>NC_082656.1:51838837-52172170 GCF_028023285.1 Balaenoptera ricei
AATAAGTGGGAAGCAGCCGCATAGCACAGGGAGATCAGCTCGGTTGTTTGTGACCACCTAGAGGGGTGGGATAGGGAGGGTGGGAGGAAGGGAGACACAAGAGGGAAGAGATATGGGAACATATGTATATGTATAACTGATTCACTCTGTTATAAAGCAGAAACTAACACACCATTGTAAAGCAATTATACTCCAATAAAGATGTTAAAAAAAAAAAATTAAAAATAGAACTCTCATGTGATCTAGCAATTCCACCTCTGGATATTTTTCCAAAGAAAACAAAAACACTGATTCAAAAAGATACATGGACCCCTATGTTCACAGCAGCATTATTTACAACAGCCAAGATATGGAAGCAACCTAAGTGCTCATTGATAGATGGATGGGTAAAGAAGATATATATAAAATGGAATATTACTCAGCCATAAAAAAGAATGAAACCTTGTCATTTGTGACAAGGACGGACCTAGAAGGTAGTATGCTAAGTGAAATAAGCCAGAGAAAGAGAAATACCATATGACTTTACTTACATGTGGAGTCTAAAAAACAAATGAACAAATATAATAAAACAGAAACAGATTAATAGAACAGGTGGTCACCTAAGAGATACAAACTTCCAGTTATAAATGAGTCACACAGATGAAATGTACAGCATGAGGAATACAGTCAATAGTACTGTAATGTCTTTGTATGGTGACAGATGGAAACTAGACTTACCATGGTGATCACTTTGTAATGTACATAAATATCAAATTACTGTGTTGTGCACCAGAAACTAACATAGTGTTGTAGGTCAATTATACTTCAAAACAAACAAATTCATGGAAAAAGAGATAAGAGGAGAAGAGAGGGGGATTTGGATGAAGGTGATCAAAGGGTACAAACTTCCAGTTATAGGATAAGTATGTATTAGGTGTGCAATGTACAACATGATTAATTAACACTGCTGTATGTTATATATGAAAGTTAAGAGAATAAATCCTAAGAGTTCTCGTTACAAGGAAATATTTGTATGTACACGAAACGATGTTCACTAAACTTGTAGTGATCACGTGATAATATATGTAAGTCAAATCATTATGCTGTACACCTTAAACTTACACAGTGCTGTATGCTAGTTACACCTCAATAAAACAGGAAGAAAAAATTAAAAAAGAATAAATCATAAACTAGTTTATTTCAAAGATATAAGATATAAAAATCATGCAATTAAGAATTGCTTTTAACTACCAAGTAAAAACTTTTTTAATATATTAACGCTTAAATTTATGCTACTAAATTTCGGAGGTAACCAAGGCTATTAATCAATATTGAGTTAAAAGAAGTAAGGGGACTTCCCTGGCAGTCCAGTAGTTAAGACTCCGAGCTCCCAACGTAGGGGGCCCAGGTTCGATCCCTGGTCAGGGAACTAGATCCCACATGCTACAACTAAGAGCCTGAATGCCGCAACTAAAAGATCCTGCATGCCACAATAAGACCCGGCGCAGCCAAATAAATAAATAAATACTAAAAAAAAAAAAAAAAAAAGAAGTAGGAAATCTGACTGAATCAATAACTACAGATCCAATTCAGTGGGGTTGCAGGGGGGAAAAAAAACAAATAATTATTTTAAAAAGATAGATACAAACATGAAGTTTCTCAACATTTAAAGAATAGGTAGTAATATAGTTTACAGTAACTTTTAAAAGCAAAGATCATTCTGATGCTCTAGAGTACAGAAAAACATGGGACACTTACTAATTTACTATAGAAAAGAAACATACTATAATGCAAAGCATCAACATGTCAAAAAGAAAAATCATAGTATAACATGCCCCAAAACACTTGATAACATTCAAAGTCTATTCTTAATGATAATTCTTAGTGAAGAAAGAAAAGAATGCTTCCTTAACATGACAAAAATATCAATCCAAGCCAACAGAGATTGCCTACCAGAACACACTGAATAAAGCAGCAATAGTAACCAAGACATTTGTGACAATAATGGAAGAAGATTTGAGCTATATTAAAATGCTAAAGTATATTAATTAAAACAATGTGAGGCTAAGAAATGGTGATAAGCTTCAACCAACAGCTGTAAACAAATTTTTCAAGAAAAATTGGAAATGTAGATTTAAGTGAAATCTCTCAGGTTACTCTGTTGGCTTAAATTTTTGAAAGCATTGTATATTTCCAAAGAAAGCATTGCTGTGGGCTAAATCAGCCACAGTGGACCTCAGCCCTATACACACCCAGCACTTCCTGCCTCACCCTGAGCTCAAGCTGCTTCCTGTGTCTAGACAGCCCTTTCCTCTCCCTCCACCCATTCAAAGCAACCCACCCAACAAGGTGTGGCTCATAGACCATCCCTCTACAGAGCTTCTTAGAACCTCTAGAAGGAATTACCATTACTTCCCTCTACTACAGTTCTTCTCACAGCTTTAACATTACAAGTTATTCAATGTGTTCTCTCTCTCTTCCTCTAGATTGGAGAGTAGAACATTGTCTAAGAATAATATGTACTACTATCTATTGGCCATATCTGTGCCAAGCACTGTGATGAAACTTTGCACACAGCTTCTGTAATCCTCTCAACAAATGCAGAATAAACGCTGTCCCCGTTTTACAGATGAGTGGGTGTAAATAACTAAACAGGCCCTGGAAGAAATAGGATTCTAATTCTTTTTGCCAGATTTCCCCAACTACATCACAGTTGGTCTGAATTTAACTGACTTGGTATTCTCCTCTGCAAGAAGGAAAGGGTGAGAGATAATGGCTAAAAGAAGAAGGAGACTGAGGTTAGGACTTGGTGGTGTTGGTAGGGGAGGGGTTTGTACCCTAGAAACAGGATATGAATACCACATGAAGCATAAGACTGACTACTAAGTATTCTAATGCTGTATTTGAAATTGATTTCTATAATTTGTATCCAGAATTACCTTTTGCTTTAGAAATTTGTATTGATCCAATTGAATTCTATGTACTCAGTGGGCGAAAGAAGAACAAATGGGAACTGTACTACAGTCTGAAAGAAAGTCTGAGCTGTAAGACAGCTTTTGAAATATCCTTAATATTCTTTTCATTTTAAGCTCAGTATAATGTTTTTATAACACCTAATTTGCAACAGTTTTGTTGGAACTAAAAATAAGTCATCTCTGAGGTAGCTATACCAGCTTACCTTGAAAGAATTTAAAACAATAATTTGTTGATAGCTTCTAAAGATAAAAGCACTTTGTTTGGGATGTTTCAGGAGCTGTGAGTGAAAAAAGAGAAGACAATCTAATAATAAAGTCCTTTCACAAGATGATCTGAAATGTCCATTTAATCATTCATCCTAAAGAACACAACCTTGTTGAAGCATCTTGAAAAGTACAATACATCTCACATAGAGAAACATCTGTGCCACGAAAAAGAAATGGTCTTTTAAAAGTGCTGTCAGTTACTAAACAGAAATGTAGTCTTTTAAAGTGGTATTATTAAAGAAATCATCAAGATGGCATGCTTCCTCTTCTTTTCGGATCTTTGAAATATATACTTTTCAGGTTCCATTTATAAAAAAAAAAAAGGCAAAGATATTAAATAAAACTTAAGCATTTATCTGGCCGTTTCTACACTCCTTCAATCTTTGTTTGAGGTTAGAAAGCTATAAAGTTCAATCAATCATACCTTGGCTCAGATTTTAAGCTGTTCATATTTAATATCTGTTCTTCATAGCAGAAACACTTGGCTCTCCTTTTGAAAGAAAAAAAGACCCCTAATTTAAGATATTGTTATATCATAGAACAAGAGTCAGCAGACCAAACAGAACCCATGGCCTGTTTTTGTAAGGCCTGCTCCCCAAAAATAATTTTTACATTTTTAAAGGGTTATTTTATATCTACACACACACACACACACACACACACACAATGGCTGTAAACATACATATATATATGTGTGTGTGTGTGTTTGGAAAAATAAGTATATATACACATATATACACACACACCCCCAGACACCTTACATGGCCAACAAAGTCTAGAATATTTACTTTCTGGCTCTTGATGCAAAAGTTTGCAGACCCCCATTCACAGAGCATAGAAAGTCTTTATAACTGTGGCCTCAGGACACGTAGGGCACTGACTTCATACTCCTCTCTGAGCTGCCAAAGGGACTGATTTTCTTAAATATCTTTTACATTTATCACAGAGACAAACTACTTGAGCCCGGCAGCTTCAAGTTGACAATGTCACTTCAAGAAACAGCTCTCCTCTCAATACTTGAAAATACTGAGCTTGCAGATGGGGTGCTTGTCCCCCAGATGGAGGTTAAAGGAGCAGGACATGATATTTCCCACACGTGCCTCCCTCATCCCCTTTCTTCCAGGCACACTCTTACTCCTCATTCAAACTCAGATGGAAAGTTTCATCCTCAATGAATCTCCAAACTCTCCAAATTAGCAAAGTTAGCTGTACCCTTCAATGCTCTCAGTACACCCTGTACAAACTTCTACTACACAATTTATTGTAATGTTTTACTAGGTTCTTGTTTACATTTCAAAAAACGTTGATTTCTTAGTGACAAGGACCTTGTCTTGCTCAATTCTGCACCTCTAGCATTTAGCAGAATGCCTTCCCCGTGGCAGGGGGATGGGGTAGGGATTAGTTTCCTGAAGCTGCCCTAACAAATTACCACAAACTTGGTGGCTAACACCGAAATTCCGCTCTCACACTTCTGGAGGCCGGAAGTCCAAAATTAAGGTGGTGACAGGGCCACACCACTCAGAAGGCTCTGGAAGAGAATCTATTCCTTGCCTCTTCAAGCTTCTGGTGGCTGTTGGCATTACATGGTGTTTCTTGGCTTGTGGCAGCATCCCTCCAATACCTGCCTCTGTCTTCATACTGCCTTCCTCTCTTCTGACTCTTGTAAGGACACTTATGGGATTTAGGGCTCACCCAGGTAATCCAGAATGACCTCATCTCAAGGTCCTTAACTTGAGTGCATCTGCAAAAACTCTTCTTCCAAATAAGGTAACATTCACATGTTTGACAAATTCAGAAATGGACAAATCTTTTTGAGAGCCACCGTTCAACCCACTGCAGTAGGCATTCAGTAAATACGTGTTTTCTTGCCTTAGATCCAAATGAAATAAACATCTTCCCAAAAAGAGGAAAAATGGATAAAGAATAGCCTTTACTTTGTTCCCTTCTTCGCTAATGCCCTGCTTGAAAAGCAACCACTGAGGTACAGCCAGAAGCCGAAGCAGTATTTTCTTGCTGATCCCTAAGAATTACTCTACATAGGGCCAACAACAAATCTTTGGAGACCATATCTTTATTTTGAGGAAAAACACCCAGTTATATATCCTTTCTCACAAACCAACATACTTGTTCACATGGTAATTTTACAAAGACCTTCTCTGGGTGAGGTTTTGATCTCTTCAAATTATTTATATAAGGACATGAATGTGTAATTTTACTTGCGTGGTTGAAAGTCAAACTATTAACAACTCACTCTGATAGGAAACTTACCCAAGAGTTAAAGCCTTATTTTTCAAGAATTTAGGCATTTGGTCTGTTATGGACAGAATGTGTGTGTCTGCCCAAAATGTTTTTGTTGAAGCCTAACCCCCAATGTGACTGTATTTGGAGATATGGCCTATGAGGAGGTGATACGGTTAAATAAGGTAGGGCTCTAATCCAATAGAGCTGGTGTCCTTATAAGAAGAGACACCAGTGCACACTGTCTCTGTCATGTGAGGACACAGGGAGAAGATGGCCATCTGCAAGCCAGGAGGAAAGTCCTCACTACAGACCAACCCTGGTCTGGGACTGTCAGTACCCAGAACCGTGAGGAAATGAATCTGTGTTGCTTAAGCTACTGAGTCTGCAGCATTTTGTTAAGGCAGCCCAACCAAACTAAGGCAAGATCTAAACACAACCCCATGCGCATTATACATACTCAGTGAGAATTAGTTGATTTTCATGACTGTGATTGTTCCCAGTACACAGTTTATGATTTCACAACAAGACTTTTCAGAAAATATTTTAACTATATGGAGATCAAAGATTGTTATGATTTCCAAGTTAAGGTTAGAAACTGGGATAACAATCTCAAATCTTTTTAAAAATAAATTAGGGCTAAAGTAATTTTTCTGCCCAAGGTTTGAAGAGATCAATGAAGTACTCTTAAAATAGAAACCTCTAGCAAATTATGAAAATAGTACTAGCAGTACAATGTGTCCATAGACTCCTAACCTTAGAATAAAACATCCCTAGTACTCCACGATATCAGGGTGCCAATATAATGAAAACTCACAAAGGAGAGACTTTAAGAAAAATGGCAAGCACCTTGCTGTAAGACGTAGTGGAAAAGTTATTTCCTAACTCTTACCACAGCAAGCAACAGGCAACCAATGGTATCACATCTAAGAGGGGGCCCTTCACACTGTAGACACCAGAGATTTGTATACCAGTTACTAAAATGTTCTGGCAATGGCAGTACATTACCAAAAAAAAAAAAAAATTTTTGTCAAACAGAGTTGTCTTAAGGAAATGGTGCATTTTCTTTCTCACACATCAGCACTACACAAGCACTACACGAGCTATAAACATGAAGTTGGGGTTGGAATACTAGTAGTCAAACAGCACAGTGAAGCATATCTTCCAAATTGATGGGGGTCATGTAGGAAATAAAAGACTATAAATATCAATTTGATTAAATTCACAAAAGTATGAAGAAATGAATAAAAAAATCATAATTAGGAAAAACACAGGGACAGTTATTATGTTAATGTGACTATTAAAAAGCTGAGATAATAAAATGGGTAAAAGAAAAAACAAAATGCTGAAAAAAACACTACTTTATATTATAAAACAAAACAAATTAAAAAGTAAAAGTTAATGACAGAATAAGTCATTTAGTACAGTAAAATCAGATGTATTTAAAGTCTTTCTCAAAAAGAAAAACAGGAATGGCAGTATTAACATCAGTCTAGGATGAATTTAATTTTAAAGGCATTCAATACAAAAAAGAAGGATAATTTTAAAAAGAGTCATGGAGTTATATATCCCTAACAATACACAGGTAAATATACAAGCAAATCTACCAAAATTTAATGAAGACATAAAATTATAAAACTTAAAATAAAACACAAGAGAAAAGCTGCATGATAATGGATTTGCCAATGATTTCTTGGATATGACACCAAAAGCATAGCCGACAAAAGAAAAAACAGATAAACTGCACTAAAGCAAAACTGAGAGCTTCTGTGTATCAAAAGGATACTATCAACAGAGTGAAAAGGCAACCCACAGAATGGTAGAAAAATATTTGCAAATCATGTATTTGATAAGAGGTTTGTACCCAGAATATACAAAGAACACCTACAATTCAACAACAACAAAAATCCAACTAAAAAATGGGCAAATGACTTAGACATTCCTCCAAAGATACACAAATGGTCAGTAAGCACATGAAAAGATGCTCAACGTCACTAATTATTACAGAAACTCAAATGACAACCACAATGAGATGCTACTTCAAACCCATCAGAATGGCTTTTTTTTAAAGTCCGGAAAATAACAAGTATTAGCCAGGATTCAGAGAAACTGGACCCCTTTTGCACTGCTGATGAAAATGCGAAGTGGTGTAGCTACTGTGGTAAATGGTATAGCAAGTCCTCAAAAAATTAAACGAAGAATTACAACAATATACTGTAATTCCACTTCCATTTATATACCCCAAAGAATTTAAAGCAGGGACTCAAAAGACATTCAAACATCCATGTTCATGTAGCATACATACGACGTAATATTATTCAATCTCAAAAGAAGAAATCTTGACACATGCTATAATATAGATAAACGTTGAG
Source organism: Balaenoptera ricei (assembly GCF_028023285.1). Classification (NCBI taxonomy): domain Eukaryota; kingdom Metazoa; phylum Chordata; class Mammalia; order Artiodactyla; family Balaenopteridae; genus Balaenoptera; species Balaenoptera ricei. Next base: position 51,846,669 of record NC_082656.1, read on the forward strand.
AACATCATGCTAATTGAAATAAGCCAGACACAAAAAGACAAATAATATATGATGCTAGTTATATGAGGTATCTAAAATAGTCAAACTCAAAACACCAGAAAGTATGGTGGTGATTGCCAAGGGCTATGGGGAGAGGAATGGTTAAGTTTTATGTCACTTATATTTCACAACAATTTAAAATAACAAAAAATAAATTTTAAGTTTAATGAAGATGTAAAAATATGATTAGAATGTAAAACTCAATACACCACACTTTTTGAATTAATCAAATTTAACAGAACAGATATAAGTTAGAACATAAAATAATTTAAAACAAATCAACAAATAATTTAGCAGATGAAAAATAGAAAATCACATTCCTCAATAGAGAAGATACTGTTATTCAAATCTCTAGGGAATATTTATAAAAATAAATCATATACTTAGACTAAAAAAAAATGTTAGTGATTTAAAAATGAGAATGTTTTACAGATTACAATCTCTGAATGTAAATCAAAATTTAGATGGAAATACAAAATTGAAAACCTAAAAATAATAATCAGAAATTTAAAAACACATTCCTAGAAATTCTTGATTCAAAGAAGAAATAAAATTACCAACTATCTAAAAACAATGAAAAGGGGAGTAATTCCTCAATAAAAACACATAGAATATAGCAAAGGATATATTCAGAACAATATTTCTAATGTCAATGCCTTCATAGTTAAAGGTTTTTTTCTTTTTTTTTGAAAAAAAGACAAAGCAAAAAGAAATAGATGAGGACAGAGAATTGAAAAAATATAAGCAAAAAGTCATGAAAAAGAAAACAAGGAAAAAACAGAGTAGAAATGATTTAAAAAAACCAAAAGAATTTTTATAAAAGAAAAATAATAAAACAGCAAAGCAACACATGGACCATTTATGGAAAGAACAGTTTAAAAAAAAAAGACAATATTGGGAATAAGAAAAAAGTGTGTTACAGCAGAAATGTAATTATGCATAGGGAATACTATAATACATGTTATCCCAAGGTAACAAATTTAAAAGCCTATAAAGCAAATGGGTACATACAGATATCCAGAGATCACAGATACAGAGAAGAGACTGGTGGTTGCCAGAGGTTGAGTATGGGGGTGGGCAAAATGGGTGAAAGTGGTCAGAAAGTACAGCCTTCCAGTTATAGAATAAGTAAGTCCTGAGGATGTAATGTAAAGCTGACTACAGTTAACAGTAAGGTATCAGATTATTTGAATGTTGCTAAGAGAGTAGATCTTAAAAGTTCTCTTCACAAGAAAAAAGCGATTTTAACTATGTGTGGTGACAGATGTAAACTAAGCTTACTGTGGTAATCATTTCACAAATCACCTGAAACTAATACAATGTAATACATGTCAATTATATTCCAATATAAAATAAATAATTTTAAAAAGCAAATGGAATATTTCCTAGCCAAAACTTGATCCGAAAAGAAGCTGAAAACTTTAATGGACAGATATACAGACGAAATTGGAAAGAAGATTACATACGTACCACTGGGGTAACATAAAAAAAAAAAAACAACTATGATGCAGTGGTTCACACCTGAGTATTAGCCTTTAAGAGACAGTTCCAATTACAGAGCAAGGAAAGACATGAATACTTTCTAAGTTAATTTATGTATCCACCAAAATTATTATACAAAAATCTGATTCAGCACCAAGAAAAATATTATAGACCAATCTCACTTGTGAATACAGATGTACATATTCTAAATATCTTTCCAAGTTATCAAATAGAATCAAGCAAAGTTATAAAAAGTAATAAATTATTTTTTTAAAAGGGTTTGCTCCTAATGCAAGGATAGTTCACTACTAGCAAATCCTCCAATGCTTGATAACAGTCAACTAAAGGAGAAAAAAAATTTTCCATCAGTAGATTATACACACACACACACACACACACACACACACACAGTCCAACAGGTATTACCAGAGGAAAAGAAAAGAATGAAATCTAAGCACATTTAAGCTAAGCAGATATAGAAAGAAAATAACTTATGTAAGATGAATACCCTACAAATTCATAATGTTTTTGAGACCAAAAAGTTTAAGTCACAAGGCAACCAGGTGAACTAGGTTCCGGTTCATAGGACTGACCCTTCATAGAGAAATAGGAATTGCCTTTGGCCATGATAATGGAAAAAGAGTGAACAGTCAGAAGAGCGGATAAGAAACACAAAACAGAAGGGTGGTTGCCAGGGTCCCAGGAGAGGGGGTAATGGAAAGGTGCTGTTCAGTGGGTACAGAGTTTCAGTTGTGCAAGATGAAAAAGTTTGAGATGTGAAGCACAACAATGTGAATACAGTTGACATGACTGAACTGTGAGTTCAAAAATAGTTAAGACGGTAAATTTTATGTTAGGTGTTTTTATTTTTACTACAATTAAAATTTTTCTTTTAATTTTTAAGCAATATAAAACCACTAAAATTGTAATAAATTTTTAAAAGCTAAATGTGGGCTAGCAAAGTCACTTAGTATCCCAGGAAGCCCCAGATGCAAGGACACGCCACAGCCACTCACCTACTCTTCTGCATAATCCTCCTCCAGGTGTTAAGACAAAAGACTAGAAAAAGAACAGGAGACCTAAGAGAGCTACTCTTGGAAATGTTGGCATGCAGGTAGGGATCAGCTACCACTGGGGGACAAGCATAAAAACTGGCTTCATCCAAGACTCTAACATCAAATGAAGCAAAAGCCATCTGCCACAGAGAAAGGGACAGTAAATACTCCTGCTCCCTCCAGGCAAAGGTGGACTGTGCTAGAGGAGGAGAAGAAGTTATCTGCCACTGGGAGAGAGAGAGAGAGAGACCCTCTGCCTAGCCCTCTTCCGAGGTTCAAAGGATAGCAGCCGCTGAGTGAGAAACAAAAGTCATGAACACAACTGCCCTGCACTGAACACTAGGTAAAACTCATCTGCTCCTGGGGTAAGGCAAGAAACTCACTGAGGCCCACAATTCTACAGCGATACAAATAAGACATCAGCCATACTGATGTAAGAATAGAAAACTCACTGGCACAAAAGCCTACCATTGACACAAGGCAGTTTGGCTACCACAAGAGAAAGGGACAGACATGCTGACAAAGTGCCAGCTCAGACTTAGTCATCCAGGCCAGCCTAAAACTGCATCTGGTGTAGGGAAACTGAGACCCCACACACTCATCCATCCACAACTTCACCCAAACTACTTCCAAGATAGACGCAAAAAGCACAGAAAGGGGTCCCTTGTGTCACTGGAGTTCAGGAGTAGCGGAAAGTTGAGGGTATAGCAGGAACACTGAGAAGAAAAATTCTGTGACACTCCAGGTCTCACAGAAGTCTCCAGGTAAAACAATGCATTCCTGGAGGAACTTGAAGTCTCTGGTGATATGACACTTCACTAGCAATGACAAAGCAGTAACTCAGCACATATACTGAACAAACTGATTCATTTACCCCCCTCGACAGACACTAACACCTTGCAGAATTAGAGGCACGTCCACGTCTTAGCATAATAACTTTTTATCTCACTATGTACTATTCTTTTACATAATGTCATGCAGCCAATCAAAAATTACAAGACACCAAAACAAAGCAAGAAAAGATACCCAATGTCAAGGGATAAAGCTATCAACATAATCAGATCCTGAGATGGCAGAGATGTTGAAACTATCATATAGAGACTTTGTAATTAAGATGCTTAAAAATCTAGAGAAAAAGATAGACAACATGAATAAACAAAAATTCAGCAAAGATGTGGAAAATTTTTTTAAGTTCTATGAAAATACTAGACAAATTACTTTATCTCAAAGATGAAGAATGCCTTCACTGAGCTTACAAAAGACTAGACACAACAGGAAGAATTAGTAAATTTGAGGACAGATCAATAGAAATTATTCTGACTGAAAACTGAAGGGGGGAGTGCAGAGAATCCAAGACCTATGAAACAGTATCAGTTAGACTAATGTACTTGTCAAAATAGTCCACAAGAAGCAGCAGAAAGGAAGCAGAAGAAATATTCAAAAAGATAATGGGTGAAAAATTAGGAAGGACAATAAGCTACAGATCAAAGAAGCTTAGAGAACCCCAAGCAGGACAATTACAAATGATAACACACCTATGCACTTCACAGCCAAAGGTAAAAAAAAAAGTTCAAAAAAAAATCCTGAAGGCAGCCAGAGAAAAAGAGAAATATTACTTATAGAAGAACAAAAATCAGAATACTAAAAGACATCTCTCAGAAACTATGTAAGCTATGGGATAATAGAGCAATATCTTTAAAGTAATGGGGAGAAAACTGTCAGCCTAGAATTCAAAACCCAAATAAAATATTTCAGAAGCAAAGGCAGATAGACTTTTTCAGACAAGCAAGAGCTGAGAACAGTCATTGCCAGCAGACCTGCTCTACAAGAAATACGAAAGAAATTTCTTCAGGCAAAAGTAACATGATACTAGATAGAAACTTAGAACAAACAAATAAAAAACGCTGGAACTAGAAAAGACATCAGTAAACACACACACAAAAAAAAAATATACATATATGTATATATATGTAATTGACTCTTTAAAGCAAAAATAGTATCTAGGAAATTATGGTTTATAACATGTATAAGTAAAATATATTAAGAAAATAGCATAAGCAAAGTGAGAGGAAAAAACACCAGTATACCATTGTAAAATTCTGACATCATACAGGAAGTGTGAGAAGTTAATGATGTATATTGTAAACCCTAGAGTAACCACTAAAAATATAAAACAAAGAGCTGTAATTAATAAGCCAAAAGTGAAGATAAAATAGAATATTAAAAAATAATCAAGCCCAAAGAAGGCAAGACTCAGGAAAATAATAGCAAAGAATATATGAGACAAATAGAAAACAAATAGCAAGTTAGTAGATAGAAACCTAATCACATCAAAATGTTTAATGTAAATGATCAAATGATTCCAAGTAAAAGTTGGAGATAGTAAGATTGTATTAAAAACAGTAACACCCAATTATACGTTGTCTACACGAGAAAAAGGGGGATACTACATGATGATGTATGAGTCAATTCATGGAGAAAACATAACAATCCTAAATTTGTTTGCACCTAATAACAGTGCTTCAAAATACATAAACAAAAGCTGATAGAACTGAAAAGAGAATTAGAATAATTCGCAATTGAATTTAAATACTTAAACCCCGCTCTCCCAAAAACCTTCAGAACAAGGAGACAAAAAAAAATCAGTTAACAATGTAGAAGACTTGAAGAACATTAACCAACTTTCCAAACTGACAATTGTAGGATATAGGTCTAATATACATATAGACTGCTCTACCCAACAATGCAGGATCCACTGTTTTCAATTGTACATGTAATCTTCACCAATACTGACCACATTCTGAGCTATAAAACAAATCTCAGCAAATTTTTAAAAACCCAAAATCATACATACCCTGAAAACCATGGAATTAAACTAGAAACCAATATCAGAAGTATATCTCAAAATGCCCAAGTATTTGAATATTAAAATACATAATTCTAAATAATCCAAGATCAAAGAAGAAATCACAATGGATATTAGAAAATCTTTTGAACTGAATAAAAATGTAAAATAACAGAGCTCAGAGTAAAATTTATAGCATTACATACATTACATAAGAAAAAAAGGTCTCAAACCAATATTTTAAGTTCGCATCTTAAGAAACTACAAAAAGAAAAAGTAAACCTATAACAAGAAGAAAGAAGAAAATAATAAGGATCAGGAATCAATGAATTAGAAAAAAGTAAAATACTAGAGGAAAAAATTAACAAAACCAAAAGCTGGTTCTTTCAAAACATCAATAAAATTGATAAACCTCTAGCCAAACTGATCAAGACAAAAATAGAAAGTCACAAGTCACCAAAATCAGTAATAAAGTGTTATCAGTGCACATCCTACAAATATTAAAAGAATAAGGTAATATGAACAACCTTATGCCAATAAATTCTATAACATATAAAAAGCCAAATTCCTTCAAAATCACAAACTAAGAAGGTTCACTCAAAAATTAATTTATAACCTAAATAGCCCTATATGCATTAAATAAATTGAAAACCTTCCTAGAAAGAAAAATAAGCCTCTAAATCCACATGAATTCTCTGGTGAATTCTTCCACACTTCCAAGGGAGAAAAAATACCAATTCTACACAAAGTATCCCAAAAAAAGAACAGGACAGAACACTTCCCAAGTTATTTTCGGAGGCTACAAATACCCTGAAAGAAAAATCAGATAAAGACATTACAAGAATAAAAGCTAACTTTTAAAAAATTCGTAACAAAATATTAGAAAATCAAATATAGCTATACATAATAAGATAATGCATCAAGACCAAGTAAGGCTTATACAAGGAATAAGGAATGTCTGGTACAACGTTCAAAACTTAAGCAGTGCAATTAATTCACTGTATCAACAAACTAAAACAAGAAATTATATTATCCCAATAGATATAAAATAGCCAAAAATCTATAATGTACTTAGAATTAAATTTAATTAAAGAGGAAACAATCATTACAAAAATATATTAAAATCTATTTGAAGTATAAAAAATAAGATTGAACAAATGAAAAGACAACCATATTTTTGAATTGGGATGATAAAATGAAATAACATTAGAAATAGAGATAACATTAAAATATTAATTGTCCCCAGATTATACATAAATTTAGTGCAATTAAAATCACAATAGGGTTTTTATGTATCTTTTGCCCAGGGGAGGTGAACAATGAATACAATATTCCTAAGATATGAACCCTAGTTGTATGTCTGAGAATATCTAAGAAAATCAGTTTTAAAAGAAAAAAAACCCAGTACTAGAAGATGTGACACATATAGACAATGGAATATTACTCAGCCATAAAAAGAAACGAAATTACGCTATTTGTAGTGAGGTGGATGGACCTAGAGACTGTCATACAGAGTGAAGTAAGTCAGAAAGAGAAAAGCAAATACCATATGTTAACACATATATATGGAATCTAAAAAAAAAAAAAAAAAAAGGTTCTGAAGAACCTAGGGGCAGGACAAGAATAAAGACGCAGACGTAGAGAATGGACTTGAGGACATGGGGAGGGGGAAGGGTAAGCTGGGACGAAGTGAGAGAGTGGCATGGACATATATACACTACCAAGTGTAAAATAGATAGCTAGTGGGAAGCAGCCGCATAGCACAGGGAGATCAGCTCGGTGCTTTGTGTCCACCTAGAGGGGTGGGATAGGGAGGGTGGGAGGGAGACGCAAGAAGGAGGAGATATGGGGATATATGTATACATATAGCTGACTCACTTTGTTATACATCAGCAACTAACACACCATTGTAAAGCAATTATACTCCAATAAAGATGTTAAAAAAAAAAACCCAGTACTATCATAGGATATATGAAAACAACTGTGTAATTTACATTTACTGGGAAAGGGATACATTACCTTAAAAATGGTTCTGATACAATGGACTGGATATGCATCTGAAAGTAAGTAAAAGTGGACCCCCTCCCTCCCCTCTCATACCACATATACAACTAAAAATTCCAAATGGACTAAAGATAAGATCAAAGTGGAAAGAAAAATTAAATCTAAGTATAGGACATTACATGTCTATTTTATCAATGGAGAAAGTCTTTTAAAAACGTAAAACAAAAACAGTAAGCCAGAGAAACAGAGAGGAAAAAAATTGATTATATTAAAATTTAAAATTTTAGGGACTTCCCTGGTAGTGCAGTGGTTAAGAACCCACCTGCCAATGCAGGGGACACAGTTTCGAGCCCTGGTCCGGGAAGATCCCACATGCCACGGAGCAACTAAGCCCGTGTGCCACAACTACTGAGCCCACGTGCCACAACTACTGAAGCCCACGCACCTAGAGCCCGTGCTCCGCAACAAGAGAAGCCACCGCAATGAGAAGCCTGCACAGCACAAGGAAGAGTAGCCTCCGCTCGCCGCAACTAGAGAAAGCCCGCACGCAACAACAAAGACCCAACAAAGCCAAAAATAAATAAATAAAAATTTTTTAAAATTTAAATGTTAACATATCAAAAGATACTTCTTAAACAGACAAGAGACCAAAGATTAGTTTTTGAAAAAATTATCTGCAATGCAGGCATCAGGCAAATGGTTAATAGCTGTAATATATAAATAACTCTCACAAAAGGATAATAACCAAATAGAAAAATGAACAAAGAATAAAGGGCAACACTTAGAAGAATAGCAATTTACCTACAAACACAGGAAAAGACGCTCCAGGTCACTAGAAGTCATGAAATAATAACTGAAGTTAACAATGAGATACCCCTACACAACTATCATACTAGAAAAGTGTCATCTATTGCTGATGGAGTTTAAGGGAAAGGGTATTGCCCTGCATTGCTGGTGGCAACATTCTGAATCAATAACGCCACCCTGGTGGTGATCGATCCCACAAGTCTGTAATATAAAGATATTTATTACAATATTGGTTTTCGTAGCAAAACCTGGAAACAAAGTATTGCCCATCAGTAAGTTAACAGTTAAGACTATAAACCATACCTTGCAATATATGCAACAGTTTTGTTTTTAATGGATTAGAGTTGTTGCAGCTAAGCGGAAGGATTTCCCTTAGGCAGGACGAAATGAAAAAAAAAAAGAGTCTCCAAAAAAAAATCTCATTTTTGTAAACGTGATCAAAAAACCGTGTGTGCAGATGCATCTATAACACTTATGGATATGGAGAAAAAATATTAAGACACATAATACTGATAGTTATGATGAGGGTTATGAGGGAATATAATGCTATTGTTGGCTAGAGGAAGAAGGGAAGCCGTTAAAAAAAAAAGAGAAAGGAGTTCACTATAAAATCAAGTTTAAAGTCTCCACACAGGTGTACCTACTTTTATCAGAGAGAGAGATTTGTAAACCCTGCCCAACAAGTGAGTTTCTGCAAAACACAGCTTATTTCCTATAGATCTTAAGTGGTAATCCTTTGAAAAACTAAGTCATAAAGGTTAAGAATAAATTCACATGTAAATATTATAAATATCTAGCTTTGAGTTGGTTGTAAACATTAAATAATACCTTTAAAATGTATATACACATTTTATGTACAGTAAATGTGCAATATACATTTTTGAAAGAGAAAACACTTAGAAAACCACGTTTAAATGGAAAAAGGTTTTCCAGTAAGACTGAAAGTACTTAAAAGAGACTATAACATAAATCTAAGAATATCTAGTGTATTATTTTTAGACACATAAAAGATCTATATGAAGAAAATAAACTGAAGCAGAATACACTAGCATGGCCCTTCCTTTGGGCTTAACTGTGCTGCTTTTTCCCCAATCTGCCTATACGTTGGGACAAAGCCCATGTTCTATTTATCTTAGTATTCTCAGCACCTAATATAAGCCCTGCTATGTGCCAAGTGATGAAGTATCTCCCTAATTTTCTTCAAAGTATGGATGCATTCCAATTGCACAGTCTCTTCTAGGATTAATTGGGTTGATCTCTCCAAGCTGTTATATTTGGGGTTTTATATACCCCTTTAAAGTACGTTTTGGAAGGAGATAAGAATTCATCCAATAATATTCACTGAGCAGCACCTCTTTTGTGCAATGTGGACTTTCAAAATGTTGGCTTATTAAGACTAAATGAAAGTTAGGAAGACAGCAGTGGAATGAAATGGGAACAAATTATTTTACTGGGGTTGGAAATCAAGGTTCTAGTTTTGACTTGGCTACCTTCTAGTTATTTTACCTTCACTGTGTCCAATCTACCTTATAGGATTGTCAGGATGAAACTAAAACCACTCTGTAAACCACCAAGCACTAAGAAATTCTTTTTTTGCTGGCCCCTACTTCTCAAGTATTCTAAACTGTCTTAATTACAAAGCTACTTATACATAAAACACAACTGCTTCAGTCTGGAGCCTTGGTATAGTCCCAATATACTCAACAGAAAGTTCAGTGGACAATAAAAATACCATCAATGCTCTTTATAGACTCATTAAGAGTTCATTTGTTTCTTATTATACAATCTCTCAAAATGAAGTATTTCGTGTGTTTGCTTAAGTGTCCTGTATTTATACCTACAGCAGAACAGCTAATGCACATTCCAGAGGATATCACTCTTTAAATATTCAACCACTCTACTGTAAAGTTCCTTTCTAAATATCCCTTCAACTGACTCTGACCTTCTGTAAAACTGATCAGTTTTCAAGTTTTCCCTTCCATTGTTCTTACATAGAAAAAAAAAGATTTTATTCCTATATGTAAAGGCTTTTGGTCAAGGCTAAAATTCCCAACATTTATAAATAAAACATATATCAAACCTCTTCAGCAATATGCAAAAATTTTATTAGATAACTTCATATAAAGTGTACTTTTAAATTTTTATTAATCAACCATCATTATTTTTGTTTATCCAAATAAACCTTCTCTAAGTTCACTGTAACACTGTGTGCCCTACTAGCCAAGCATATCCTGGGATCTATTTTTGGAAAAGAAAATTTTCTGGTGATACAGCAAATGATAGAAGTTTGCCAAAACACCATAAAGCCATCAGCTCTAAAAGATAACAGAAAAAGAGGTGTGAAATCACCACAGATGCCAAAATAGCTGTTTTTAATTTGCTCTCTTCCACTTACAGGTTTGCTGTTTCTTTTCTATAAAACGTAAAACTTTTTCCATGAAGGATTTGTGCCACCTATCCACTGAAACCTTGAAACCTTTGATATCCCAGCTAGGAGCAATTTTTCTCCCCTGCCTTTTGTTTAAGCATCTTATAGCACTTGATGCATGTATCACAAATTACTTTGAATTATAATTTTCTACAGAAGTCTTACCTCTCCTACTTGATTTTCAGCTCATTGGTGATGTCCTACCCATTTTCATATACAATTCCAGATACATGGTAGGAGCTAAATAAGCATAAGTCCAATGAGAAAGTAAGGCATTTTTTATATAGATAATATTTTTTATTAATTTTATTATGTCTCTGACTTTAATCGCTTTATCAAACAGAATGCATACTGGCCAGAATTTATTGGTCTACTATTAACATTATGGAACATCCTGTAGCAGCTGCCTCCTAAAATAATTTTTTGGATTAAGTCTCTTAAACACAGAATTGGCTTCTACACTGAAGTAAATATTCTAGTAAAGGTATTCTAGTAAATGTATATCAATATAATCTACAAATAAAACAGCCTCTAAAGACAATATTTATTTGTACAATACCCCCATTCTTTTGCTCTAATTATCTACGATAAGACTAACTGGAATAGCATATTTAATGCTGAAGGGAGGTAAGAGTAACACAGAGGACAGTTCAAAGGTTTTCCAGTCTTCAAATCTTTGCTTTAAAGCTAACTGGTTATTGATAATGATGGCATTACTCTGTGAAAATCAGTTTCCACATCTATAAAATAGAAACCATAATATACACATGTACTCAATGAATATTTAATAAAGGAAGGGAGGAAGGAATCTCATGTTTCTAATATATAATGCACTCCAACAAACTTGTACAAAACTCAAATATGTGTAAGTCAAGGGACTAGACTTACATTTTAAAGGATACCCATTCCCAGAGACAAAGGAATATTACAAAATCTGTAATTATACACAATCTATTAGTGTCATTAAAAACAGATGTATAGGGGCTTCCCTGGTGGCGCAGTGGTTGGGAGTCTGCCTGTCAATGCAGGGGACACGGGTTCGAGCCGTGGTCTGGGAAGATCCCACATGCCGCGGAGCGACTGGGCCCGTGAGCCACAGCTACTGAGCCTGCGCGTCTGGAGCCTGTGCTCCGCAACAAGAGAGGCCGCGATAGTGAGAGGCCCGCACACCGCGATGAAGAGTGGCCCCCGCTTGCCACAACTAGAGAAAGCCCTCGCACAGAAGCGAAGACCCAACGCAGCCAAAAATAAATAAAATAAATAAATAAAGAAGCTTTCATTAAAAAAAAAAAAAAAACAACAGATGTATACAGCATTTTGTATGTTCTGTCATCTTATTATTTTTTACAATTCATTAGCTTACCTCCACTAAGCACTTTCAATAAAGATTCACCAGTTTTCAGCACACCTAATGATTTCTTTGTCTCAACTGGATAATAAGCCCTGTTTCTCAAAACCAGAATCAAGATTTTCATTCTCCCCTTTTTCTACTCAGTTTGTTAATGAAAGGCAAAAAAACAGTAAAATTCACAAATAATTTTCAAAATTATTATCAAAAATGGCAGAATCAGGGTTGGGGGGAGGGGAAAGACTGTTACGTGGCCCCATCTTACAAGAGCTTAAAAAAATGCATTCATTCATGAACTGATGACGTCCATAAGTCAAAATCCAGTGTACAAAAGGTATTTCGGCGGTCTCCACATAGAGTATTCAAAGTGTCAATTATTTGAAAGTCAACTAGACATGCCTGTTTACTAAATAGTACATATTAAATAACCTAAGGGACTTCCCTGGCAGTCCAGTGGTTAAGACTTCGCCTTCCAACGCAGGGGGTGTGGGTTCGATCCCTGGTCGGGGAGCTAAGATCCCACATGCCTCTCAGCCAAAACACCAAAAACATAAACCAGAAGCAATATTGTAACAAATTCAATAAAGACTTAAAAAAATGGTCCACATCCCAAAAAAATCTTTACAGTAAATAAATAAGCTAAGAAATGAAAAGCACAGTGCCTAATTTCTGTATTATAGTAGCTGCACAATAAATAGTAATTGTTTTGTTGCTGCTATTCATTCTCAGTGGCTGCTTTTAAGAGAGGCATCAATATACTGGAAGAGATGAAAGTTTTTTTCTTCCAGTTTTATTGAGATATAACTGATATACAGCACTGTGTAAGTTTAAAGTATAACATACACCATGAAATGACTACCACAGTAAATTTAGTAAACATCCAACATCTCATATGGATACAAAAACATAAGAAAAAGAAATTTTTTCCTTGTGATGAGAACTCTTAGGATTTACTCTCTTAACTCTCCTATATAACATACAGCAGTATTAATTATATTTATCGTGTTGTATGTTACATCCCTAGTACTTATTTATCTTATAACTGGAAGTTTGTACCTTTTGAGCAGACTAATATTTACTGAGAACTAAGTATGTACAAGGTTCTATATACCGGATGCTTTGCAGGCATTACCACAATTCTGATCCTCAAAAACGTTCTGCAATGTTGACATTATTTGTTCTTGTTTTTGTTTTTATTTACCAATGAGTAAACTAAGACTTGCAGAAGCAACTTGCCCAGTTAGACGGCTAAAAACTGGGTAGCTTAAGGTTTCAAATCCAGTAGTATTTAACTCCACTGCAAGGTTTCATGTGGCAAGGAGAAAAAAATTTTCAGGAAAATGTAGTGAATTGTGGAATGGTTAATAGACATGAATATATTGACTAGAGATGAAAAGGCAAGGGGAAATGACCATGATATTTGGCACTTAGCCACTGAAAGGATAGTCATATGGACTGTACTCCTCAATTTGTTCCTTCAGTAAGTATTTTAGCACTATATGATCAACCACTATGTTAGAAGCCATGAAAGTAACTATGAAGAAGATTCATTTCCTGCTCTCAAGGGGCTTATTATTGGGAAGGGACAAGACAAATCAACAAGCAATTACACCAGAAGGAACATCGTGTGCTATGGGGCCATAGATTACAGGCTGGAACCTGGTGTATTCTTCAAGCAAGGGATGGTAAATAAGAGTCCCACAGAAGGTGATGTTTACAGTGACAGTTGTAACATGAATAGGAGGTAGGCAAGGTGTATGTGTGACACGGAAAGAGTTATATTGATGAGCTAGCTTGAGTCTGTTTCTTTGCTACTGCAAGCATAGCAGTGTGCAGTGTGAAAAACAATTGTTTCTTAACTGGAGAAAATGTAGCTGGGGAGAAATTATGTAAACTATTATTGTTCTTAATTTTCTCACAAATGTGTGTGTGTTTAAAAAATGTACACGGCGGGAAATGTGTGCATATAAAAAAATGTGTGCAATAAATTTTCAAATATCCATTTAAGATCCCCATCATCTACCTTCCTTTATTGTTCACGTGTTATACTGCAGCAACATCTGAGTCTAACCAAGAGACTAAACCATAAATCAGACATAACTTAATCAACAGAATCTTGGCTTAACTAGGGATTTGAAGTTCAATAGGCTGTTCTAAATTATAGTACAACAGCACAAATTTAATGATTCCATAAAAAAAAACATTAAGGGCATTTTCAATGACCAGTCGATAGAGGTTTCAGTTGACTCACTGAAGAAGTAGCCTGGAGGTTTATAATCTAAATAATCCTTGCTGATCTTTATTTTCTATTTTCTATAAATGATCATGGAAACTGTATTTTCATGTATTTTTCTTTGGAAAAGCTCAGATACTTCACCTGCATTATATAAATGTTAACAGTCAGTAACTTTTATAACAGCTACATAAAAACTTTTTTTAAGAGTGACTTGATCTCAAGGTCATAGAGCAAATCTCTGGTGAGACAGGAATGGAATTCATGACCTTTGACTGCCAGGAGTTTTCTACCCACACTCGGAAATTCCTTCTCCATAAGCGTAATTTATATGCTCACTTTGAGAGGCTGGAAAGTTCATCCCTTTTAGGGCAGGGGGTGGGGGGATGGGGAGGTAGTGGTTTTCCTGTCAAATCAGTTGCCACACCAATACTTTACAGTTTTACAAAGTGATTTTTACCTACATTATTTCATCTTACCCTCACCACAGCCCTGTAAACTGCATATGATTTTTCCCATTTCACAGACTCAGAGGAGTGAAGAAATTTAACAAAGGTCATCCAGAGTTAGTAAGCAAGAGAGCCAGGCTCAAACTGCAACATCTCTGCTTAAATCAGTCCTGATTCCAGGATGTATAATCTTAGCAGACACCCGATTATGAAATGAATGAAGGTTTTCTTTACAGTTATTTATTTCATTTTTTACAATCATTTACCTTGGTTGTCATTTAAGTCTGTTGGTTTGTTTTCTTTGGGGCAGGGTTGTTTTCATGTTTTAAGTCTGCTTGTTAAACTAAAGTGAAAACGGTATTACTAAACATAGAATTTGAAAAAACAAACTCTGCCTGTTCTTCTCCTTTTTTATGCAAGTGGGAAGGGGGCTTTTTACCATAATTCGTGGTCATAACGTACACGGTTTATGTATGGGGTATGTACCTATACAGGTAGAGAATATAAAAACTCACATTCATAAATATAAATACTATGTATGTACACATATATATGTACATACCTAAAATAGTGGCTATATTTTTATATATGGTATATACATACACATCATGCCAGTAATTATTGTGAAAAGCCATATATACTGTTAAGCACGGTGAATGTAGCACGTGAAACACAATTCCTGGCTGTGGAGGCCAACAATTTGTGATAGTGGCAGCTTCTACGGCCTCTGATGGGGGTGGGAAAACTACCCCAAAGCTCTGTAGTTTTTCCACTCGTCTTCCACGTCGGAATACAGCAGCAAGGGCTTTCTGCTACTGCATCCGTACCTAAAAAGCAACACTGTTTGGACCAGTCCAATTACTATGCTTTTAGTAAAAATTCAAAAATATATACCATTCAATTAGCCACAAAATTAAAAGTATGACTTTGAGTTGGAAAAAAAGACAGGAGGAAAGCCCGTGCCAGAGCAGAATTCTTTGACTGAATATCCTATAATCTACTGCCAGACCAAAACAAATTTTCATGGAGCAACAGAACTACTCAAGTAGCCACTTTGATGACAATAAACACCCCAAAGCGAAAAATCCTTTTGTAACATAATTACTGAGAATATATAGAGAAAGTAACCATTTAATCCACAGCATGTGTTCCCTACCGCAAGAACTCAAAAGCTGACATCAGATGGGGTTTCGCTGCTCTAGGGCCTGACAATGGATTCTGGCCAGCTGAAGTCAGACAGTTCTCTGGAAGGGGTTGGGATCTAGAAACCAAGCAGGTCTCACAGAGCCTAAGGCTGTTGCCCTTCTGGGCACAGGGGAGGTCCATCTGTTTACTTGCCTTTTGATTTGGGGAGCCCTGGTGGCGGTGGATGACTTAAGGCTGTGGTTATAGGGTGTTGCCAGGGATTTAATCTGAATATTTTCACCCTTACATTTTGTCCATACTTAAGACTGAAAGGCGTGCATAATGTGTAGGCTGAAAAAATAAATAAACGTGAATTTTAAAATGGAAAATAAACGAACACTGGGCAAAAATACAGATATTTCCACTCCAGTACCACACGGTATTTTCAAAATGTAAATGACAAAGGTGAGCCACTGCCATCTATTTTAGGAGTTATTTACAAAAATGAAAGTTGTTTTCTAAAAGAAAAAGATAACCATGGCGTTGATTCTGAATAAAACTCTTTGGAGATTTTGAGCTCTTGTTCATTAATCAACATGGAAGCACAAGCGAGGAAACTTATTTATCCAAAAAAAGAATAACTTTTCAAATAACTTTGTGCCACTTCTAGTTTTGCAGAATACAAACTTTGTATTAGTACACAGATCACCTATAGCTAGATTTATGAAGTTGACCCTAAGAGGACTGTTACTCTCACAATATAAAGAAAACAAACCATTTGACGCCCCCAATTTAATGTGATTAGTCTCATAGTAATTCGCAGAAATATGAAATTCCACACTTTCCATTTTGTACCATGATGAAAATACCCAAGACGTTTATATGTTCGACTAGTTAACAACATCACCTCGCTGGTCAAGTTACTCAATACTCTAGATTAACCAACACTGGCTTGAGTTCAAAATGCCCTCATATGGGCCTAGAGGCCTAAGCACTTATGTCATCTTTGTGGGGATAGAAAACACACCTATATTTAAGAGCAAATTATTTCATTACGTTGATAGCAGCCTGCTTCATGATATGACATCTAAAACTCATTCTGAGTCTGTTGAAGTGCATGTTTACCTTTCCCAGGAGGCCGGAAAGTAATCCCGGAGGGACATAGATTTTTTTTAAAACGACCAGAACACCAATGCTATTACATGCCTGATGGGTGCTTCTTCGGAATGACCGTCAAGCATCCTGATTTGTTTTTCCCTTGGTCTGGGGAGAGAGAGCGCACCACTCTTCGCAGTCCCTCCCCTTCTGTACACACATAGGCTGCAGCTGTAGTAAACAAGCGCCAGCCAAGAGTTGCTAAGGTCAAGGTCTCAAATGCTATACCAGGACCAATTTTCTCCCAAATGACATTCAGTTGTGGAAAAGGAATTTTCTGGAGGAAAAAAAAAATATTAAGGGCCCATTAGCGCAACAATTTTCATTCAGTAAATAGTAATTCAACGCATTCCAAAATAAAGTTTAGCTGACAGAAGTTTCTTTTAAATATGCATTACTAAGTAATAGATAAATAACTGAAGCACTTCAAAAATAAACAGAAACCCCTCAAGGATGTTTCTTTACCTCACACAGCTATAGTAGTTTTAGTGCATAAATGATTAAAATTTCATGTGAAAGCATCCCAACTTTTACCAGCGTAAGTATATTTCATAATAGTTATGAATTAGAAGGTAAAAATAACAAACCTCTTCCCTGACTACATTACAAATTTCTGTCAATTCTTGTATGTTCAAAACCCTCTCTCCCCAACTCGGAGGAGCTTAACCTACTCTAACTGACCAGGCTGCAGCCATAAAGATGTAACTTATGCAACCGAATGTTTGTCCTTCAACAACCTATTTCTAAGCTTCTAAAGTTAAACATTTTCTAGCCTAAAAGTATACCCCTTTATCACAACCAATTTCTATGTGGTTTTTAAAAATGTAAACAACATCTGAATGAGGTCTGCAAATAGCACAATCAGGCTTTTTTTTTTTTTTTTTAAGGTGAGGGGTCATTGTTTTTACTGAATGCCAATTCCATAGAGCATTTCTTAGAAGATGGAATACACCCACCCTTCAAAGTGACCACTCCTATTCCCCATCACAATCTGCTGCCCGTTAAAAGCCTCCAAATTTATTTCAAAGCGTTAACTTATCTAAACAACTCTATCCTCCAGTAAGAAAAGGGCATGAAGGCGTCTAGGTGGATTTGCAGAATGACGTGCGTTGATTGGCAGATGTCTACCGAAACCACTAGATGCACACGCACTAAACGTAAATAGAGCTGCCCCTCTCCCTGGTGTTACAGGGAAACTGAGAGAATATTAGAGCTGATTTAAAATAAAATATCCGAGTGCTCGGCTGAGGATTCTATTGGCCAGTGGAATCGCTTAAAACAATCCATACAGCACGACACTTAAACCATCTGTACAGTTAAATTAGAGAGCCGACAATACTAACCACACAAACTGTTTATCCAGATTACACATTCCGTTGTACTAATACTCTTTAACTCAACACAGTCAGCTTTTATCAGCTGAATAAAGGCTGTTACTATTAAAGTATGCAAAACTCGAAGCGCAGGGTGAAGGGGGTTGGGAAGCTGCAGGGCATATAACAAAGGAATTGGTACTTTTTCCAAGCATTTGCCTCAAATGCACTTCGAAACAGAACTGTTGAGTGCACCCCACCCTTCTCCCCAAAGATAAAAGTTTTCAAAGTTCTAATAGGCAGTTCTCCACCCAACAAAAGCAGGATTGATTCTCCCCGTAGGGAAGCATCTAACGCGAACACCAACTAATGTCGCGGAGGTCAAGTCCGAGTCCTCGGAGCGAGCCTCTTAAGGCAAGAAGTGGCTCCCAGGCCGGCCCCGCGGGCTTCCCGGCCCGGGTGGCCCTGCAAAGTTGCCCCTTGTCAACTCCGGTCAGGCCCCCCGTAATTGAAAATAACAGCCACGGGCCAGTCCCTGGCTACTTCCATGGACCAGGCACTGTAGCAAGTGACAGTTACACATCATTACGACCAGAGACAATAATGAATGTAGCACCAGGACCACTATTCATGCCAGCAGTGTCATCTCCGCCTTAACCCCTTCCCCTCCGCTCTCTCCAGTGCACACCCAAGCCCACAAGGCCCGGTGCGGCAGCTCTTCACCCAACTCGCTCTATTCCTGGGGGCACACTACTTCCACAAGCGCCCCCCCCCCCCAATTCAGCCCTGGTGTTTTATTTCTCATCCTTGGCAACTGTCAGGCAAGCACTGCAACCAACAATTCCACTAGGGGTAGAAAAACATTTGCTTAATTCACGCTACTTGATAAGTTCTTTTTTAAAAAAAATTGCGGGGGGGGGAGAGAAACCTCCTTCTTTCTTCTCCACGAATCCAACCGACGCTACTTGCTCTGCAGTAGCATCGCCCTCCCTCGGCCCCCCTCCCGCTTCCCAACACTTTCCCCCTTTACGAACACAGACCAACCAAAATGATTTAACTTGAGCAGATGACAGAAGGAAAATAAAACATGTTAAGAGACTACGGTCTGATCTGGGATGGCACAAAAAAAAAAAAGAGGAGGGGGTTGTTTATTTTGATAAGAAACGGAATCGGCACAGACCTGAACAGAAGCTGCAGAGCAGGAGAAATTGTTTTCTTTCCCTCACACAGAGTCCCCCTCTCTCTCTCCCTTTCTCTCTCGCTCTCACACGCGCGCGCGCGCGCGCACACTCACACACACACACACACACACACACACACACGGCGTCACCCGCGCACACTCACACGCACACTCGCACACGCACACGCACGGGCAGAGCCTCTCAGCTGCTCTCTGCAGTTCTCAGGAAATGAATGGGGGGCAACCCAGGGAACTGTTGTACTTGCAAATGACTTACCCGGATCACATGATGCGCTAAATGTAGGGTGGGCCGGTGGGTGGAGGCTGCCGAGACGCGAGCCCGGGTCTAGCGGGGGGAGCCTCGCCAGGCCCGCATCGAATTACCCCGGGGCCCAGCCGAGGGGGTTGCAAGACGCCGCTTCTCCTCCCTTGCAGCCCGCAGCTCAGGAAACCGGAGAAGCGCGGAGGGGGGGAGGGTTGGGGGAGCGGGGTGGGGGGGAGGTGAAAACACCAAACCCCCAAACAAAAGAGCTCCGGGTCCTCCTCCCCCGAAACAAAGCCCCGCCGCTGCGGGCGAGCCCCGGGGTGGGGCCGAGGGCGGGGGCGGCGGCGGGGAGGGGCTCGCTCAGCAGGCGCTAAGTCGCTTTATTGCCATAAAATGGGGCCCCCGAGCCGCTCCGCCCGAGGATTAGGAGGCGGGCTCTGAGTGTGATGGTTGAAATCCCCTGTGGGAAACTAACCCCTCCCCGCTCGCAGAGGTAGAAGGCAACACCCACTGCCCGGCCCTCGCCTCGGCGCCCGGGCCGCCGGCTGGGGGGTGGGTCCGCGGAACCTCCACCCCGCCCCACCCCTGCCCCCGCCCCCCGGCCTCGGCCGCGGCGGAGCTTCCCGATCACCTGCACCACCTTGCTGCGGCACCCAAAATAACCTACACATGGCCAACGCCGCTTTGGGAGCCGCGGGGAGAGGGGTGCCGGCGGGGCCTCGCGGCGGGAGGAACCCCCGATTTCAACTCGTCTGGAGAGGACTCGCGCGGAGACGCGAGAAAGTCCCCTCTTTTGTGTCAGCGCGCTAGGCAGCCTTAGGAGGGGAATTCGGAGACAAATAAAGCGCGGAGCCCGCTCGGCCCACAGCCCCCGCCGCTCCTCTACCCTCCCCTCCCGCCCGGGTGGAAGCGTGCAGGGAGGGGGCCGGGGGCCCGAGCCGTCCCCGCGGCTCACCCACCAGCTAACTTGGAAAGGTGTGGGCGGAGCCGGCTCCGGCGGCCGGCGGACGCTGCGGGACCGCTCGCGGGGACCGCCCCCGGACGCCGGGCATCACCCGCGCCGGGCAACAATGGGGTCCCGGCCCGGGCAGGCGGTGCCCTGCGCGCGGGGTTGCGTGCGAGGCTGGGCTGGGCGGAGGGCCGCACGCGGAAGGCGGGGGAAGCATTGTTTGGGTTCTGGAGCGACGCACGTTGCGGGCTAGGCGGGGGCGTCCTCCCTCCCAGCGGTTCACCTTGGCGGGATGAATGGGGGCGAGGCGGAGCCGCGCGGCCGGCTCGGGAGCCCGGGGAGAAGGGGCGTCCGCCCTCGCTCGGAATTTAGGCAGGCGGGCGGACTTGCGGGCGGGAGGGGCAGGAAGCAGGAGCTGCAGACCCGGAGCGAGGAGAGGCTGGAGAGGGAAGTCAGGCACCACCCCCCGCCCCGCCCCGCCCCGCCCCGCCCCGCCCCGCTCTGCGCCCCGAGATGCGGGCGGCCAGGAGCCGCGTCCTTCACGCCCTTCCCGGGGGCCCCTCCCTCCCCGCCTCCGCGCCCGGGGGAGCGGATCGGCGCGATTCTGGGGCGGGAGGGGGAAGAGGCAGCCCGTGCGGCCCGGCGTTCCCGCGGTGGCCCCGAGGGCGCGGGGTCAGCGCGGCGCTGGAGGGTCGGCGGGGGCGGAAGCCGGCGCGCAGGGCTGGGAGCGGGCGGGCCGGGCGCGGCGGGCCGAGGTGGCGATCGCTTGCGCCACTTTCTTGCAAAGCTGCGTGAGCGCGCTGGGGCGCCCAGGCCGCCGGACACCCCGGCGCGGCGCCCCTGAGCCCGCCCCTCGTGGGAAACCGCCCCGGCCGTGGGAAGGCCGCGAAAAGGAAGTTTACATTAAGGGAAGAGAGATTCGCAAGTGTGGCACGAAGTAGGGTGGGAAGAAAAAGGAGGCAGAGGCCGAGAAACGGGAAATGAGTGAAGGGACGAGTTCTAGCCAGGAAAAGCCATGTTCTACATTTTCTGTGGCATTTTCCAAACACTTCTAGAGGCCCGGTGTGCGTTATGAATGAAAACAAAGGCAGCGCACTGCCTGGCGTGCTGTCTACCTCCTGCCACGTTCTGTAGGTGAGGAAGATGGGCAAGGTGGTCCAGACCGGAGCACAGCCCACTTCTAGTCCTGACGGGATGAATCAGTGGGCCTGCGCCTGAGAAATCAGGATTAAGAGGAGGGGGTCTGTCCTGGTGTTAGGGTGTCGAAGAACAAATAAGTGAAGGTGGCCGAAAATTGTGCCCCACTCCTTAAGCGAAGTATCCTTAGACTAGGAAAGCAGCGCGAGCGGGAAGGCGATGGAAGCCCACATCCGAAGACGTGGGTGCGGCAAGGGAATTAGGAAGCCCAAAGGAAGATGGAAACTGGGGGCTGAGGGGCCCTCCATGGGGTGGGGTCTCTTCCGGGGAAAGCAGCCCCGGACCCCACCCCCTGGCCTGATCCTGGGCGCCGGGTAAACAGCCCTTTACATTCCTCTACCTCTGGATAAAAACAACATGAAAAGACAAGTTTGAAAAACCGTAGAACATCAACAGATGCACAGCATTTAAACGAAAAACTTGCCTCTACTGGAAACTGTAAAGTTTTCCTCTAGGTGGGGCAGGGAGTGAAAGAAGTGAGTTTAACTGTTAAGAGTGGAAGGATGCTATAAGACATGATGTCATCGTGGCAGTTCTTGTACTAACAGCTCTTTCTCAGAGAGAGCTGAGTGGCGGACTTACCATAAATATATTCTAGAGCAAGTGCTTCTGCACGTGGAAACGTATTCCAGACTGCACCTCCTTCCTGTGGCTCCAGCCATAGGCATGTTAATAGAATGATGAAAGATAGAAAACAAAGTACGGGGCTTCCCTGGTGGCTCAGTGGTTAAGAATCCGCCTCCAAATGCAGGGGACACGGGTTCCAGTCCTGGTCCGGGAAGATACCACGTGCTGCGGAGCGACTAAGCCCGTATGCCACAACCACTGAGCCTGTGCTGTAGAGCCTGGGAGCCACAACTACTGAGCCCGCTCGCCTAGAGCCCGTGTTCCGCAGCAAGAGAAGCCACCACGATGAGAAGCCCGCGCACCGACACAGAGTAGCCCCGCTCGCTGCAACTAGAGAAAGCCTGCATGCAGCAATGAAGACCCAACGCAGCCAAAAATAAATAAATTTATTAAAAAAAAAGAAAACAAAGTACAAGAATCCATTCCAGAGGGATAAGGAAAATAGAGATAGGTCAAGGTTGATATCTAGAAACTGTATAGTGTGGTTAAAAGAGAGAAGTATATCAAGTATTAGGAAAAAAAAAAATACTAGCAGATTTTGTTAAATTGTTGACATAAGAAAGAATAGAAATGTTAAATTAAGGCAACTCCCCAGATAGAAACAGGAAAAGGTTTAAGAGAGAGAATCACTTCATTGTGTGAGCTGGGGATGGATGTGGAAGGGCAAAAACAGTAAGAGAATAAAGAAGCAGGGTATTATTGGCACTTAGGATACTGGAGACAATTATATGTGAGTGTGTGTCTGTGTACAGGCATACATTTCCAATTCAGTTCGTATAATTCTATCTCTGCATAGAACTTGGATTTAAACAAACTAAGGTGTGAACAGCTGGAAGGAGGTAGGAAAAAGTCCACATACCCTGGCAAAAGTATGTGCACATCTTTTATGTTTAGTCCTTTCTCTTCTACTTCCATGTGTATACAGGGCTGTGAAAAAGCAGAAAAAGTCAAGATGGCAAAGTTATTTTACCAAGAACGCATAATTCTGTCTGCATAAAAGAGTGTGTTGAAATTACAGAATCATAAAATTTCAGCGTTGAAAGTATCTGTCAAATCTAATTCTATATGATACTATAGTTCTGTTTAAAAGCAAGATGATTTGGGTCAAAGATAATGACCTGTTTTCCTAAGTTTATATACTTCATTTATTTAGTCTTTATTATTGCAAATACCAGAAGAATGAATTAAAGAGGATGAAGGTTTGGGCTTCCCTGGTGGCGCAGTGGTTAAGAATCCGCCTGCCAATGCAGGGGACGCGGGTTCTGAGCCCTGGTCTGGGAAGATCCCACATGCCGCGGAGCAACTAGGCCCGTGAGCCACAACTACTGAGCCTGCACGTCTGGAGCCTGTGCTCCGCAACAAGAGAGGCCGCGATAGTGAGAGGCCCGCGCACCGCGATGAAGAGTGGCCCCCGCTTGCCGCAACTAGAGAAAGCCCTCGCACAGAAAGGAAGACCCAACACAGCCAAAAATAAATAAATTAATTAATTTTAAAAATAAAATAAAGAGGATGAAGGTTTGTATTCTGACATTCTTATATACATAAACAGGACACACGTTGGATTTCTTTTCCCTAACATGTTGGCCAGAAGAAAAAAAAAAAAAACCATACACATGCACCCTCGAAGCAAATAATATACCTAATTCAATGTAAATATACAGCTAAATTTACAACTAGAGATGTTAAGTTGTTAATGTAAATGTTACCTACCCAGAAATTTTTTGCCAGATCTTCTTATACTTCACCAGTTGTGATACTCTTTGAAAAATTTGTGTCAGTGACAGGAACTCTTTTACAGTATTAAGAGTATTACCTGTCCCATAGCCTGATTTCTCTAAGGTAAAGACTCTCTTCAATATCTATGTACATGTAAAGTTCTTAAGCCATTGGCTGCATGATGCCAAAGATTGCATGGATGATTTAACACTAGTATAATTTGGGGGGGGGGGGGGTGGGAGGGGGGATGAAGTCCATTTTCAGAAGTAAAAGCTGTGTTGAAAGACTAGAACTGACTAGAAGTGAAAATGAAAGGTGATTCCTGGTGCTTTAAATAAATGTAAAAATATAACCTTGATTTTTCCTAGGGCCTGAAGTGAATATGTGCTATTAGGTTTTCAATGCCTGTTTTTTTTTTTTTTTTCCTTGTGTCATATTTTGGCAATAATGTGCTGCAAAGGGAAATTTTCCTGCATGAGAAAGGCATCTAAAAACCTTACTACAAATGCAAACAGCTGGTGTTATTATATGATTACATGGTAAACAACATGTTTTGATTTGAGTGAGGGGCTATCTAGAAATTGGGGGAAAATGACATTTCATAACTTTGTTTTGTTGCAGTCAATACAGTTTTTGGTCCTTCTAGCTTCAATATCTTCCTCACATCCTCAGATGTGTCTCTTCTTTTCCAAGCTCCTGCATAGTCACTTTCATTCAAGTCTCCCCCTGCCCCCACTACCACATGCCCTCCTGGTACCCCAGCTCTGAACTTCTAGCCCCTCCTCTCAAATGCAGTCCACCTCTCCTACAGCAAAACCTTGACTATAGCATACCTATATTTAGAAACCCAAAGTGGCACAAATTAGTTTCAATACAATACGATGACACTTAAGGGCCCCACTTAGCTTTTCATATCTCATACTTCCCCTCCCAGCACATGTGGACATCTTACAACGCCCCATCCATCCTGGATACCTTTACTTAATAGTCCCCCTCCTTTTCCTCCTGTGGAATCATCACCAGATGATGCCATGACACCACATACACATGTATGCATCTCTTATTCCCTCACCCAAAACTCATCTTTCCCTTCTTTGAGCTTCTTCTGGTATAATGGAAAGAGTGCCTCAGCCACTGACCAGATGGTTTTTTCATCCTTTTTCTGATTCTCAATTGTTCTACCTATTTAAATAATATTTCCCTCATATTGAAGGATTAACATTTATTGGACGCTTATTTGGACCAACGTGAGATATATTTAGCCTGAGCAGGCATCCAGCAAATGTTAATTCCCTCACTTATTCTTTTTTTTTTTTTTTAATTATTATTATTATTTTTTTTTAAATTTTATTTATTTATTTATTTATTTATGGCTGTGTTGGGTCTTCGTTTCTGTGCGAGGGCTCTCTCTAGTTGTGGCAAGTGGGGGCCACTCTTCATCGCAGTGCGCGGGCCTCTCACTGTCGCGGCCTCTCTTGTTGAGGAGCACAGGCTCCAGACGCGCAGGCTCAGCAGTTGTGGCTCACGGGCCTAGTTGCTCCGCGGCATGTGGGATCTTCCCAGACCAGGGCACAAACCCGTGTCCCCTGCATTGGCAGGCAGATTCTCAACCACTGCGCCACCAGGGAAGCCCCCCTCACTTATTCTTAAGGTACTTACACCTTTCTGCTTTCATTAAGTATTGTTGGCTGTCCTATCACAGATAACCCTTTGTGAACAAGAGTGGCACCTGAACCATTTATTTAGCCTTCCTTTCACCCTTCACACTATTTTGCACATAGTAGGGAATTAATGAGCACTATAGTTGAATCTATTAAACAATTATGAAAATTAGAATGACATCATTAAATACAATATAGAAGAAAACCTGAGTTTCCATTTGTGTACGTATATTGAAAATAAAATTCTGGCATATGTTGACAAATACCTTCTGAACATTAATTCTGGCAACATTCTTCAACTTTCTTCTAAGTTAGAAGTTTTTACATAAAGGAATATATTAGATTTGAAGCATTTTTACCTAATTTCATTGTCCCTATCATATGTAATCATTTAAAAATTATCCAATCAATTATACTACTTTTTTGTTTTATTAGAATTAGAATTATACTGTATTGACTAAAAATTCAATTCTTCAATATCAGAGAGGAAATTCACAGCAAATTTGTTTTTTAAAATGGCACTTTGCAACTTTTTAGGTTGCAAACATTGGAGCTATAATTTTGTGATAGAGATAATCTACAATTTTAAATATAACAAATTGAGGCATATCAGATTTGAACTATAGTTATCCTTGTCTTTTAAATTTGTACAAATGAAAATTGTACCCTCATGGAAACAATTTAGCTCAGCTAAAGTATAGATCGTTTACAGAATACCACTTTAATTTCATGCTGAATGCAAGGGACTAGCCTCAGTATTACAAGCTTATGAAGATGAGCTCAGATAAAACTAATGAATAACAATAACACGAGGTACAATTAAAATACTCTGGATAAAGTTATATCTGTTTGGAAACACTGTGGAGAAGGTTGCACTTAAAAGATGGAAAGGATATTTTTATTTCTTAATAACATGAAGTGTGTCATGTATGTGAAATAGTATATATCAGGTACATGTGGCCTCTCCCACACTTAAGAAACATAGTGTTTCCAGTACTTTCTAAGCCACCCACTGTGGTCATCCCAGTTGCATCCCTCTCCTGTCCCTTCAGGGGTTACTATTTTTCAACTTGGGGGAAAATTTTCATCGCAGTTTTTTATTATTAATATTTTTGATTTGACATAAAGTCTTCATATCATTATTATTCCTCATAGTGATTTACTATTATCTATTTAGGGTACTGTCCCTCCCACATTTGAAGTTTTCCAAATGTTTGCAATGGTACTTACATTAGAGTAAACGCCTTGGCTTCTTTCTTTTAAAAAATAACTTTTAGATAGTTTCCCCTAGTTTCAATAGTGTTACTGAAACAAAGCTTATGAATTTGTTTTTATTATTCTAGAAACATACTGTTGAATTATTTTTCAAAAGTATTTTACCAGTTTACCATGACACCATATATATGAGAGTGCTATTTTCCTGTGTTCTTGCTAAGATTGGGTGGTGTTTTGAAATTTTAAAAAAACCTTAGGTTGGTAAACAAGAATAGCTTGAATTTTAATTGTTTGATTAGTAGAGATTGAACTCTACTCTAGGAATATACATGTGAAATTGGTGTTCAGGATGCTGGGACTGAGCCAAACTGCTGTTGCCACAGCCCGACTAAGAGGATGCCAGTCTGTCTACAATAGGAAATCAACATTGGAACAGCTGACATTACAAATTCAGACTCTGAAATTCAACAACTTGAGTATTTAGGGGAAGGGGTACAAAGGAAAGAAAATAGGAAACTTTGTCTCAATTTTCAAGTCCTGGTAATAAGAGAAAAAAAGTGTCTTTATGAAATTCATACTTGTTTTTACTTTTGAGAAATTTGTAAGGCATCTAAATAGATATTTAGTTCTACCACGTTGGAAGCTAAAATAACAAATTAGATAGCTGATAGAGAAGAAGAGAGAGAAAGAAAGAAGTAAAACCTAGCCAGAAACATGGGAATAAAATAACATGAAATGAAAATAAGGGGAGAGAAAGGGAAGGAAGAGGAAACGGAGGGAGAAACATCAGGGTACTGATCAGTAGTGCTTTGCTTTCATCTGCAAACAACAGAAAACCCAACTAATGTCTGCTTAGGATACATACCCTTCCCCCTGCTCCCCCACCCCCACCCCACCCAATGCCCTTGCAATGAAGCAAGAAGTCCAAAGGTACACAGCCAGAGCTCAAGGCTGTGAAGCTGCTCTCTGGTGCCCGAGGGCCTCCAAGTCCATTTTCTTTTCCTGCTTGCCTTCTGAAAGTGTAACTCTTTTTTCCCTCCACAGTAGGAAGAGGGAGAAAGGCTAAAGATAGAGGCCAGATCTATTCCTTTTAGAAATTTTTCCCAAAGCCTCACCCATATCATCTGCTTATATCTCATTGGCCAAGATTGGGTCACATGGCTTCCCAGAGATCCATCACAGGAAAGTGGACACAGAGAACATCTTAGATGGAATTTGGGACAGCCAACTGACAGTCTCTACCTTTTTGCTATCTAATTTCGCATAATGTTTTAAATTGCAAACCATTATATTACTGAGACTCTCTATTGAATTCTTGCTGGCTGACAGCTAAAAAAGGAAAAACATATCATACGCTGACAAGTTATTGACACAGTCACTGTAAGGACACCGTTTCATAAAAGACAAAAAAAAAAGACTTTGTGATATTTCTTAACATATACTTTTCCCCGCAGTGTGATTTTTAAAAAATCATTAAAGTACACAAACCATAATGTAGCCAATTTAAGATTAATCCATGTGTGATTTACCTAAGGCAAACGTGAATCCCAGTTTAGCTTCACCCAGTAACATAGTCTGGTTGTGGCTCATCTTTCTATTCTATCGATTTACATGTCTTTGAGAAATGAACATTAATTTTTAAAAGTTGGATAAGCAAGTCACAATCGGAAAGGTAAATATAAACTGCATTCGTATTTCATACTCAAATACTAGTGAATCAGCAGCGAAAGAGCTCATACCTGTTAACCAAAAAGTCCTGAACTGACTATGGATTTTCATCACTTGATTGAGTGACCGTTGACAGCTTGCTTAATTTTTCTTGATTTCAGTTTTCCTCCCTGTACAACTGGGATGGCGCCTTCTTTACAAAGATGTGGAGAACGAATGAGGTCTTATATACCTTCTCCTTCAAGACTGTAAGCTCTCTGAAACTTGGCAAGAATTGTGTGTGACCACTTCTTAGTTATCCCACCAATGTCTCACTCAGCACCCAACACACAAGTCCTCAAAACTTTTTCATGGAAAAATGAAAGTAACTTCCAAATTGCCTAGCACATTGTGGGTGCCCTATGAGTATTTATTTTTCTTTTCTATTAGCTAGAACTGTTAACTTCTTTAATACAAATAACTCATTGTTTGTTTACTATTAAAATACACCTAAATATAGTCACCTTCTAGAATAATAAAGTTGTTGGTCAAGAAAAATAATCTTAAGGAATATATGAGATCTCTATAGATTTTATATAGTTCAACAAAATGTTAGAACCCAATTAATTCAATTACTAAAGATTAGTATTTTCCTAGATTTGGATTTAGATCTGTTTTAACTGAGCCATCTTTCAAGTTAGTCACGTATAAAGTTAAAGTAATTTAAACTGTATGCCTTAAAACAATTTTATTCTTAAGATGGACTCTTAAAGAGCTTTTCTTTCCTTCTCTCCTTTCTCCCTTCCTTCTTTCCTTCTCCTCCCTCTCCCCTTCCCTTTCTCCCTCGCCATGCCCCCACTCCTTCCTCCTTCTTTCTCTCTTTTTAAGACAGGGACAAACTGTGGATAACTGATCCATGAAGACCTAGGTCTTCCAGTTATTTATTTTTATCCAGTTTACAAATTAGCTTTATGAACGTTTTATGCAAAAGTCAAATACAATTCCATTCTTAACTCCAGATAAAAATGGCCATGGCCAATAAAGGAAAGTCTGCAGAACAAACAAAAATCTTCCTCAAAATAACCCTATGTGTCACACCCTCTTTTTCAACCTGACATTTATTAACCCTTTACTATGTGCCATACACTGCTCAACACATTTTGCATATAATTCATTCAATCTTACCAAGAATTCTGTGAACCTCTACTGTTTTTACCTCCTCGGGGAAAGCATCACCAACTACTGCAACTAAGTTGCAAGCCCCAGGAGCACTCTGATCCACCTCTCCTTTTATCTTTCTCTATACAGCACTTAGCACCGTCTAATACACTACATATTTTGCTTTATTTTTGTTGCTTACTGTCTATCTGCCCCACCACTAGAGTAAGAATTCCACAAGAGCAGAGGATTTTTCTCACCTGTTCACTGTTGCAGCCCATTGGGTTAGAAAAGTGCCTGGAATGTAGTAGGCACTCAGCAAATATTTGGGTATTAACACAATTCCCATTGCATAGATGAAAACTCTGAGGCATCTGATGCTTTAGTATCACTTTGTCTTTAAAACTATTGTAAGTTTGTTGTATAATTTGTCATTCATTGTTATGATATAAATCCTTTCCATATATCTTGTTGACATGAAAGAGCTTGATAACCTCAACAGACCCAGCAGATAAATATTGGTCTCAGGAACTCAACTGGTTATCACAAGATCATGAGAGAGAGTTTCTTTGAAAATGAGAATGAAACCAGGACAGAAAAAATTGAATCCATGGCCATTAGCTACTGCTACTATACCTGCATATTTGTACACTATTTGTAGTTAAACTACTGACTGATTTTTGAATTAACAGACAGTGTCATGCCTTCATCTCTCTTTCACACCAATCACTGTGTATTTGTAGTATATAAGGAATTCCTTAGTCTCAGGAACTAAGTGTAACAAAGGGGAATAAATGTATGGTTGAACACTGTATTTTAACTCACTGAGAGAGAAAAATTAGACAGAATCATAATATTTTCATTCTCACATTATGCCTGGTACTTTTATGCCTAAGTATTAAGATGATAGGTGCTATAGAAAGGGTAAATAAATTCAACAGAGGAAGTCTGTTTAGTTATTTTAGAGCTGTTGTATTGAAATACTGTCTTGTTTACAACTTTCAACTCCACAAATCCTCATCAATTATTAAGTATTTTTCTCATTGAATTAAGCAGGGTGACTGTATTTTCTCAGAAAAAGCATCAGGTAAAACATAAGGCTTACTCTTAATATATCAAAACGTTCCCATGTGAATGAAATTCTATAGCTTTATTACACTACCCACCCCACCCACAAACTAACAGAAAGTAAACATTCTATTTGTTACATAAAAAGAAAAAGAATTTAAATTCCATTATTTATTTCTTTGAAGCTGGAAGCAGATCTTTCCTATTACAGTGACAAAATAAACAAAATGTTTTGTAGAATTTAACCACTGGGTATCAGGCATCGTGTTTGTCCTGGCTGACTCCGGGGAGGTTACAATGAAGGCAAGTGTAGACAAAAATCAGAGAGAGAAAATGGGACTGTCACATCTTACAGTACAAAATGCTATGTGGTTCTTCCATCAAACACTTAATTATTTTTTCATTGGTTTGATTCTATATCATTTATCCGTTTATCACTCATCAAAAAAGTTTGGTTGAGTAGTATTCTACAATGATACAATTTGCTATTAGCATGCTTCTTTGTTTCATTTTGAGTTATGTTCATTGTTTATATGGCTTCTTGCCGCTAGAACTGTTATCCACATGCTTGAGTTCCCTGAGCAGCCACCTAGACAAGAAACATATGGCTGGGTCGGCTGCGAAAATCTAGACGCACACCGTTCGTAATTCTATCTCTTTTTGTGTGTGTGTATTGACTTGTGTCATTCATGCGCATCTACATTTGGGATCTGTATCTCTTACAATCATGTGCTAATAAAAATATTTATATAATTTCACCCCAACGATACTTATAAATACCACTTTTATTTAGTAACATGTAATCAAGCAGCAATGAAATATTTTGCCATTTTATCTAGAAGTATCAGTTAGAAAGGAGATATGCAATCCTCCATGGATTTGACAATAAAACCTAGATTTCAGGTTTTTAGCTCCTACTTCTGAGCCTGGTCTTGGATCAGGTTCCACGGTTAAAGCAAACATACTCAAACACATTTTAAACCTATATGCAAAATATAGTGTATTTTTTAGTCTTAGTATCACAAAGTCTAAGAACTATCTTCTTACAAGAAGCAAGCAAACCTAATTCTTTGAAATTTCAAATCTAAAGGAAGGTTTTATTTTTCACTAGAACATGTTTTTAAAAATTGCTGTAATTATCTTGGAATTTTGTCAAAGTAGAAGTCTTTGAAAATTGGTAGGTCCAGATCTTAAAGTGAGCATGAAGCAGGTACTTAAAGGACGCTAATAACTAACAAAGCACATCTAAGTTAAAGGGGGAAAAGGTTTAAATGGTCAGAGACCTTTGAATAAAAGAGAACATTAAACAAACATCTTAACCATAGAGTTATAAATATGTCAGAAATACAGACTTTCCTGCCGCTCTATGAGTGGACCGAATGTGACTTTTTGTTGACCTTCACTAAGTCAGTTAACCCTTCGTATTCTTTATTTTCCCATTAGGAACAATACCTGCTTGTAAAGGAAATGCTAGACCACAAATCTAAAATAATATTATTTTATTACTATTATTATCCCCAACAGAAAAGCTATTCCTTTCTGCAATAATGCAGTACAAGTTCAATAAACCTCTGATGTAGACTTTTGTCAAAATACTGAAGAGAAAACAGATTAGGAAGGAGCAGTGCATTGACTTCATACTTTTCAGAACCAAATCAGCCACTTATATGTTTTCTTTTAAAAACATTCTTAATTTAATTTCCTTTGCCACACTGTTAATACAGAACTAACGCTGCTTTACAATTTCACAAGACTTTTAATTTAGAAAAGTGCTTCCTATCAGTTATTGCTTGTTACAATATACAGGTAAAAGTTCAATGTGCTAAGTGAGGTGTTTTTTTTTCTCATTTAATCCTCATAATAGCCAGTGAGGTAGGTGATATCGTCTTCTCTGTTTTGCAAAGAAGAAAACTGAGATCCATGGATATTAACTTGTTTCCAAGGTGACACAGCTAGTAGGAGATGGAAATAAGATTTGTCCCTGGTTTGACGGATGGCAGATGAGTCTTCTTAATCACTGTGTATTCTGTACTCACAACTGGTGGAGGAAACTTGCTAGTGAACATTTAGATACTTGAGTGCTGAATTCTTGCTGAAATTGCCCAGACTATGCACTTCAGCTTTGAGTTCCTGGATCCCAGCACGTTGTTCTTCCCATTAGACTGAATTGTCCTTGAAGGCTTTCTATACCCCATTAGGGGTCATGAATGAGGAACTTCAGAAAAAGTTAATGAGCTCTTCCCTAATTGTTTACCTGGAGTCTCTTGAGTTTTGCATCTGGTTCAGATGTTGCCCCTTATAGGTGGCATAGCAGTGACTGCAAGAGCCTCTCTCGGGGAATTAATGAACACCTTGGTGATGCTGTAGTTATGGCAGTGATTTTTTCCAAACTGGAGTCCATGGAACACTGTTCTGAAGGATGCTAGTAGGTAATGGGACACAAAGAGTTCTGTGCCTCAAACATTTGGGAAAATTTTGATGATACAGTGTTAAACATCTTTCTTTGAAGAGAATGCTGTAGTTGCTCTTCACCTCGTAACTGACATTGTGACTTTGGAAGACAGGGCCGACAGAGCCTGTCTACTCTAGTAGAACTCTACTACTGTAGAACTACAGTAGTTCTCCAAAATATTTAATCACCTGGTTTTCAAACATGTTTTTAATACTCTGGGAATATTTTCCCAAGGAACCTGAGTTCCAAAATGCTCCTCTGGGGTGTAAGTCCTGCCCAACAACCCTAGGACATTTCCTGGCCCGTTGACTGTTTACACATCCTGTCTCACCTCTTTCAATACTCTTCTTCCATCCTCACTCTCCACTGCTAGTCTCGCTTCTTACTTCCCTGAGAAAACAGAAGCCCTCAGGAATGAATTTTCCACATATAGGCTTACACACTCCAGCTACCCATCTTCTTACAGCTCCACCTTCCCTCCTGGTACCATGGATAAACCATGGTGCTCATATCTAAAGCCAGTTCCTCCCCCTTTAGCATGAAATTCCTTCTCTTCTCACCCACTCATGTATATTGCGCCATAATTGTTTCCTCACTTCTGCATCACCAGTGTTTCCTTCTCCACTGAATCAATTTCTTTAGCATACAACATCCTGTAATTTACCAAGTCTTCGAAATGAATTTTAAAACCATTCTCCTGACCACCCGCAGTCTCCTCCAGCTCCTACCCTCTTTCTCTACTCTTTGTTATAACAAAAGCCCACCAAGATGTGCTCTATTTTTTTCTGTACTCAATCTCTCTTCTCCCATCCTCTCTTGAAAACAATTCCATTAAGGCTTTGATCCCCACCGCTCTACCAAAACTGCATTTAAGGTCAACAAAAATTAAATCTGGTGTTTCAATCTGGTAGTAAATGCTCAGTCTGCATCATCTTGACCTATCAGCAGCACGTGGCACAGAGAGGTCAAGAAGATGAAGTTTAACACAAACACTAACCAGAAGTGAAAGAGATAGTAAAACACCCTCTCCTCCTTGAAGCATTTTCCTCCCTTGCTTCCCAGAACACCACATTATCTCATTCTTTTTTTGTTTTCCCAAGTTTCCTCGTGTTGGAGTGCCCACATTTCACTGTTCAGTCTCTCAACTGGCTCTGCCCACTCCCTTGGTGATCTCATCCAGTCTTGATGGCTTTAAATGGCATCTCTCTATGCTGATCATTCTCAAATGTATATCTCAAGGTGCCCTTCACTCCAGATTTATATAGTCTACTCTCTATTCTATAGCTACACTCATGTGTATGATGGATAACTAAAATTAACTTATCTAAAACTGAACTCCAGATCTTACCTGTCCCCACCCTAACCCTAACCATTCCTAGTCACCTTCTTCATCCCAGTAGATAGCAATTACTTCTATTCCCCAGTCGTTAGGGTAAAAAACTTAATAACATTCTTGGGCTTCCCTGGTGGTGCAGTGGTTGAGAATCTGCCTGCTAATGCAGGGGACACGGGTTCGAGCTCTGGTCTGTTAAGATCCCACATGCCACGGAGCAACTGGGCTCATGAGCCACAACTACTGAGCCTGCGCGTCTGGAGCCTGTGCTCCGCAACAAGAGAGGCCGCGATAGTGAGAGGCCCGCGCACCGCGATGAATAGTGGCCCCCACTTGCCGCAACTAGAGAAAGTCCTCACAGAAACGAAGACCCAACACAGCCAAAAATAAATAAATTAAAAAAACAAAAACAAAAAAAACTTAGTAACGTTCTTGACTCATTCTCTTAGAGTTCATGTATGATCAGCCAGCAAGTCCTATTGATTCTTCTTTCAAGTTCTATCCCACCATCTCTTTGTTACTACCCTTCACCTTTCACCCAGGTTATTGCGGAAGCCTCTTAAATGGACTTTCTGCTTCCATCCTCCCCTCTTTACAGACACTTCTCAGGACACTATCCAGAGGGAACCTCTTAAAACATAAGTCAGATCTTATCACTCCTTGGCTCAATGCCCTCACAGTGGTGTCCCCTCTCACTCTTTATAAGCAAAGTCCTCACACAGGCTTCCAAAGTGGTTATGTCAGGGCTACCTGCTGCCTCTCCAAAACCCATCTCCCACTTTTCTCCTTCACACTTTTCCACCCACTCTGGCCTCCTGGTTGTTCCTGAACACACCAGGCCTCCCTGCCCCAGGACCATGAACTTGCTACCCCCTCTGCCTGGTATGCTCTGCCCTGAGATCTGTGCCTGGTGAGCATTCTCACCTCTGGTGTCTGCTCACCCAGTCACGGAGGCCTTCCTAGACCACCTTTTGAAAAACAGTCCTTCTTCCCCACCCAGTTCCACCTCCCTTCCCTGCTTTATTTCTCTCCATATATCAACATCAATGGTAAACATTAATTCGTTTATTTTTTATTTTTTCTCTCCTCCCCACTAGGTTGTAATCTCAGGAAGGACAGATATCTGTGTCTATTTTGTTCACTAATGTATTCACAATGCCCAGAAGAGTGCCTGGAATAGAGTTGGCACTTAATAACTATCTACTGAATTCATTATGGAACGAACTAATGAATACCTCTTAATACATGTTGAAGGAATTCTTCCCACCCAAATATCACCATCCATGAACACTCATACACGGAGCATTAGTATTTTAAATAAGAGAGATTTGTTTCCATGAATTGAAAGACAAAATTTCTGGTATCATTATTAATCAGTTGTAATATAATAAAATAGTACTGCTCTATCCCTGACAACTAATTTTAGGATTTATAATAGGTGGTGAGGTTTTTTTTTTTTTTTCACAGTTAGTTCTATGAATATAAACTTGTTTAGGCGATTACAAGTGTGGAGAGAGAATTGGCTTTAGGGTCTGAGAGAAGACTGAAGACTGAAGATTAATAGTTCTGAAAAATAAGTCTTGAGAGCAGGAAAAAATGGCATTTTGGGGGCATTTTCATATCATCATTTACATTTAAAGTTGGAATTCTAACTAGATAAAATGTGATTAGGCATTTATAGTCAATAGGCAAAACTATACAAACCCCAAACTAAGGAGAATCCCTAAACCTAGGAGAAAGTCAAAGGAACAGTAAGAAATTCTGACCAGGAAATGATTGAAACTTATAAATACATGATTCAGGAACTTGACAGAAGGAACCTATCACCAGTGTGACTTGGAGTTACAACATGAAGAATAAAGGTAGCCCTTTATATATGCTGATCAATGTAACCAACCAAAAATATTAGGAATTTAAAAATCTGTAATTAATTTGCAGTGTTTTAAAAATACATGTTGAAAAGAAAAAGATGAGGTGAACAAATACAAAGTGAAAAGTGGTGGCACTCTTAAAGCATAAGAAGAGGCAATTCATAATGGCAGTGTTTCATTTTTGGCAGCATTTTCCAAGAAAGCGGGTGGCTTGACTTTGGAATATAAATAGATGCCGTGGTACAGTCCTTTAATGGAGAGAAAAGCAGGCCACTGGGCTCCTACAATGTGTTGAAAATAGCCTGCAAGACCACCCAACACATTTACTCTGATCCCAGATTTAGCGAGCCATTTAAAAAATTTTGATTTCTCAATACAGCTGGTTGGCAAGAATATTAAGCTAAGTTTCTCATTATTAATTATTTAAATGTCATCCTGGTACAAATAATTCATGTGTGACTTGGGGGCCAGATGAGTTTGTTTTCCTATCCAGGCAAAATTTCTAGAATGCTCCCCTCTCAGACGTTCGTCTTTACCTTCTGCCTTTTACTCCACCCCGTTCCCATAATTGTATTTCCACCCTAAGAACCAAAGATTTTATTTGCCAGTACTTTTGTGCCACCTGATAAACAGGACATTTTAAAGATGTTTGCTTTTATGGAGGTCTCTTAAGACCTAAAAGTTGATAGGACCAAAGCATACATTTCAGATAACAATGGAAAGATGTAATAATATAACTATTAGCAGCTATCATTTATTAAATGTTTGCTATATATCTGTCACTCTTAACACATACATTGGGTTTAATTTTCACATAGTCACAAAATCTGGGTGTTAAATATGAAAATGATTTTCTTTCGTCCATAACTGAAACTACTTAAACTTGAGAATTCCTGGTCTCTCTGATGGTGGAAATTTTCGTGTTGCCAATTCAAATTTACTCAGTAATATCCTGAATTCAATGTGGTCAATTTAAAGCTTCAAATCAGTCAATCTGTGATTCTCCCTCATTCTGTTTCAAGACAGAGGGTGAACTAAGACCTGGGTCAGAAAGAGGGAGACACTGGTAAAGATGTTGTCCTGGCCTAGGGATGAGTCATCTGATCCAGGTGTTATCCTCTGTGCTTGTTTGGTCCAGCAAGCTATAGCTGGTCCTGCCTGGACTTAAGTGCCTGTATATCCACTGTTGATCCATTTCCCTCCAGTGGCCCCCAGTTGTCAAACCATGCTTTCTTCATCTTCCTTGTTCCAAACATGAGGTGTCCTTTGGTCCACCTGTTCTCTCAACGCAAGCTGCCAATGGCCTTCTCCACACCACACTCAGGTCAGGGACTTCAAAGGCCCAAGAACTCAGAGATCTTATTCAACCACTGTTAGTTAACAGCATTTGGTTTGATGTTGGATTTAAACCTCTAGAAAATTTTCAGTGTGTGGGCTTTACCTGGCGAAGCTAAGCTATTTCTCTCCTAGGATTCACCTCTGAACCTATTGCCCCCCATCTTGGGTTTCTAGACATCACTGACCCTCTTGAATTTACCCTCTTGCTTGCCTACTTGAGATATTTTTAAGTTTCTACCACCAAATGGAATGGTGACTTTTTTGTTCTAAATTGGATCTGGTCCCCTCCTAAAGCAATGAATACTATTTATTCAGTAAATAAAGTCTTGAGACTATTGAGAACTTAAGAATGACTACAGTGGGATGAATTGGAAGATTGGGATTGATATATATACACTAATATGTATAAAATAGATAACTAATAAGAACCTGCTGTATAAAAAATAAATACAATAAAATTTAAAATTTTTTTTAAAAAGTTTTAATTCTGGATGATAGGAATATAGGTATTTAGTGTTTAATCCTTTGTATTCTTCTGTATTTTAAACAGTTCTAGAAATGTAAATAAAATACAAACATCCAAAAAAAAAAAAAGAATGACTACAAACATAAATTGTATTAATTAAATTTTCAAAAATATTATCTTCTTTCTTTTATCCCCTTAATAAGTATTTGCATTCCTATGAAGGGAAATATTTTGCTAAGAGTATCATAGCTAAGTCCCTGTTCAAATTTTGTTTACCCATAATATATGCGCCAGAGTCTCTGAGATTATTGAGTTACATGTGGATCATGGGTGAAGTTGTCACTTGTTTCCACTGGAAGATCGTCACTGCTTTCCCAAGAATTTCTCTTTGCTCACTTTCCCCTCTGAGGTAGTCTGTACTACAAAAGGTGCTATCATGATGCTGGGATAACTAAGGTGTCTTTGTTTAGGATTATAGGAAATGATGTATAGGACCCCCCCAGTCTAAATCTCCTGGGATACCCACTGGTTCCCGGGAGTAGTGACTCTCCCATCACTGTGTCCAGGCAATCTGGTTAAACGGATGATAGACACTGACTAATCCATCTTTGGCTTTTGCAATATCATGGTGTCTCCACTCTCCAGGTCTCAAGAACCCCCTCCCTAGTTTATTGAGCTTCTACATCACCAGCTATGAGTTCTCCTCACAGCTTGTTTCTTCTTCCAAAGTCAAACTCTTCAAATATCTGCCATCACCACATTTATGGCCTGAACTGGTATCCCTAGAATCAGCCTTCCTTCTATGAGTAGGAGATTTATTCTGCTGGTGTTTCCGAGTCACAGTTAATATCACAGTTTGGGGCTCCAAACTTTGGCTTTCTGCATACAGTTCTCTCACAGCATCATGGTCCTGACTTGCTCCAGTTCTTGTCTAAGGTTCATGGTGCAAGTATGCCTTACATGAATGTTCCTTGGAATTTCAGGCAAGCCCCCAAATGTCACAGATTTAAAGTTTTACACTCACTAACCTATGGGTGCAAATCTCTAATAGTATTTATTTTTCTAGAAGTGAACTTAATTCAGTTCTAAAGCTCCCCTTTTAAAGGTCATAGAAAGATAATCTGAGCAATTCAAGATGACTCAGTCATTTACAACTTTTGTGTGGCCAAATCAAGTTAAATATTCAGTCACTTGAATATTCCCTTCCTCTCCTTCCTTCTTTTCTGGGATAATCTGCATTGGGAGGAATGCTGTTGCTTTTGCATCATTCTGGCATTGGGGAGAGGTGCTCAGTCCAAGTGATATCTTCTGAACTCGCTGGCCTCCAAGGAGATGTATCTCACCTGAATGATCTGTTGTAGTGCCGTGGCATCTGTTACTGGTACCTGTGGTTCCTCCACGGCCTCTAGTCTCAGAGTCTATGCTTCTTTCTTGCTTCTTTCTTGGTTGTGCCACTTCTGTGCCCATGGGAACTTTTTGCAGAGACAAACTCTTCAGCCCCTCTTTCCCATTCTTCAGGTGCTATGTTGGAGACTTTCTCCAAAACACACCTTCCCAAGTTATATCTTGGGAAGCTAAGCCGTAGTCCTGCTCTGAGAATCTCCCCCGAATATAGAGTTTATGCTGCTATCTCTATTCATAATTCAGATTTTAAATTGGGACAGAGTCCTGGGCACTTCTTAGAGCTTCTGTATGATCTAGTCATGTTTCCTCCAAATCAATTCATTCCAGCCATCTGATTTTTCTCTTATCACATTTGGGTTGAGGGAACCTGCTCTGTAATCATCGTATGGGTTTTCTACAGTATAGTTTATGGTATAAAATCTATGCTCTGAGTGAGCCAAGCTCTGGATCTTTGGAACCCACAAATCCACTTCTTTCTCATTAAGTCCAGTTCTGGCAAACCAAAAGTGCTTTGAAATATTTGACACAAAAAAGGGTTGCATAAGTCAGCTTTTTGCCCCTTCTCCTAGGAAAAGGGCAAAAGCCTAAGGCATTAAAAATGGACCTTGCAAACTTAATTTTTCATGAAATTACACATATAATCCACTAAAATCTGCTGACTTCAAAATCATGTAAGAATGACCAAAAGTCACAGGAGGAGGTGGAGACAAGAAGCCCAGAAAATTCCAGAGCTTGGATTGAGCCACCTCTTGAAGATAAGGGGCTCTCCTAAAGTGCAAATACTACTTCATTTATTTAGAAGAAGGGGTCAGGAACTGGGGTGAGCAGGGCTGTAGTAGAGGTCCTTTAGATCCTTTTGGTTCAGATAAACAGAAAAGGTAGAGTTAAACAGTCACACAGATGAGCTATAACTGCAGAAATTCGCTTCCCTCTGTGCTAGAACAGGGGAAGAAATGTTCCTGCTGGGAAGATCCTCCAGGGTAGCCTTCCAGACTCCATGATCTCCAGCAAAAATCTCAAGTGCTACAGCATCGTGAAAAGATATTCTAAGAAAGAAAAATATGTAAAAGAACAGCAAATCTTCCCAGCAGATAAACAGCGGGCATCAAACTGTCAATATTTTGAATACTTCTACAATATTCCCAGAGGGAAGTGTAAGTGAAAAATTAAATATCCAGCCAAACTATCCTTCGAATATAAAGACTAAAGTCTGTCCAGGCTGTTTTGAACATGAGGCACACAGGGAATATTGTTCTAATTAACTCTCCTTGATGAAATTCCTGGAGATGACTTTGGAAACTTTAGCTGATGCAATGGCAGGAAGCATTGAATTGGTTTAACTACAGGCAAAGATTAAACCAAATGTGATGGAACGTGGTGATAGAACAGACATATGGGTTATCTGCCCTAACAGTTTAAAAAGTATTTAACTAATAAAAATTTGGAGAGGAAAAGGGAAAATGGGCGTTAGAGTCAGTTTGCTGATTGCTTCGTCTATAATAGTTGAGAGTGAGGAGATGTCATTTCAAGTTGACAGATCGAGTGATAGAAATATAAGCACATGTAACCATACTATTAAACATTTAAAAAGATAATAGAGACAAAGAGGGAGAGGAGGGAGGAAACAGGAAACATGCTAATTTTATCATTGTTCATAATGGAAAGTTAATAGGGACTGTCTAAAGAAATGAAAAACTAAGGATATTATATCGTTATAATTATAAAGGTTCTGCTAGTGTAAGAATACAACATTTCTAAATAATAGAAGAACTGCACAAACACACAGACATGAAGAATAGAGACCATAGAGTTAAAGGTTTAAATAAGTAGCCTATAAAACTGAAAACATGAATTTATGTTTAGTCTGTCTCCTCCCATTAGATTGCAAGCTACATGGAAATGGAAATACAGAAGTGATTGTAGATAGAAAGATGGTAGATAGATAATCCTCCTTCACTCACATTTCTGATGCCTAGAATGGTGCCTCTATCTATCTACCTATCTATCTATCATCTATCTATCTATCTATCTATCATCTGTCACTTCTGTATTTCCAGCTCCTATTATATATACCTGGAGTAGAAGAACTCAAAAAATATTAACTGACTGAATAAGTGACAGAACTAGGATATCTCTCATTAATAGATATAAAAAGGTTTCACTCTCTATGAAAGAAGAAGGATTTCAGACCGATCTCAAAGAAAAGCCAAAGCTATGCTACGAGTGAGCCATACCTAAAACATTCTGATTTAAAAGGATTGTAAATAAAAAGT
The DNA here is from genome assembly GCF_028023285.1 of Balaenoptera ricei. Taxonomy (NCBI): domain Eukaryota; kingdom Metazoa; phylum Chordata; class Mammalia; order Artiodactyla; family Balaenopteridae; genus Balaenoptera; species Balaenoptera ricei. Next base: position 51,888,772 of record NC_082656.1, read on the forward strand.
TGGGCACCCTTTCAACAAACAAAAATTAAAGAAAGCAAAAGAGTCATGATCTTAGTATCAGTTATGGGGTTTCAGGCCCATAAGCATTAAATAAAACTAAGAAGTTTTATAATTCACAGGGGAGATACAGGTATGGATATTTGTGCCCCACCCAAAACAAAAGCAGAATAGCAATAAAGCAGAAATTTTAAAAATTACAAAAGAGGCAGAAACATACTAGCACTACAAGTCCTTAATTCACCTTTCTCACAGATCAAAATTAAGTGACTAAAAGATTTAAATAGTATAATTAGTAGGGTAGATCTGATTTATACCTACAGATGTATATATCAAATGTTGTATCTTGAAAATAGCAAATACACGTTCAAGTGCTCAAGTCGCATTCACAAAAATTGATCACCTATTATGCTACACAGAAAACCTTAATAAATTTTGAAAAGTAGAAATAATACAAATATTCTCTGATTCTACTGCAATGAAATCAGAAATATCAAAATCTAAAAGATATTGCATTTATTTTTTCAATTATTTAAAAAGTTTTATTGTTTTGTTTGACTTATTTTTGAGCACTAAGAAAATGATATTATACAGTAAGAACTTTTCTGGGACTTTTTATTTGTTTTCACCCATTGTCATCGTTCTGGTCGTCTATCCTTATGCATCACTCCAAAACTCAGTGGCTTAAAACAACAAACGTCATTTGTAGTTGATGGACATAAGCAGACATCTCATGCTGTCTCTGGACTCAGGAGTTTGAGAGAAGCATGGCTCAGGGTCTCTTATGTGTTTGGAGTCAAATGATTTCTAGAGCCAGAGTCATCTCTGAGACATCTTCACTCACATTCCTGCTGCCTGGGCTGGTAACACAAGCCCAGCTTCTCAGGCTACCTCTATCTCCTTCTCTATGTATTCTTTCCATGGAGTCTCTCCAGCTTGGTGGCTGTAGGGTCATCAGACTCTTTACAGAGTAGCTTAGGACTCCAAAGGCCAGGAGGAAACTACATTGCCTTTTTATGACCAGCCCTCAAAAGTCACATAGTTTCTGTCTTGTATGAGTCGAGGCAGTCACAAAGACCCACCCAAATTCAAAGGGAGAAAACACAGACTCTACCTCTTAACGGGAGGTGGAGGGGAGGGTGGAGAAGGTTCTGGAAGAACATTTGGGGCCAGAACTAATATTGTGGCCATTTTTGAAAAATATCCTCTGCCACAATTACCTTTCAAAAGTAAGTTGTGGTTTATCTGTTTTCATCATTGTCCGAAAATACTTCATTTTATTAATCCATACTTCTGTTTGTGAACATTTGGATTGTTTTCCGTCTTTTGCTCTTGTGAACATCTTTGCCGCAGACAATCTTGTATAAGTCTCCTGATACATGTGTGCAAGTTACCTCTCTTGGGAATATACGTGGGAGCGGGATTGCTGTGTCATAGAGTACCAGACATTCAACCTTGCAGCATAATATTAAGTTGTCTTCCACAGGAGTTGAATCCATTTAGAATCAGCCATCAGCAATACATCAGTTCCAGTTTCTTCCCATCCTCTCTGCTCTATACCTTCCCCTTTATATGTGTATGTATCATAAGAGTGTATTGCCTATTGTTCAAAGTAAATTTTAAAAATTCAGAATTTTTGTTTGCTTTACTCACAACTACATTCACAGTGCCTAGAAGAATGCCTGGAAAGAATAATTTGCTGAATGAATGAATGAAGTGTTGTGTCCTGTGACAAGTAACTGAACTTGGTTTATTTGGAGATTTGTCTGGAAGTTCGAGATTCAACTATTTTCTTTTAAAATTAAAGATATTTCATTTCAAGAGTAGTACTTGCAATATGAGAACATTAAAAAAGCATGAAAGGAATTGTTTAAACGGCACTTTGCTTTTCAAGTCTTTTGTCTCTTCTAAAAATTTCAATAATTTTAGAATTTAAAGACAAAAATGTGACTGCTGATTCCAACATATTTTTCTCACTATTTTGTTTTATGTCCTCTTTTTCCTGAGTCTCTGCTTTCCGCATCTAGTTTGAGTGACGGAAGGGCTCTAGCATTGAAAAAGAGTTAAAAGAAAGATACATCGGGTAGTATTTCAAAACATTTTGCCACTCTCTCTCATACTATCCCGAAGCAACCTTCGTGGTAGGTAAGGAATAACTAATGATATAAGTGAAGCACGTGAGGCTCAGTGTAGTTAAATGACTTGTCCAGGTTCCTATAACAAGTAAGTGAGAGTCAGGATTTGAAATCACCTCAGTCTGATTCTAAAGCCCATATACTTCCCTTTTCTTATCCTCAAAATACAGATAGCTAATTAAGTTTTTTCCCCCAATCCTAAAAAACTATTTATTTTACTGTAGAAAATTCAAAGAATACAGAAAAATAAAAATAAAAACATTTGAAATCATCTGAAATTCCACTTTGGGGATATCTCAGGGAGTGTTCAATATTTTGGTTAATATCTTTCTGTATCTGTGTGGGGTGGGTGTGTTAGTACAAACTTATCATAAATGGCATCATACATGTTGTTTTTTGACTTTCTTTGTGCATTTAACAGTGAATCACAGGGGATTTCTTTATCAATGAATAAAGGTATACACTTTTAATGATTGCCTAGTGTCCTGTGATATGTATACATGACAATTTATGGATCAATTGATATTTGGTTTATCCATCAAATTTTGCAAATATATAAAATGCTGTAATAAAACTCTTATACATGTACCCTTTTCCCCCCAATTGTCTTTTTATGACAGATTTCTTGTCATAAAAAAACCTGCAGAACTTGCAGAGAACTTGCAGAACTCATCTAATCAAACACTGGTTTACCTGATTCTATAGCCAAGTGCCCCAGAGCAGGGCTGAAGGCATCTGTAAAATCACATTATTCTACCGCTCAGGAGCCGATTACTTAGAGAAACAATTGTTGAATTTTTAAAAACATGTTTCCTGTAGCCCTGATTTTACTTTTGTCAGGGAGGGCATGGAAGTTGATTGTGTTTCCCCCACCACCACCTCGCCCCGCCCCAATGTAGAGCAGCAGCCCACAACAAGGTGGACACAAGTACCAGTACAGAGCAAACGAGGCGCTCACAGGGGTTGCTGGAGATAGTCAAATTACGGCCATATTCTGCCTGATCCCTTAAGCTTCTTGTGGCTCCATTACAAAATCCTGAACTTTACCCCAGTCTTGTCATTAATCTTCATCATGCCCTAAAATACTGGACCGAGAAGGTCAACATGCTGGAATAGGCCAATTCTTTGGATCAGAGAAAACCATTAAACAGGGGATCTGGGGACTCCGGTTGTCTTGGGTCTTGGTTAATTGCCACGAGGGAAGATGCCTACTGAGTCTGTAGACACTCTGCTGTCTCTGATGGCACTCACCAAGTAAACTCACAATCAACCCCCTTCCCTGCCCTAGGGACAGCCCCCTTTTTGTTTCCTGTGCCTCTCCCCTCTTCATTCTTTTTTTAAATTTTTTAAATTTTAAAATTTTTATTGAAGTATAGTTGATTTACAATGTTATGTTCGTTTCAGGTGTACAGCACAGTGATTTAGTTACACATACATACATATCTATTTTTTGTCAGATTCTTCTCCCTTATGGGTTATTACAAAATATTGAGTATATTTCCCTGTGCTATACAGTAGTAGGTCCTCGTTGGTTCATTCTTGTATTCATTGCTGTGTGAGTTGCTGCTGCTTCTGCTGCACTTTGTTGGTTTGCTCTTATTCAAATATGAAGTGTTATGACATTTAAAATCGTGTTTCTCTTTAAAATCTTCATAATGACATTGGCGGAAATAAGTGGAGCCCAGACGCAGACCGTGCAGGTTCAGGCATGGCTGAGATGAGAGAGCCAGGGAGGAGACGTTCAGGACTCCAGGGGAGGGCCCTGTGGGTGGTCTGGGAGGTCCTTGGGAGGGTGGCGACCTGCGGGGGCTGGAGTATAAGTGAAGACACATGTGTGGCCGCAGGAAGTTGGGCTGGATTCCTTCCCAGCCACCCTGTAGGGGATTTTCAAGGGGGCGTGTAAGATGGAGGCGACCTGGGAGGTGCTGAGTTCTTGGAGCAATCTTCCACGAGGATGAAAAATCCTGCGTGACCTTTCAGTGTTGCAGATGTGAGCAATTCACGTTCCGGGACTAGGTAAGTGGAAGGCCACTGGAATCCTTCACTCAGACTCCTGCTTTTTGGTTAGAATCTGCTACTCCTAAACTTCTGAACTTGGATTACAAAGCCGTCGGCAGACTTCTTGAGGAAAAAAGAGTTCAAAGCAAGTGAGTCCCTGAGAAAAATAAATCTCGGGGAGATCATGGGAAAGGGAAACACGGAGGAGAGAGGGAGTTGGTTGTAAAGAGAGATGATCAGATTATTCGAAAAAACAGAAGATCATGTGTGGATATCCAGTATTGAGTGGGGGAAAGAAGGATGTAGAGTATGAGGAAAAAAGCTTGAAAACATTAATTTCAATAAGCTCTCCATGGTCAGGAATCTTGCCTGCAATGAATGTTCACTGAATGAATAAATGAAAATCTATTAGAGAAAAAACAAATTTGTAAAAAGTCCTTCACCAATCTGGATTTTAATTCACCAAGGTTTGGTAAAATTTTTAGAGTTAAAAGAGCTATTAGAGATGATTGGTTGATTAACCAGCACGGGTACCTATTGTGTGCTAGTCAGAGGGATTGGAAAATGAGCTACCCCAGTTCTATGTCTAAATACGAGGAAACAGGCACGAGTTTCCTACGTCTCAGGCACTTCGAGGCAGAGCTGAGACCAGAACCCAGATATCTTGAAGCTTAGTTCTTTGCACGTCCCACTGGCCATGTTCTTTCTAGGAATTAAGTACGTCGGAGACCACTTTGTCCACATGTGTCCTTGAGACCTTGTGTGGCAAACACAAAGGACTGCGGATTCCAAAAAAGGGTGCACCCTTCGGTCTGACTAAAATAACAACAGTTCACACAAAGGAATGAGTGTAGCCTTTCGGAAAGGATATTTTTCCAAAAATGAAAAGTCACATTAAGATGGGTCATATGAGAGTGTCACAGGTAAGATAACAATGCAACCTTCCTGAATTCCCATCAAGGAAACCCAAAACGAAAAACGTTCTGAAGATCAAGGGGGGAGATATGGATGTAATAATGCCGAATATTCTGACACTAAGTGCAATTTTAGTCACAGAAACTTTTGCACAATAGTAAAGAACACTGAAACTTGAGAGCCGGATAAGGCATACATTCCATTATTACTTGCACGTACTCTGGAGCAACTGAGAAGTTTTGATGCATGGCCCCTGTAACCCCAAGGTAGACAAGCTGCTATATGCCTTAAGGTCATTCATTTCTTTTACTCTCATTCAATAATCCAAGATATCCTCTAATTTTGATTTTATCTCTCAAGGACACATTTCTATTGAGAAGGTACTACTCTAACTAACCAAAGTGAGCATTGCAATCTACCTGGCAGTAACATTTTTCAGTGTAAGTTAATAAATTGGAATTTTGGCTTATCAATGCTTTGCAATTTGATTAATGTGAATAAGCTCAGCAGAGAGAATTAATAATCCAATTGCAGGATATTGAATATAGTTCCCTGTGCTATACAGTAAGACTTGTTGTCTATCCATTCTATATATAATTGTTCGCATCTGCTGACCCCAAACTCCCAGTCCACCCCTCCCCCACCCCCATTTCCTTGGCGACAACCAGTCTGTTCTCTATATCTGTGAGTCTGTCTGTTTCGTGGATAAGTTCATCCACTTTCGTGGATAAGTTCATAGATAAAATCACATATTTTAGATTCCACATATAAGTGATATCATATCCTGTAAAAAACCATAATGGAAAAGAATATGAAAAAGAATGTATGCATGTATATATGTATAATTGAATCAGCTTGCTGTAGAGCAGAAACTAACACAACACTGTAAATCAATTATACTTCAACAAAATAAATTAAAAAAAAAAAAAAAAGAAAAACAAGAATAGGAAAAAAATCCAATTGCAGAACTTAAAAATGTAAGGAACAGAGTGTCTTCTTTAGTGTAGGACCATGGCATGATGGTACATGTTCCCGTACTCTTTGCGTGTATATTTTCCTTCTGAACACTGAAGATGAAATTCTGGACCCATGGAGACCTTACTGATACCCTAACAGACAATGGAACTCAGTCTAAAATAGCCAGCTGGTAGGTCTCTCATACCAATCTTATTTACACCACCTTGTAACTAAATGCTCCCTAAATATAAACAAGTGGGATATATTCTTGTATATTCTCTGTTGCAGAGAGAAGAGAACTAGGAAATCTGTCTACAGCGATGTTTCTGTTTTTTAATGGAAGGTCTCAGCAGAGAACAAACAAAATCTCTTTATGTAAATGCCAAATGAACCTGAGGGAGATAAAAAATGATGAGGGGACACTTAGGCTTTGGGCTCCTTCCCTGCAGCCCCACCTTGAGAAATCAGGTTACTGGGTTCACCCTTAGTCTTAGACGCATATGGAATGGAAAGGGAAGAAACGTAGGAAAGTTGGGGGACATGGAAAGTGGGGGACACACTGGACGAGGTCAGTGGGAGGAATAATTCTGAGTAGTTGACTCAAGAGAACTTTTGACCCAGAATGTTTGAATTTCAGTCAGGTTATGGTCAGCTCTAATTAACCTAAAGTGCAAGTACACAAAGCTCACTGTTTGTGGAAATTTTTAAAGTTCTGATAAACATGAGGACGGAAAAGCTCCTTCTCACCCTCTTCACCAAGGCATCCATCAGAGCAGAGCAGGGGAGCAGCCTCGATGGGACCACAGGTGGCAGGATAAATAGGACGCCACGTCACTCACGTGGGAGACATCTGTGGGATGGAGCGAGTGTGTCAGTCTGGGACATTCCAGGGTGTTTTGGATGCATTCTGGTGAGGCTTCATTAAGCTGGACTAGGAGGATATGGGAAAGGTGGTTGAACTGGAGTTTTTGCAAATCTGTTAGTCTGTGCTGAGCCATATTTTAAGAATTGCTGGGAGGGTGGGAGGGAGGGCGATGCAAGAGGGAAGAGAAATGGGAACATATTGTATATGTATAACTGATTCACTTTGTTATAAAGCAGAAGCTAACACACCATTGTAAGGCAATTATACTTCAATAAAGATGTTTAAAAAAAAAAAAAAAAAGAATTGCTGTTATAACCTGTAGTGGGTTGTATAGTGTCCCCCCCCGAATTCATATACACTCAGAACCTCAGAATGTGACTGTATTTGGAAACAGGGTCTTTGCAGATGTAATTAGTTAAAGTTCTAAGATGAAATCATCCTGGATTTAGGATGGGCCCTAAATCCGAAAAGTGGTATCTTTATAAGAGAAAGGAGAGTGCGCTTTGGACACACACAGAGACACAGGAGAAGAAAGCCACGTGAAGATAGAGAAAGAGATTGGAGTGAGGCAGCTACAAGCCGAGGAATGCCAAGGGTTGCCAGGAGCCACCAGAAGCTGGAAGAGAGGCAAGGAACGACTCTCCCTCAGAACCTCCAGAAGGAACCAACCCTGCCAACACCATGATTTAACACTTTTGGCCTCCAGACTGTGAGAGAATCAGTTTCTATTGTTTTAAGCCACCAGATTTGTAGCAATTTGTCATAGCCTCCCTAGGAGACTAACACATCACCATATTCCTCAATTTTAGATCCAGGCAAGGGTGGCCCATGGAAATATGGGCTGCGTAGTTATTTGGTTAGCAATTGAATAGAGATTAGTTTTCATTTCTCCTCACCTCTCCTTCTTCAAGCACTCCTTATACATAAACAAACAACACACCCAAAAGGACCCACAGATAAAGACTCAAGGGTCAGGAAGAGTCATAAGAAATATTCAAAATAACTCTTTTCATTCCCTGAGTAAGCTGAAGACACAATTTTAAATTATTCTACTTTAAATGAATGTGTTTTTATTTCTATCATTTTGGCAACTTCTTTTATAAGAAAATATTTTTCCTATCATGTAGAATTAATTATAATAAGGTACACAAATTCCGTGGTGGAGTGAACACGGGGAAAGTGGCAGCAAAAGACATTACTTCCATTTTCAAAAGAGAGAGTTTTCTACTATAGAATTGCAAACCAATGAAACATGTAATCACGGCAAAGTTAGGAGCATTGAGCCTTTCTTCTAAAGGATGTAATTTATGTGTTCAAGTCATCTGTTAATCTCATAACATTCTCCTTCTCCCTGCTGTTTGTCCAATGTCCTCCTCCTCCTCCAACACAGTGGACGAATGACACTACAAAAGAACCCTCCAGTTTGGCAACACAGGTTGATCAACGCTGCAGAGACCTTGACCAGTGTCTCCTTTATCTTTAACCTTTAACCCAGGTTCTTTCAGCCCTAGCACTGACCTCTTCAGGTCTGGTTTGTAAAATAAGCCAGATGCTTAATTTTGGGTTTCCCTGTGTCTTCCTCCTGAAGTCCATCTTAACAACCTGGAAGCTTGCCTGTGTGTGTGTGTATGTGAAATAATAGGGCTCTGAAATAGTAGGGTATAATGCTGTTTATTTGCTCTTCTCTTTTATTTCTCTTCCTCACTGCTCTCTTACCTCTTTGGATTCTGCTTGCTTCTCCTCACCACCCTCGTCAGCATTTTCAATCTTTATTTGCCATCCGTGGCAGAGGTCTGCAGGTCCAAGTGTGGAATTACAGGTCATCAGTGGCATCGGTTAGAGTGCCAGGTCCAGGTCCTTATGACTATTACTGCTCTATTAACATAGGAAAATGACAGGATATACTGAATAAAATAATAATTATGAAGTTAGAATTATATTTTTAAAAGCATGTGTAAAAGAAGGGCTTACAAATGAAACTAGATTATACCAAAGAAACCAGGCAAAAATAAATTAAAAGAACCAAGGAAAGTAAATGAGCTGCTAAAGTCCTATGAGTTTATATTCAGAAGAGAAAGTGGATGAGTGGATAGGGGACTTGATGCCAGGATTTGGTGGAAGAGTGGAGATAAGAGTGAAAGGAAGTAGGTAAAATGAGAATGGGTAGTCAGAAGAAGAGGGAAGGGAAAGTTGAGGTCATCAGAATAGAAGAAACAAATAAAATAGGGAAAAAATAAGAAAGAAAAATGAAAAAAGAAGAAATATCAGCATGATGCATAAGAAAAAGAGCAAGAAATAATAAGGAAAGAATTGAAGACCAAGAAGAGGTGCGTTTCAGGAGAGGCCACATCTGGCCATGGCTTTCTAGTGAACAGATTTTAATAATTATGACAGTGTTTCTATGTCTCCTTTGGAAGCCAGTATGATGGAACAGAAAGGCTTTGGCCTGAAGGAAGGGTTACATTCTAGTCCTGCTTGCTGCTGTCTAGTTGATATGATCACCGCTAGATCTTTCAAACCCTCTATTTTGTTCCCAAGGTAAAAAAAAAGCATATTTATGGCCTTCTTGCTCTCTAAGACTTTATGTATACTTAAATAAATTTTAGTTAACTTGATTAATCAGGAGTCAACATGGCAATGTTATTTTATTTATCTGTATTTATTCCTATACTTAGGTTTTCACTGCAATTTACTCATATTTCAATTTTCTTGTATATTTCTTTTTGTATCCCCAGTAGAAGGTGATAACACATGAAAATAGGTAGAACAACTTGTCATGCTTAAGTTCTCTGGATCTGTGACAACAAGACAATGTGCTAAATTATTTTTAAATATGTTAATTTGAGATGGCTTATTAAAATACTTTCCTGAACTACTAAACAAATGTGTTCTTTTAAAGCCTAAAAGATGCAATGAAGGTTATAGCTTGATTGCCCAGTCCAGATATGATTGAGATACTAAATGCTTTTGGGTTTAAATAACAGAAAATCCAGCTAAATTATGGCTTACGCATGTAACACATCTGGTAGTTGGCAGTTGCTAAAATAGACTCAACTATTAAATGGGATCAACCAGGAGTCTGACTCTTTCTACCCTTCTACTTTGCCATCCTTTTGTATTTGTAGCCTCATGGTTTCAAGATAGCTGCCACATCTCCAGGCATTATGTCTTTACATTGGTATCACAAACAGGAAGGGATAAGTTCCTGTACACTACTTTTGAGGTGAGAAGGGAAATACCAGGTTTCCCTTGATGTCTCATTGACCAGAACTGGTTCACATGCCACTTTGGGACCAGACCCACTAACAGAAGGGAACGAGATTATTATAAATGACCTAGACCAATAATGGCTCATTCCCCGGGGCTAAGTCAGGATGCTACCTTGCCTGATATCAGATCTCTGACACTCAAAATGGTGTTTCTCTTAGTATGTAGGAAAGGCATAATGACCATTGGGTCGACAACTAACAGAGAGACTTGTGACATCTAAGAGACCTATATGGGCAAAATCTAGAGAAGGTATAAAACTTTCTTCTTAAAAGCTAAAAGCTTATCTCTGTTGGAAAAACCAATATAGTAGTTAAGTCCTCTTTATGTCACTTTTTATACATTTTCCCCCTAACATTTGTTTCCATTATTTATTTTATCTTTAATCCTATTTCTGCACTGATTTTCCCCCCGTTTTTCTGTGTCTACTAATTACCTTTCAGATTTGTTTTGTTCTTTAGACTCTGACTCACCATTGACTTTGTTCTAATATTGAATACACAGTACTGCACTTTTGATACTTAACAACAGTTAACTGGAATTTCTCCATGCCTTTAACCGTTTTCAAATATATGCGCCAACAGTTGGCTCTTCTCCCACTGAAGCCCAGGTTATCTCACCGATTTATATCGCCCAAGCTCCCCTGCCCAACGTACACTTTGATTCTCTCCATTCTTTCTCTTCATAGATATTTGCGGCCGATATGTCGTGCCTTCGTCATTATGCAGAAGCAAATGTAGGCAAATAAAGCCATATTTTTTTCTTTCACCAAACTAGAACTATGTATCGATCCTTCTCTCTGCTCACCTTGAATGCTTTCATTCTAATAAATTCCAGTTTCTTCTTCCACATTCACACACTCTGAGCCTGTGTCTTGTTAATTCTTTTCTCTTTATTCTCTGCCTCTTCCTCTGGCCAGCTACCTCACAGAGGTGCTCAAGCAAAGAATGCATTAGGGCATAACTGATTTGGCTTCCTTGCCCACAGCACATGCTGTGGAGAGAGGCAAGCCTTGGAACATCTGGTATACCTCCCTTTTTTGCTCACAGAGGCCAGCAGGGAGAAGACAGAAGGTTAGAGGTTTAGTATTAGGAACATTGGAACCAGTACAGGGTCAAGTGGAAATAGCTCCTTTACCCAGAGGCTGTTTCTAATTGGAGTTAGGGAAATAAATAGAACAAACTGGAACCACACAGATTTTAAAGAATATTTCTTTATCTACTTTCACACTTCTTCATATCATAAAAAACAAGACTAGTAGTATTTCACGTGAAATGAAAAGTTAGCAAAAATTTGGCGAGTCTGAGGTATATGAAATATCAACCAAGTCAGTTTGGTAATGAGAATAAATTTCTCATTTCTCTAAAAAGAACTAGTATTAACAAAGTAGCTAACATATGCCAGGTACTGTGATTTTATACTTAATCTCATATTTAATTTAATTCTCCATTGAATTTAATCCTCCATTGCACTTCATTGTTCCTGACATCTACATAATACAATCATAACAGATCTTCTCTTTATTATCATCAAAACAGCAATCCTTCATTAGAAGGGAGCAAACGCAAGGTATTTGTTAATCTACTTTTGATCAATTTATACAGTTGGTAAAAGTATTCACTAAGGAATGCAAGACACTCACAAAGGATGCATTTAATGAATCATCTATAAAGTTACCATGAGTATGTTTTAAAAATATGACATTAAAGCGAAAGAATGCTTAGACAAGCTGGCTAAGCATCCTTAAATGAGTCAAAACCAGTAATTAAAAAAAAAAATTATTAGAATTCAAAAATTTCCAAAATTGGTTGGAATGGTTATATCAAAAATGAAATGAATATTTCATTTCATATACAAATCAGTGACTTTACCATTGGCTGAGCTGGCCTTAAGCCAACGAGTTTTAGGTGTATTTACCTGATAACATAGCAAGGCTTTGAAACGGTGGTTCAAATTCTTTGCATCCTGAACCATCTCTGCTGTAAGTGGCGTCTGTGAGACACTGCGGGCCCCTTTATGTGAGTCACTATACTTCAAGGTGGTCCAATATGAACAGCTTTAGCAAGGGGATGGCAGTTTTAGCTGCTGTGCAGCCTGTTTCTTCTCTCTGACCCCGGACTGGACTCTGGCTCTGTATCTTATATTGCTCCCTGTATTACAACTCTCTTTTGGCACCGGCGTGTTCGGCTCTCTGTGTTTGCTTGTGTACACCTAACCCTGACTCTGAATTTTAACTCCTGTCCAGTCCTCATGCCAACTTGGGCACAACAACTTGTGAAATAGTGCCACTGGTGATATTTGACAAAGAGAACATGTGCCTCTCAGTGAAAAGATCAAAGTGCTCCCCAAGTCTGACCCAGTGCTGGCTGAAAAGCTGGGCTATATCAGCAGACATGGTGGCCACAGTTAGTGCACTTTCTCAAGGCCGGGGCTGGCCATTTAGAATGAGGTGTGCTATTAGAAATGGAAGTAACTAGTGACAAAGACTCAGCACATTAGGAGGCTGCTGAAAAATAACTGTGGCTTGTTTTCAGATAAATCACCTTTAAACAATTTACCAGCCTGAAGAGGTTGGGCTATTTTGGTAATTCTAACCTAGAAGATACCTAGAAAATAATCTGATGTCTCTGGGATGAATCAAATAAGAAAAGATCTTTGTGCACCAATGGTTGAGGCTCTTATAATATGAAAATATTAGGGATTAAAATTCATAGTCCTGGAGCATTGTAGCTGCCTTGTATTTACTGAGTACAGAGCACAAACCAATGCTGGCTTTAGACAGAAATTCTTCTCACTGATTTCATCACCTTTTGGTAGCTTCATGGGAAGAGTCCTAGAAGATTTTATGGTTTACTCTGAAGAAATAGGTTTATGTTTGGGGACTCTTTTTAAACTAGTGTTGTCCATTAATTCAAACTATGGATCAAAGTATTACTAGGAAAATTATATTACCTGAGGAAAGATTTTAATAGAACACAACTGTGACTTTCAAGAATATTGTAGCATTTTAATATGTAACTTATAATTTTTTGTGGCTACAAGAGTTCTGTTCAGGTAACACAACAATAATAATCTCCATTATTATGTACCTGCTCTATGTCTGACTCTCTGAAGATATGTCACAGATATTACCTTATTCAGTCTTTATTCCTGTTTTATAGGTGAGGACATGGATTCATAAAAATATTAAATAGTTTGCCAGAGCTCCCATAGCTAATAAGGAGCAGAAACAAGATTCAAATTCAGATATGTCTTACTCTATCCGCAAAATGGAGAAATTGCGAAGATTGAATGGAACTATGTATAAGGAAGTGTAACTGAGTAGGGTTCTATGCGGGCTTTCTGGGACAGACGCCTCCCCCCAAGTCCTCTGCTTTAACTCCTCTCTGAAGTGTCTAGATAATAGTATCTGATACACATTTCCTGAGTTGTTTTACATATGCTAAAACCACCACCAAATGGAAGAAGTTAACTACTTGATGACCATGAGTATGTAGCTCCCAGACCTACTGGAGCCTAAGGATTGATAATGTTAACCTCTGGGACACCACCCTGTTACTTCACCACCAACCAATCAGAGAATTGGGCACCAGCTGGTCACATACCCTGCGATGCCCCTCCCTCACCTGGCTTTTAAAAATGCTTTGCTGAAACCCTTTCTGGAGTTCGGGTTTCTGAGCACGAGCCACTGAGCTACCCATTCTGCTTGTATTGGCGCCTTACAATAAACACTGCACTTTCCTTCACTACACACAACTCAGTGTCAGTACATTGCACTTGGGCGAGTGGACTCAAGTTTAGTTTAGTAACAGAAGCATTCTGTGAGCTTTTAAACTAATATACAACTGTTAGGTCTTGCTAATATTGTCAACAGGCTTTGGAATAGACTATACCCTTTGCCCTTGGACAACTTCTTCAAGTGCTAAGATATGCTCCTTGTACACACTGCATCCTCAAACTAGGTACATGAGGTAAAAGAGGAATGACGAACTGACAAGGAGACACTCCTGGACCATAGAGTTGTGATCAAGAAACTAAGAATGAAGCTTTGAATGTCATTGAGGAGGAAGAGACACAGTGACTGTGAAGATTGTCTGCGGGGGAGAAAATCACTGGGGAGAAGGCCCAAAGGTTAGAGTTGCTTCAGCTTTAGTTCTCTAATTAGTTTTATAGAAAAGCAGCTGTGTTACGCTGCCCAAAGGGTCAACAGCTGCACATTTTTCACTCCACCTTTATGAGAGTCAAATTGTTTAAAAGCAAACAAATATTGGTGATTTTTTTCCCTAGAAAGCAAGTGTCAGACTCATTGGTGGAGTCCTTTCCATTCATCCCTATATGCCACATAATTTTCTCACATCTATATTTATACCTATATGTACTGCAAATTACTATCATTGATATTTATAATCACGAACTCTCAAATCCCTTCTGAAAGTGATATTATGCCCTGTGTGTTCTGCTCTAGAAGAGAGGAAGATAGGAAAGTATAGAGTATGTTATGGAAATTCTTTCCACTAAAAAAGAGTAAGACGTTAAAACTCTGTTCTCTGCTTTCAACTTATCTCTGGAAGTAGGTTTAATCAATATTTATGTGTTAATTAGTGTTAAATAATAGTTTGCAATTTATAAAGGCTTTTATATATACTTAATGCACTTAACAACCCTGGGAGTTTGGCACTGTTTTCCTTATATGGTTTCAATTTCTTGTAGAATGCAGTGCCAGGAAAATGCTGTATGTCCTCAGAGGAACTGACGTTCACTTTCCTTAATGAAAACCCAGTATATGTACCCTCATTTTTCCCTTCATGCCCTGGCTTCTAGGAACCTCAGATTCTAATGTAATGAATCTTTATGGCTATTATATCAATCTTTAGTGTTAGAACGCTTTCTCCTTTTTCTTTGTTCTGCTTTTCTATTTCTGTTTCATCAGCCTCAGGTGATTATTGCACATATACTTTTTCATAATCTGCTTCAAATGTTCTGAAAGAGGATCCATATGAGAAAATAAAGAAATGAATGAAAGAATAATTTGGCTATTATTGTCTTAATTTCAGAGATAGGTGAAGCTACCTGAGCAAAGTTATTAAGCTCATACATGGCCAAGCTGGGGCTTTGCCCCGGGTCTCCTGATTCCAAATTCCATGTTGCTTCCAGAATGATCCATCTCTTGAGAATAAGGTGAGCTAAGATTGTACTCAATTAATGCCCTGCCTCAAAGAGTAAAACTATTGCATTGTCTGCCCAAGGCTGGGCAAATCCATGCTATTGCCAATATCACCTTCTTGAAGATCCTTAACTCCTGAGAAAGAAGGAAAAGCAAAGGAACACTGCTTTTGTCATTCTCAGCTTTTTACACCTTCAGTTAGGAGAACCCCCATGTTAAAAATGGGGGTGAAGGTGCAGTTGTGGAACATCAAGATGGTTACTATCCACATTCCCTCCCATTTCATCTGAAATAGGAGGACAAACTGCTTCTTTTCAAATGGTCCATACATCTTTGCCTATTGAGAAATGGCCGCAGCTGCTACCCTGTTCTCCCTGCAGCTCAGCATGAATTTTTCTCTTTGTTGGAAAGAAGATATAAAAAGTCAATGCATTCTTTATAGTAGTTATTTTCATCATTACATATTCACAATAATTGAAAGGTGGAAGTGGAGTAAAATATAATAGAGTGGGAAGAAAATGATCTGCAGTAACTCCAGAAACATTCATAGGAAATGTTCAGCTGCTAAAAAAACCCCAACACAAACACTGAATCCTAAAATACCATGTTAAGCCACCCACATCTGCAAAGCTTTATTTCTGCTACTTATTGGTCCAAAGAAATAGAGTGAGATTGGGATTGGCATATATACACTAATACGTATAAAATGGATAACTAATAAGAACCTGCTGTATAAAAAAATGAATAAAATAAAATTCAAAAAAAAGAAATAGAGTGAGTGTAAAATAGAACCTGAAGGAGAATTCTCAATTCCTTCCATGTTACAGGGCTTATAATGCAGTTTTTTTCTTTTACTTTCAGAGTGAGCATAAACTTCTGACGTTTAGCCCAGCGTCTTAATGGGTCCAGGACAATGTGTTCTGTGCTGACATAACTTCAATCCATTTCATAACCAAGCATTCTACCATTGACCCCAGTCAACTGGATATCAAATACATGTTCTCAGTTACAAGGAGAACTGGTTGAGAAAATGTAGATGGACCCATCCAAATTTATCACCCTCATGAAACACATGAGCACACACACACACATTCTTTACGGACATGTGCTTCCAGGATTATATTTGTCTACAAAGGAAAGTACACACTTACCAGATATAGACAGTGTATTTTCTATGACAAGGCACTAAACCTTAGGTTCCCCATGTATGATGAGAGATGTTTGGATTGGATAACACAAAGGATCTTATTAGTTAGGAAGTTTTCAACTAAAAGTAACAGAAAAACCTGACTCAAAAATATCTTAAACACTAATGAAAATGCATTGTTCTATGTAATAAGAAGTCTGTAGCCTCTTATTAGGTGTTTCCAAGCCCAGTTAGTTTAGTGGCTTAAAGACATTGGGATTGCAGCTGAGGTTCTTTCCATCTTTTGGCTCTGTTCTGTTCCTGTGGCCTTAGCCTCAGTCCAGCTCCCTTCATGGTCACACAGTGTTGGCATCGGTCCACGTATTGCGCACATGCAGAACAAGGTCAAATGGAAAAAGAGACTTCTTTTTCCCCATGAGTCTCCTTTTATTAGTAATGAAAAATTTTTTTCTGAAGCCATTCAGCAGATTTCTCCTAATGTTTCATTGGCTATAATTGCATCACGTATCCTTTGCTGTACTGCAGAAAAAGGGGATGAGATGACCATAGTTGACTCATTGAAGTCAAGAAGAGAATGGGCTAGGGACTTCCCTGGTGGTCGAGTGGCTAAGACTCCATGCTCCCAATGCAGGGGGCCCGGGTTTGATCTCTTGTCAGGGAACTAGATCCCTCATACCGCAATGAAGAGTTTGCATGCCACACCTAAAGATTCCACATGTCGCAACTCAAAGATCCCGCGTGCCGCAACTAAGACACGGAGCAGCCAAATAAATAAATATTTTAAAAAAAGAAGAAGAGAATGGGCTACCCAAACAAAATTTTAGCTCTGTAAAAAATGGGGGAAACAGGGGAATTGATAGTGGGCTAGCAATTTAAAAAATGCCTCCCCAGGTTTACCCTTTGCCCAACCATCAGCTAAATATATACACTTTGTCCCATTCACACTTGGTAAAAAATGCTCAGACCTACATAAAATATACCCACTACATTCTGAATGGGAGACAGCCCCAAATCTCATCTGTCAATACACCCAATCTACATCGGGGATTTCTAGACTTTTATTCTTCTATCATAGTCTGTGCACATATGGCTAAAAACAAATGTTCATCACTAGAATACCTAATGTAAAATACAATTAATTCTCCCCTTATCCTCTCACCAAATCAATTCCAATTCTGAAAAGGAAAGAGTAGAAACACCTGACAACAGTCACTGGTCCCTAGCACTTACATTCTGCTGAATGAGAGTAGCAAGTCTTCTTATCCTGGCAGTAGAGAGAGGTACTTGGTCATCCAATTGTACAGCCCCAGTGTTACTCTCAGGACTGGTCTTTCTTTCCTCTGTTGTGGCAGAGATGGTTAGCTGCTCTGCAACACCTGCTCCTTCTTCTTCCTGGGCACACAACTAGGACACTTTTTCAGCCTTTCTAGCACTTAGTTGTAGCCATGTAGACTGCATTCTAGCCCATAGAATATTAGTGGAAGTGCCATGCATCACTTCCAGGCTGGGCTCATAAAACCACCAGCATGTGTGATTACAGGTCTTTTTTTTCCTCCTTCTAGCTCACTATCAAGTATCTCAAGTGGAGATACTTGATAAGATAAGCTTAAAAGATGATGTTGAATATGGTAGAACCTCTTTCAACCTGGATCCCCAAATTACTGCATAGGTAAAAGCTGTGCCACCCACTTCTTCAGTTGCTCAGTCCTGTTACTTAAATAGATCGGTTCAAGATGGCAGAGTAGAAGGACGTGCGCACTCTCCCTCTTGCGAGAGCACCGGAATCACAACTAACTTCTGAACAATCATCAACAGGAAGACACTGGAACTCACCAAAAAAGTTACCCCACATCCAAAGACAAAGGAGAAGCCACAGTGAGATGGTAGGAGGGGCGCAATCACAATAAAATCAAATCCCATAACTGCTGGGTGGGTGACTCACAAACTGGAGAACAATTATACCACAGAAGTCCACCCACTGGAGTGAAGTTACTGAGCCCCACATCAGGCTTCCCAACCTGGGGGTCCGGCAACGGGAGGAGGAATTTCTAGAGAATCAGATTTTGAAGGCTAGCGTGACTTTATTGCAGGACTTCGACAGGACTGGGAGAAACAAGAGACTCCACTCTTGGAGGGCACACACAAAGTAGTGTGCACATCGGGACCCAGGGGGAAGGAGCAGTGACCCCCATAGGAGACTGAACCAGACCTACCTGCTAGTGTTGGAGGGTATCCTGCAGAGGTGGGGGGGTGGCTGTGACTCACCAGGAAGACAAGGACACTGGCAGCAGAAGTTCTGAGAAGTACTCCTTGGCGTGAGCCCTCCCAGAGTCTGCCATTAGCCCCACCAAAGAGCCCGGTAGGCTCCAGTGTTGGGTTGCCTCAGGTCAAACAACCAACAGGGAGGGAACCCAGCCCCACCCATCAGCAGACAAACAGATTAAAGTTTTACTGAGCTCTGCCCACCAGGGCAACACCCAGCTCTACCCACCACCAGTTCTTCCCATCAGGAAGCTTGCACAAGCCTCGTATATAGCCTCATCCACCAGAGAGCAGACAGCAGAAGCAACAAAGAACTACAATCCTGCAGCCTATGGAACAAAAACCACATTCACAGAAAGATAGAGAAGATGAAAAGGCAGAGGGCTATGTACCAGATGAAGGAACAAGATAAAACCCCAGAAAAACAACTAAATGAAGTGGAAATAGGAAACCTGCCAGAAAAAGAATTCAGAATAATGATAGTGAAGATGATCCAGGACCTCGGAAAAAGAATGGAGGCAAAGATCGAGAAGATGCAAGAAATGTTTAACAAAGACCTAGAAGAATTAAAGAACAAACACCTAGAAGAGAGATTGGGATAGACATATATACAGTAATATATATAAAATGGATAACTAATAAGAACCTGCTGTATAAAAAAATAAATAAAATAAAATTCAAAAAAAAAGAAAGAAATACAATTTCCAGGGGGTGGAGTCAAGATGGTGGGCTAGGAGGACGTGGAATTTGTGTCTCTGCACAACTAGGGCACCTACCAAGCACCAGTGGGGGACCACGGACACCTAAGGGGACGGGAGGAACACCCAGCGACCGGGTAGGACGTGGGGCATGAGGGGAGTGAAGGGGAAGGAGAAGTGGAGGCGGGACGGGACTGGCGCCCCTGAGGGGCAGCTGGGGGAGGGGAAGGGATCCCACGCCCGAAGGGGGAAATTGGGAGGGCAGAAGATCAAAAGGGAGCATGGCCAGGTTTCCCCTGCCCACTTGGGCCCCCAGCAACCTGCTGAGATCCCAGGCCTGATCCTTTGCCCACCTAGGCCCCCTCCAGCCAGGCGGGTCCAAAGGGAGTGGGAGGGAGGGAAGGGAGAGCAAATGTAAAGGCCAGACCTCCAGGACCGGCACCCCTGAGGGGTGGCTGGGGGAGGGGAGGAGTTCCTACACCCAGTGAGACCCACGCACTGTTAGGGGTCCAAGCCGTGATGGGGGAGACCCTGGGGGAGATGGGGGCGGTGCAGAGGAACAGAAGGGAACGCGGCCAGTGCGTTCCCTGTCCACTTAGGCACCAGGGAGCCTGTTGGGCTCCTGGGCCTAATCCTGTGCCCTTGGAGCCTCCCTCCTGCCGAGCAGAGCCCAAGCCCCGCCCCTACCCCCCCACCCAGGACCCCACCTCTACACTCGGAGACCCCCTCTGAGACCCCCTCCAACGCACTGGGCCTAAACCCCACCCACACACCCTCACTCAGAGTCCTACCTCCAAACTCCGGAACCCCACACTCCAGAGGCCCTCCTTTCCACGTGCTGCCTCTCCGCTTCCATGCAGGTCCTAAGCAGAGGTCCTGCCCCATGCTTGAACGTTGCCCCACCTAGGTCCCCCACCCAAGGCCTTTTCTGGCTGTGTGGGTCCTGAGCCTAGGCCCTGCCCCGAACTCAAACGTCACCCCCCAACCCGCCTAGGTCCCGCCCCACCCTAAACCCCATCCCTGCCTAAGTTGCACCCCCACCTAAACTCCGCCCCCATAGCCAAGGCTTTTTTTTTTCTTTTTTCTGCTTTTAGATTGGGGTTCTGTTTTACCTTGTTGATTCATTGTTGTTGCTTCATTTATATTTTTATTTTTTCTAATAAATCTTTTATTTTTCTAATTTTATTTTATTCTTTTTTTTTTTAATTATTTATTTTTATTTATTTATTTATATATGGCTGTGCTGGGTCTTCGTTTCTGTGCGAGGGCTTTCTCCATTTGTGGCAAGTGGGGGCCACTCTTCATTGCGATGCGCGGGCCTCTCACTATCACGGCTTCTCTTGTTGCGGAGCACAGGCTCCAGACGCGCAGGCTCAGTAATTGTGGCTCACGGGCCTAGCTGCTCTGCGGCATGTGGGATCTTCCCAGACCAGGGCTTGAACCCGTGTCCCCTGCATTGGCAGGCAGATTCTCAACCACTGCGCCACCAGGGAAGCCCTATTTTATTCTTTATACTTTGTTATTGTTCTCTCCTTTTGGCTTGTTCCCCCCTCCCCTTTTTTTTTCTTTTTCTCCTTTTTCTGTTATGGTTTTATTTTACCTTGTTGCAGTTGTTTCAATTATATATTTTTTTTCCTAAAATATTTTTTATCTTTCTAATTTTATTTTGTTTTTTATTCTTTGTTATTGTACTGCTCCTTTTTTTCTTGCTTGCTTTTTTTTATTTTTATTTTTGGCACACCACGCAGCTTGTGGGATCTTGATTCCCAGGCCAGACGTTCGGCCCAAGCTCCTGTGGTGGGAGCTCTGAGTCCAAACCACTGGACTAACAGAGAACCTCAGACCCCAGGGAATGTTAGAGTGAGGCCTCCAGGAGGTCATCATCTCAGCACAAAGACCCAGCTCTGTCCATCTGCCTGAAAACTCCAGTGCTGAATGCCTCAGGCATTACTTACAATCAGTAAGACAGACAGGCACACAGCCCCACCCATCAACAACAAAAAAATGAAATGACAAAAAAATATGTTACAGACAAAGGAGCAAGGTAAAAACCTACAAGACCAAACAAATGAAGATGAAATATGCAACCTACCTGACAAAAAATTCAGAGTAATGATAGTAACGATGATCCAAAATCTCTGAAAGAGAATGGAGAAAATAAAAGAAACATTTAACAAGGATCTAGAAGAACTAAAGAGCAAACAAACAGTGATGAACAACACAATAACTGAAATTAAAAATACTTTAGAAGGAATCAATAGCAGAAAAACTGAGGCAGAAGAACGGATAAGTGAGTTCGAAGATAAAATGGTGGAAATAACTGCCAGGGAGCAGAAAAAAGAAAAAAGAATGAAAAGGATTGAGGACAG
Organism: Balaenoptera ricei; assembly: GCF_028023285.1. Lineage (NCBI taxonomy): Eukaryota > Metazoa > Chordata > Mammalia > Artiodactyla > Balaenopteridae > Balaenoptera > Balaenoptera ricei. The sequence continues at coordinate 51,910,546 of NC_082656.1, forward strand.
TCTCAGAGACCTCTGGGACAACATTAAATGCACCAACATTCGAAGTATAGGGGTCCCAGAAAAAGAAGAGAAAAAGAAAGCGTCTGAGAAAATATTTGAAGATTTGAAATTATAGTCAAAAACTTCCCTAAAATGGGAAAGAAAAGAGTCAATCAAGTCCAGGAAGTGCAGAGAGTTCCATACAGGATAAACCCAAAGAGAAACATGCTGAGACACATATTAATCAAACTATCAAAAATTAAATACAAAGAAAAATATTAAAAGCAGCAAGGGAAAAGCAACAAATAACATACAAGGGAATCCCCATAAGGTTAACAGCTGATCTTTCAGCAGAAACTCTGCAAGCCAGAGGGAATGGCAGGACATATTTAAAGTGATGAAAGGGAAAAACCTACAACCAAGATTACTCTACCCAACAAGGATCTCATTCAAATTCGAGGGAGAATTCAAAAGCTTTACAGACAAGCAAAAGCCAAGAGAATCAAGCACCACCAAACCAACTTTACAACAAATGCTGAGGGAACTTCTCTAAGCGGGAGACACAAGAGAAGAAAAAGACACACAAAAACAAACTCAAATCAATTAAGAAAATGGTAATAGGAACATACATATTGATAATCACCTTGAATGTAAATGGATTAAATGCTCCAACCAAAAGACACAGACTGGCTGAATGGATAGAAAAAGAAGACCTTTATATATGCTGTCTACAAGAAACCCACTTCAGACCTAGGGACACATACAGACTGAGTGAGGGGATGGAAAAAGATAGTCCATGCAAATGGAAATCACAAGAAAGCTGGAGGAGCAATACCCATATCACATAAAATAGACTTTAAAATAAAGACTGTTACAAGAGATAAGGAAAGACACTACATAATGATCAAGGGATCAATCCAAGAATAAAACATAACAATTATAAATATTTATGCACCCAACAAAGGAGTACCTCAATACATAGGGCAAATGTTAACAGCCATAAAAGGAGAAATCAACAGTAACACAATAATAGTGGGGGGCTTTAACACCCCACTTACACCAATGGACAGATCATCCAGACAGAAAATAAATAATGCAACACAAGCTTTAAATGACACTATAGACCAGATAGACTTAACTGATATTTTTAGGACATTCCACCAGAAAGCAGAAGAACACACTTTCTTCTCAAGTGCACACGAAACGTTCTTCAGAATAGATCAAATTTTGGGTCACAAATCAAACCTTGGAAAATTTAAGAAAATTGAAATCGTATCAAGCACCTTTTCCGACCGCAACGCTATGAGATTAGAAATCAATTACAGGAAGAAAAGAGTAAAAAACACAAATACATGGAGGCTAAACAGTGCGCTGCTGAATAACCAAGAGATCACTGAAGAAATAAAAGAGGAAACTAAAAAATACCTAGAAACAAATGATAATGAAAACACAATGATCCAAAACCTATGGGATGCAGCAAAAGCAGTTCTAAGAGGGAATTTCATAGCAATTCAAACTCACCTCAAGAAACAAGAAAAATCTCAAATAAACAATCTAACCTTATACCTAAAGCAATTAGAAAAAGAACAAAGAAAACCCAAAATTAGTAGACGGAAAGAAATCATAAAGATCAGAGCAGAAATAAATGAAAGAGAAACAAAGAAAACAATAACAAAGATCAATAAAACTAAAAGCAGGTTCTTTGAGAAGATAAACAAAATTGATAAACCTTAAGCCAGATTTATCAAGAAAAAAAGGGAGAGCACTCAAACCAATAAAATTAGAAATGAAAAAAGAGATAAAGAGATTACAACTGACACCACAGAAATACAAAAGTTTATAAGAGACTATTACAAGCAACTATATGCCAATAAAATGGACAACCTGGAAGAAATGGACACATTCTTGGAAAAGTACAACCTTCCAAGACTGAACCAGGAAGAATTAGAAAATATAAACAGACAAATCACAGATAATGAAATTGAAACTGTAATTAAAAATCTTCCAACAAACAAAAATCCAGGACCAGATGGCTTCGCAGGCAGACTCTATCAAACCTTTAGAGAAGAGTTAACACCCATCCTTCTCAAACTCTTCCAAAAAATTGCAGAGGGAGGAACACTCCCAAACTCATTCTACAAGGCCACCATCACCCTGATACCAAAAGCAGACAAAGATATCACAAAAAAAGAAAATTATAGACCAATATCACTGATGAACATAGATGCAAAAATCCTCAACAGAATACTAGCAAACAGAATCCAACAACACATTAAAAGGATCATACACCATGATCAAGTGGGATTTATCCCAGGGATGTAAGGATTCTTCAAGATACGCAAAACAATCAATGTGATACACCATATTAACAAATTAAAGAATAAAAACCATACGATCATCTCAATAGATGCAGAAAAAGCTTTTGACAAATTCAACACCCATGTATGATAAAAACTCTCCAGAAAGTGGGCATAGAGGGAACCTACCTCAACATAATAAAGGCCATATATGACAAACCCACAGCAAACATCATTCTCAATGGTGAAAAACTGAAAGCATTTCCTCTAAGATCAGGAACAAGACAAGGATGTCCACTCTCGCCACTATTATTCAACATAGTATTGGAAGTCCTAGCTACAGCAATCAGAGAAGTAAAAGAAATAAAAGGAATATAAATTGGAAAAGAAGAAGTAAAACTGTTACTGTTTGCTGATGAAATGATACTATACATAGAAAATCCTAAAGATGCCACCAGAAAACTAGTAGAACTAAGCAATGAATTTGGTAAGGTTGCAGGATACAAAATTAATGCACAGAAATCTCTTGCATTCCTATACACTAACAACGAAAGATCAGAAAGAGAAATTAAGGAAACAATCCGATTTACCATCGCAACAAAAAGAATAAAATACCTAGGAATAAACCTACCTAAGGAGGCAAAAGACGTATACTCAGAAAACTATAAAACACCGATGAAAGAAATCAAAGGTAACATAAACAGATGGAGGCATATACCATGCTCCTTGATGGGAAGAATCAATATTGTGAAAATGACCATACTACCCATAGCAATCTCCAGGTTCAATGCAATCCTTATCAAATTACCAACAGCATTTTTCACAGAACTAGAATAAGAAATTTTACAATTTGTGTGGAAAACAGTAGGACCCTGAATAGCCAAAGCAATCTTGAGAAAGAAAAACGGAGCTGGAGGAATCAGGTTCCCTGTCTTCAGACTATACTACAAAGCTACAGTAATCAACACCATATGGTATGGCACGGAAACAGAACTATAGATCAATGGAACAGGATAGATAGCCCAGAGATAAACCCACACACATATGGTCACCTTATCTTTGACAAAGGAGGCAAGAATATACAATGGAGAAAAGACAGCCTCTTTAATAAGTGGTGCTGGGAAAACTGGACAGCTACATGTAAAAGAATGAAATTAGAATACACCCTAACACCATAGACAAAAATAAACTCAAAATGGATTAAAGACCTAAATGTAAGGCCAGACACTATCAAACTCTTAGAGGAAAACATAGGAAGAACAATCTTTGACATAAATCACAGCAAGGTCCTTTTTGACCCACCTCCTAGAGAAATGGAAATAAAAACAAAAATAAACAAATGGGACCCAATGATACTTAAAAGATTTTGCAGAGCAAAGGAAACTATAAACAAGACGAAAAGACAACCCTCAGGATGGGAGAAAATATTTTCAAATGAAGCAACTGGCACCGGATTAATCTCCAAAATATACAAGTAGCTCATGCAGCTCAATATCATAAAAACAAACAACCCAGTCCAAAAATGGGCAGAAGACCTAAATAGACATTTCTCCAAAGAAGACATACAGACAGCAAACAAATGCATGAAAAAATCCTCAACATCACTAATCATTAGAGAAATGCAAATCAAAACCACAATGAGGTATCACCTCATACTGGTCAGAATGGCCATCATCAAAAAATCTACAAACAATAAATTCTGGAGAGGCTGTGGAGAAAAGGGAACCCTCTTGCACTGTTGGTGGGAATGTAAATTGATACAGCCACTATGGAGAACAGTATGGAGGCTACTTAAAAACCTAAAAGTAGAACTACCATATGACCCAGCAATCCCACTACTGAGCATATACCCTGAGAAAACCATAATTCAAAAAGATACATGTACCATAATGTCATTGCAGCACTATTTACAATAGCCAAGCCATGGAAGCAACCTAAATGTCCAACAGCAGATGACTGGATAAAGAAGGTGTGGCACATATATAAGACGGAATATTACTAAGTCATAAAAAGGAACGAAATTGAGTTATTTGTAGTGAGGTGCATGGACCTAGAGTCTGTCATACAGAGTGAAGTAAGTCAGAAAGAGAAAAACAAACACCGTACGCTAATGCATATATATGGAATTCTAAAAAGCGGTACTGATGAACCTATTGCAGGGCAGGAATAAAGAAGCCGACGTAGAGAACGGACTTGAGGGCATGCGGTGGGGGGAATCGGAAGCTGGAATGAAGTGAGAGAGTAGCATTGACGTATATACACTACCAAATGTGAAATGCATGGCTAGTGGGAAGCTGATGCATAGCACAGGGAGATCAGCTCGGGTGCTTTGTGACAATCTAGAGGGATGTGATAGGGAGGGTGGGAGCGAGGCTCAAGAGGGAGGGGATATGGAGATATATGTATACATATAACTGGTTCACTTTGTTATACAGCAGAAACTAACACAACATTTTAAAGCATTTATACTCCAATAAAGATGTGAAAGAAAATAAAAAGAAATAAAATTTCCATTAGGTCTATTTGTTATGGCAAATATTGGGTCTATTTGTTATGGCAGTCACCCTACCTGTACCAATATAATTCTCCCTTACAGCGACGTTAGAGATGAACATTGGGGAAAATGCTCTTACTGGGGGCTGCACAGTGTATTATTCTATATCCTGTTGGTGGGAGTTTAGGAGCTCAGGGATTTGCCTTAGAGACAGAGTAGTCACAAGCCATTGTTTATTAACCTTGGACTTTCTTTGGTAATACAATTCCTGTAAGAACTCAGTAGGATTCAGGTGCTTCCAGTCAACTCCATGGGCTAATAACACAGCCAAAGATCTTTTCTAGAAATAGATTGTGAGCCTGAGAATTCAGGACTCCATGCCAGGGACTTCTACATGATGCCAGTCCTCCTAGACCTCAGATTAATGACCTCTGCCCTGAGACAGTTTAAAACAATAACCTTGGGTAGAAAGGCCATACTCATAATCCAGTCTTGGCCATCTGGGTTTTTCTCTTCATCAGGCAGAAACAACTTTATAAAAATTGTTTAAGACAGGTCTGGAAGATTACACTTGTCTTTTGGCTCAAATTTACCAGCTGTTGCTAAATCTCCTGCTTCCCTCTTTAAGATAGTTCATCCTTAGTTTTAACTTGTTTCTTTCCCATGGAACTTCACTGAAAGGCATCCATGGATCTTCCTACCATTTCCCCTAATACAGAAATCTCCCTAGGCCCATGAGCTGTGTTCAAGAGCAACGGATAATTTAACCTATTGCTTCACAGCCTGATAAAAAGAGTTACTATCTTACCAGTCAGGTTCCCCACCACCATTTACCCAATTCCTCATTTTATGTTCTGTTGCTTTCAGTACCCCACTTCCGGATCAAACATCTGTATCAGTCAGAGTTTTTAGTTGTCAGAATAATAAACCCAATCTATCTGATTTAAGGAGAAATTGAATTTGCTGAATGAATAGTGGGTAGGAATCATGTGGGCATGCAAGACCAGGAGGAGAGGATGTGTCAGGAACAATGGCACGAAGCACATGCAGAAACGGCTGGGTGAAAACAACCTGCAGCTCATCCTGCTGATGTCACCAGTATGGAGCGCACAGTGCCGTCACTGCCACACTTACGAATACTACTTTGGGAGGTTAATCTGCTGCCATAGCCCCTGCCACAAGAAATACTTCTTTGCTATTCCACATTCCAGATCCCAGGGTAAAGCCTGGGAAGGTGCATCTCTTTGGGCTGAGCCTAGGTCTCATGCATGCTCTCAACCTGCAAGGGAGGCTGGGATAAATGAGGAACTGTCATTAGTTTCTACCTCTAACTCATAAAATGGGAACTCCCCCAAGTAGAGAAGCAGCTCAGATACAAAGTAGCCAGAAAGAATGAGAAGTATTTCCCACTGTCCTTTTAAACAGTTTGAAAATGTGCTATCAAAGCTTCTATTTTCTAACAGAGCATTAAAACTTACTGTTAAATTAAGTCATATTATTTCAGTCAACAAGTTCTTTTTTGTCCTTCTCATGTGTCAGCCACACGATTAGTTGATTTTCTGACCATTTTATGTCTCTGAGAGTGAGGCTCTCCTTTTCCTGGATTTCATCTCTGATCGATGCTGCCGGGGGCATCCCCAAGATGAGATCCAATCCAGGCCACAGAATATTCCTTCCAAAGCTTAAGTCATCCCTCTCGTTGGAAGGTAAGTATATGGACCCTAGGTGATTTCAGTTCTAAACCACTTGGGTTAGAATTTCCTTATAGAGACACCATCACAACTTCTCAACAATGTTCACATATGAACCCAGAACAAAGGTCATGGAAGGCTTACTCTACCTGTCCTAGGACATACATGAAACTTAGCCTGAGCCAGCCCTCAAAGCACCTGTCCCCTTGTTTCCTTAAAATCTTGATGCCAGCTAATTCACTGTGCCTTACAACCCAGCATCCTTGTAGAAAAAGGAAACTCCTCGGGCCATCTGGTCTCTTCACATTTTTTATATTGCTGATTTTCTGTGTTTCCTTCCCCCGGCCAGCCCACTACTATCAAACTGTCTCGCAATATTTTACATTTTCAAGAAATCTCATTTCATGGTGATGAAAAATGCCATCATTTTAATCATCTTCAACAGAAGACTCATTACACCTTCTTGATTTGATTTAAACCTGGTTTTCTCCCAAGAATACAATTTCCCTTAGCCGTTTTCACTAAAACCAATCATTCCTCCTTTTCAGCATTAGGCTTTGGTGCATACGTGGGAGTGATTGGAAGGGGAGGGAATCCCGAGGATGGCTGGAAAGCATTGTTCTCCCATCATTGTGTAAATAGCCTTTGTCCTGTGAGGGTTAAACCATTCAGCTTGTGTACCCTCTATGTTTCCTCACAGATGATCTAGAAGCTTTCATCTGACTTAAGTTCTTCATCCTCACCCCTTGTCTAGCCATTATTCTAGATGACTTGGCTGTCCATGTGGACAAGCCCACCGTTCTAACATCATGGTGCCTTGTCTTCCTCACCTCAATGTCTGCTAATCTCATTCCACTCTATACACTTGACTGCTCATCCCCAGAGACTGCTTTGGCACTGAAACCTTGAACTTGGATTTCCCATTCTCTTTTTTGAAAAAATTTTTACTGGAGCATAGTTGCTTTACAATGTTGTGTTAGTTTCAGGTGTACAGCAAAGTGAGTCAGTTATACATATACATATATCCACTCTTCTTTAGATTCTTTCCCCATATAGGCCATTACAGAGTATTGAGTAGAGTTCCCTGTGCTATAGAATAGGTCCTTATTAGTTATCTATTCGATATATAGTAGTGTGTATATTTCAATCCCAATCTCCCAATTTGTCCCTCCCTCCCCCTTACCCCCTGTTAATCATAAGTTTGTTTCCTATTTTCGAATCACTGTCTCCTAGTATTTTCACCTATTACGTCCACTAAATGGATTCTTTGATTGTATTCAGACATTCAGGTGCTTAATCTCTAGATTTTTTCTCCCAATTTTGTCAGCCTGTTTGGAGGTTCATTTCCTTCTATATCTAATCTAAACTCGGGGACCTGATAATTTACTCTCTTATCTTACTCTCCATTCTCTTGCCTCTTTATACTTACACCTTTTCCTCCCCACCTTTCCAGGCAAACTGCTGCTTTATTCTTTTTTTTTTTTTTTTATAAATTTATCTTATTTATTTATTTTTGGCTGCGTTGGGTCTTCATTGCTGCGCACGGGCTTTCTCTAGTTGCGGTGAGCGGGGGCTACTTTTCAATGCGGTGCGCGGGCTTCTCATTGCAGTGGCTTCTCTTGTTGCGGAGCAGGGGCTCTAGGCGCGTGGGCTTCAGTAGCTGTGGCGCACAGGCTTAGCTGCTCCGCGGCATGTGGGATCTTCCCGGACCAGGGCTTGAACCCATGTCCCCTGCATTGGCAGGCGGATTCTTAACCACTGCGCCACCAGGGAAGCCCCCAAACTGCTGCTTTGTATCAATGTCTACTTTGTCAACAACTCCACTGAGGTCCACGCATTAGGTACTTAATAATATAGAATTAATTAGTTGCACTTCCTGTATTAGATGATATCATTGCCTCAGACCATAGTAGAGCTGAGCATTTTAGCCACCTTTGGGTTACTGGGAATCTAATACAATCAGCTTCCCACGATAGCCAACTCTAAAGAATCTTCCTTGATCTAACAGTGCTTTACTACCAATGGTCAATATCAAATTTATTTGAAGCGAAGTAAGTGCACTTATCAGTAACTCCTTTAAACATTTTTCATGACTTTCCTGTTCTAGGATGTGGAAGGAAGGTACTAAGCATCAAGATTGTTTCTCCACATCATCAGGGACACTTAGAGTTCATAGTATTGAAGCTGAATCTTGAACTCTGAATAGAAAGTCTTCTGGGAGGGAAAGTGAACAAGGTGAACAATTTCAGGCAAAATTATAAGCAAATTCAGAAGGTGTGAAAGCGTATGGTGTTCTTGAGGAAGGGCTGAGGAAAGCAAGCTACATTTTCTAAGTGCCTATTTTTGCTGGCCTTGCGTAAGGTGCTTTAAATACATTACCTAGCAAGCGGTTCAGTGAACTTGAAAATAGGGAACCTGGGAGAAAAAGGTGATGGAAGGTGGTAAGATGAGGTTGGAAAGTTAGCATGTTGCAGGGTTCTGAAAGATCTTACATGAAATATAAAGTTTTAATTTTACCTATAAGTTATGGGTAGTCATTTTAGGATTTTAAACAGGGAATGATGTGATCATATATACATTTCTGGAGGATCAATGATGACTGTAAGTCGGAAGAATCTGAAATGTTTAATGACATGAGCCACACCTCCTTCACTACTTTTTCCCCTGGCATCTACTACTGCACTTGACATTTAATAAAGAGTTGCTGCAGGTGTAAATGAATGAATGAGACTGGAAGTAGAGAGAATAATCCAGAGGTCTTTGCAGCAGTTCAGGTGAGGAAAGTCTGATCTAAGGCTATGATGGTGCAGGTGGAGAAGAGAGGCCAGAAAGACCTGGGGGGAAATCAGATTCATCATTTAAGAGAGAGAGAAAAATTCAAGATAACTAACAGATTTGATGCCAGGTAATTCACTTTGGTTTTGTAATAATAATTCCTACCCCAGAGGATTTTAGATCGTCAAATGTTAATGAGCTAATGTATGCAGTACATTATATTAACAAATGAAATACACTTGGGGATTGTGTTTGACTGTGAGCAAGAGAAACCTCTAAAACCTAGGTTTAAATACATTAGGACTTTTATTTTCTAACATAAGAAAGCTAGAGTCAGTTGTTATATCACTAATGATATAGCATTTTATAATGCCACCAGGCTGTCAGTTCCTTCTGGCTTTCTGCTCTGCAATTTTTCTTAATGTCTGTGCTACAGGCTGAACATTTGTGTGTCCCCAGAATTCATATGTTGAAACCTAATGCCCAAGGTGATGCTGTTAGGAGGTGGGGCCTTTGGGAGGTGATTAGGTCATGAAGGCAAAGCACTCAAGAATGGGATTAGCACCCTTAAAAGAGGCCCGAGAAAGCTTCCTCCCATCTTCCACCATGTGAAGATACGACAAGTTGGCAGTCTGCAACTTGGAAGAGGGCTCTCAGCAGAACCCTACCATGCTGGCACCAGGATCTTGGACATCCAGCCTCCAGAACTGTGAGTAAAACATTTCTGCTGTTTATAAGCTGCCCAGTCTGTGATACGTTGTTATAACAGCCAGTATTAGACAGTATGGCTTTCACCTCAGAGCTACCAACCAGAGTTGGGTGCAAATTCCATAAAGGTCAAAGAGGAGAATCAAAGGGCAAAGGATGTACTCTGGCCGATTGTGTCCCTGTGTGCGGAGTTCCCCAAAAGCTCCACTCAGCGGACTGTTGCTTCATCACATTGTCCCCTGGTGGAAGTATGACTGGGAGAAGCAATGTTTTCTTTACACGCATTGCAAGCCAGAAAACAATCAGTGTTCACTTACAAGGAAAAAGAGCAACTCTTTTGAGAGGGCAACTCTTAGCAGTGTCTGCCATGGCATCTAGAAAAGGGAGGTGGGTTGAGCAGGGGTTGGAGCCCAAGCTGCAGGCTCTAGAGCCATGCTCTCACCACTGCCCCACACTGCCTTTCCGCTAAGGGCAGAGCTGAGCAAGCCCTTTGGCACCACCTACCCCATCCAAAGGTTCTTAACTCAAGGCCATGCATGGGCTTGGAGGGTCCAGGATCCCCCTGAGATCTTATGTGAATGTCTGTCGGCGGAGAGAGGAATTTTCCAGGAAGATGTTCTCAACTTTGACAGGCTTTCTCAAAGAAATGTGGGACCCACAGAGCATGAGAGCAAGCTCTGCTAGAATAGCACCCAGTACAAGAGCAAGTGCTGCCACTGTACAAGCAGGCTGAACCTGGCCTGCTGTGCAAAAAAAAAAAAAAAAAAATGAGGGAGGGAGGTGATATCATTATACCTTGATTGTTTTGAGCATCTCTGCCTTAGAAATATTAGAGGTTTTCCTTGTGCTTCTTTGTGGTACTCACAAGAACAGAGGGTTCAAGTTAGTATTAAATTTTAGAAAATTGAATGAAGATGTCACAGAAGAAAGATCATCTCACTATAAAAGTGTTTCTTTCATTTATCGGTAGAGGCTGGTTCATCTCCTTAGTTTTAAGAAAGTTTTCTCATTCCTATATGTACCCCAATCTATAGGTTGAAACTGAGCCCAGGACAACCCCTGTGTGAGGGGAAGTTCTTCCGCTTGACCGTCTCCAGTCCCAGAGTCTTCCTGCAATACCTTACTCACTAGTAACCCACTGGAAGTACTGGTATCTCATTTTTGCCCCACCACCAGTGTTGTGAACATAATCTGTTACTCTTTAGTTAGTGTTTCCTTTTACTTTAAAAAATACAACCTCTGCCTTTTTCTTAAAAAATGAGATTATAGATACAGTCAGTTGCTGGTCAGTAGTATTTATTGAGCGTCTACTATGCTCCATGTGCTACAAACTTCTCTAGTCCTTTGAATCTCCCTTCCTTTGGGCACAGCGCAAACCTAGGCTGCCAGCCTGGACCATCAGACCTAACACTCAGGTCCTTCCTGCCAAAGACTTTAGATTCCATGACCCATAAGCCTCTGGTTATGAGGAAGAGAGAGCCAAGAAAGCCTCATGTGTGTAGTGAGAGCCCATTTGAACAGGTGCCATTACAACTGCAGAGGCTGAGAGCTATGCCTATTGGCAGAGATGAATAAAATCATAAGGTGACTCATATATACATTCAACTTGATTGGTTGTATCCGTCCTGCAGGAGAAATGGTGGCTTCTCTGAAAACAGAACTGTGGCAAGGAAGGTGCTCTTACTTATATATAACTGTCCTTTTTGAGCACCAATGTCACATCTTACCCATCCTCCTTTTAGTATGAAGCAAAATGATTTAAATGAATGAAGCCACACAATCTTGCCTGGAGATGTACTAAAAAATTAGGCTGTATGTCAGGGGAAAGACTTTTACCCATTTGGTCAGTAATTTAACTTCTCCCTGACCTCCATTTAAAGACATATTGATGTCATGGTTCTTCTGTCAGCTAGTTAAAGTCTGGTTTTTCAGTGGTTTATGAAACTGAGGTTGCTTTATCAAGATCAACACTGGAGAACAGCGTATTCCATATGACTTGAAAACCAACAGCTATATCCCTCTTTTTTGTTTCAGTGAGTGCACAGAGCTTTTAACTCATAGTTACTTTAATACGTCCTAAGCAATGAGACTGAAGGTATACAACCTCTCTTTTCCAAAAAGTCCCCCAAATCAGCATCTGGTAATGATGAATGATTATATAATTAGCTTGTACTTAAAGGAGGAGAAAGTTTCTTACCCTTGTTAGAAAGGAATGGCTTACAGGGGAGTTATTCTATTAAAAGTTCAGAGCATGAAGGAGTATCATAGTTGCAACAAATGGGCAAGAAAATAATAAAGATATCTTTACAAATCATTGGTATGCTTTTTTAAGACTTTCTGGCACATTCCTTGGATGTTATAAGAGTTTTTTGTTGCTGTTGTTGTTATAAGAATTTTGATTAACTGGGTTGTGCAATTATCATGCAATATATAGATTTCTCTATGGAAAATAATTCCAACCTACAAATCAAACCTAAACTAATAGTCGCTGGTTGGTGTTCTCGATTGGGCCAAAAGCCTTAACAAATTGCAAAGAATATGTCAAAAGACAGATTGAGTTGGTTTGCTGAGTTTAGGGAAATGCTTGGTCTGACAGTTAATCAATTGAAATACTTGCAATTGAAAAATTGTGTTACTAATTCTCTTCACAATTTATCTTTCTTTCCTCATCTCTTCTAAGTAAAGCCTCAGAAATGACTGCCTTTGCCAATGAAGTGACCCACTTAGCATGTAGCTTTTCTGAAACAAAGGTGACTAACTGGCAAAACTCTTAAGAAGGCTGGATCCTGTTTCTGAAGATCATTATCAGATTTTTTTTTTTGAGTTTCTTCCCAATCATGGCATAGGAAAGTTGAAACATGCATGAGTTAAACAACTCTAATAATTTAAAATAAATTAAGAAATTGAGATGCATATAGACAAATCTTTTGAGAAGAACACAAGATTTTGTCTTATTTCATCAAGAATGGGTGTTGTTATCCCACGAATGAGTAGATTTGGGTCATTGTTTTCTCTCACTTCCAGGAATGATTAATTATAAATTATAAATATAAAATCATAAAATATAACTATTACTCAGAAACTATGCTTCCTGAGCTTATTGCTTTTTTCCCCTACACAGAAATATCTGAGGATAAATAAGGGACATTCACAACCTAAAGGGTAAAACATAAAGCCCATTTAATTTTGTATGTTCTCTGCCCCAATTTAAAAGATGATCTACCTATTTGATTTTTTCATGTCCTTTGACTACGTATGTTAGAATGGTAAGTGCTGAAAAATATCTTAAAAATGCATCTAGCATAAAAGAAAAGAAATGTAGAAAATAATGACAAAGGTGAAAAAAGGGCAAAGGGGACTTAAAATTGAGAATGAGACATAAGAAATAACAACCAAATGAATGAGAGCCTTGTTTGGGACTTGATTTGATTTGACTACACACACTGTATAAATGTATCTTTGAGATAATCTGGGGGTCATGAATTTGAACTAGTTATCAGATGATATTAAGAAATTACTATTAATTATGTTAGATTTAATAGTGGCATGATATCTATCTATCTATAGATGAAGAACAAAGAATTTACAGTGGAAATGGCATAATGTTCAGAGTTTGCTTTAAGATAGTGTAGGAAACAAACAAAAAGGGTGGAAGGGTAAAAATAAAAACAAACTGACAAATATCATATTTGTTCAAGCTGAGTGATGAGTACAAAGGTGGTTTTTTTTTTTAATACTGTCCTTCTGCTTTTTTTTTTTTGTCCTTCTGCTTTTATTCTTTTGAAAATTTTCCACAATAAAAAATATCATCTAAATTCATTGCCTTAGAAATAAGCAAATACACGAATGGGGAACTTCCTTTCCTTGTATTAGTTGTTTAGTTTAGGCATTCTTAGTAAGGGGTCGCTTTTAGAGACCCACACATAAAGCTGCAGTCACTTCTGTCCATGGGTGATTTTATTTTCTCTGTCCACGGTTAGCACACAATTAGAGGCTGAGCTAATTGTAGTACTGTTTCACTAGGTTTGAATCTGTTCAAGCAACCTAGTATATATTATGGTCTGCCCCAGGCTGCAGTAATCCCGGGGGAGGGGGCAGGGTTTATTTCACTTTCTGGTACCTCAGTGAGGATGTGAGGGGAAGAATGCTTTTCTGTTACCTTTTTTGGTGGGGAAGGCGAGGGGAAGGAATGCCTGGGATCGGGAGCCCCTCCCGGTCTTCACCAGCCACTGAGCGAAGCCAGGAATCCCCTCTAACTGTGATGGACAGTTCACCTAAGAAGAGCATCTCCTTTTTGCTGTCAGGTAAGAATGCACAGGGAAAGAAATGTTCTTGGCATTCCTGTGAAGAAACAAGTGATAAACTTCCTTACAGAAACCAAGATACTGCTTCCACAAACATTAATAGACATTACGTGGAGAAGCACGAGGAACGGGCATATGTCAGATAAGTTTGAGAAGTGCTTGGTTAAATGCATTAGCATTTTTTTTCCACATGATGTAATATGTAGGTCATACTTCTTTAATACACATGACAAGCCTCCTAGGAAGCGTGTTGGGGCAGCGGTGGGAATCTGAATGAAGTAATTCCCAAACTGTTTTGACCACTGACTCTTTTTCCAGGAACATCATGTGAGACTCGTGTTTCTTGGAACACACTTTGGAAAATGCTGCCCTTGAGCAAACCATTTTCAACTCAAGCCTCAAGTGTACGACGGGCTCTTAGTTTTGGTCTCTCTTTCTTTTTGTGCCTGCCAAAGCCATATTAAAGTTCTTTTGTACATTGATTTATTGAATAGCACTGATTTATTGAGGGCCTACTGCGGGCCTACCCTCTGCTTGCTGCTGGAGATACAAAGATGAGCAGGACTTACGGTCACCGCCCTCAGAAAGTTCTTACTCTACCAGAGGAATCAGACACAAAGCGAGTAATCAGGTTCCAGGTTCCCAAGCCATATGAACATGGCACTTGGCAATGATGGCACAAAGAATGGTGACAATGTGTCCCAAAGTCAAGGAAACATCCTGTGAACAAGCTGTAGCTGCCACTCATTGACTGCCTATCTGATATCCATGCCTCACTCCCCAACGGTCCCCTTATTTCTGCTTCAAAAAATTCTTGTGTTTCCTGGAAAGCTGACTCTACCAGTGTTAATCTAGTCAGCACCTTCCATCCCCTTGAACAAGGACAAATTCAGGAGCAGCGAATGGCCTGAGCCAGCCCAGGTAGGACGAATCTCAGGAATTATGCCTGGAATGTTTTGCCTGGTGATATACGGTAGCCATTTCTGCCACTGAGAAAACCCAGCCTAGAGCAAAGCAGGATATTGAGGATGGCAGAACTGAGAGAAGCACAAGGAAATGAGCCAAAGACCTGGGACCAAGTGCATTAAAGCCTACCCTACCTTTTCACTCTTCAGTTCTCTGAGGACAAATTTCCTTTGCTGCTCAAGCCAATTTGTCTTAAGTTTCTGTTTCTTGCGCTTGAAATATCCTAAGTGATATAATCCTGTGCCCAGGTCTTTGCCTTGGCATTCTCTCCAATGAAAATAGCCACTTTCGCAGTGGTTAAGAATCCACCTGCCAAGGCAGGGGACACGGGTTCAAGCCCTGGTCCGGGAAGATCCCACATGCCGTGGAGCAACTAAGCCTCTGCGCCACAACTACTGAGCCTGTGCTCTGGAGCCCACGAGCCACAACTACTGAAGCCCGTGTGCCTAGAGCCCATGCTCCCCAACAAGAGAAACCACCGCGGTGAGAAGCCCGTGCACCGCAACAAAGAGTAGCCCCCGCTCGCCGCAACTAGAGAAAGCCCACGTGCAGCAACGAAGACCCAATGCAGCCAAAAAAAAAAAAAAAAAATTCTTAAAAAAAAAGAGAAAATAGCCACCTTTCCATTGACCAGGGCCTACTCAAGTTCTGCCATCACCCTGCATCCTTCCTGGATCAGCTGAGTTCATGGTGCTCCCTCCCTCCTTTACCACTTATTTGCACTATGTTCATTTAACACTCAAATACTTCTGTGTTCATACACCCATGCACACACACACACACACACACACACAAACACACTCACTGATGTATATGTCTTGTCTCCTAAATTAGACTATAAACTTTTTGAAATAGAGATGATAACTTATTACGTTACAGTGAATAAAGTAGAAACATTTGTTGAATAGATATTAAAGTTTTCCATTGTACTATCCCATTTCCGGCAGTTCTTAGCACAATGCCTGACTTATAGCAGAATCATAATAGTCATCCACATGTTACTTATCAGCTGTCACCCATCTTGGCATCACCCTTGATTCTTCCCAAGAGGGAGGGATCATTCCCCCTCTCATGCGCCCATAGTATCATCACAGCTATTACATTGTTGCTTTCATTTATTTCTGAAGCTCTTCTCTTGCTAGATTATAGAGACAGAGACCATAATTTCCCATCTTTATCTCTCCAATGCCTTATCAGATACGTAGTAGATACTTAATAGATCTTGTTAAATATAAATGAGAGTAAATTATTTTATTTCTAGTTCTTACACTGATATTTAAATTATCTATACTATTCCAACTGATATAATAATTCTTCCATTTTGTTCAAACATATAACAGACATACATAATAGGCTAAGTGGTAAAAGGGGCTTATACAGTACATTTCTTTTATTCATTCAGAGACAAAGCGTATTAGTTGAAGAACAATCTTATCAGAAAAGCTTCTATGTCAAATTTTGTACTTCAATAATAATGATTTCTTTTAGGGATGACAAACTGCTATGAAAGCTCAGAAATGGGCGTGGCTAACTCAATATGGTAAATCAGGAAAGGTTTTAGTTTTTCCAAACCATAAAAAAATGAATATATTCCCACTTGACTACCTTCCAAGGATGCTGCAATATTTAACACTGTTATTTATGGAACACAGTAATATGCACTGAGAAAGAACTGTGTAAGCAGCATTCTTGCAAATAATGTTTGGATGAGAACTTCTCCCAGCAAATATTTTCTCCATTATAAAATGTTCAAAAGTATGCAGAGATAAACCATAATTACTGGAGACTTTGTAATTAGCATGCAAGCTTAGTGCGATCCATAGTAGGCTAATGGCTGCGTTCACAGAAGGCTGCAACAATCTACTGGAGCTGGGAGACACAGTAGTCAGTAGCACAATAACCGATAGAATACTGTTGACCAGAAGGCCAAACTAGAAATAAAAATATTTTTATTGGTTCTGTTTTTAAACAATAGTTAACTTTGCAATTAGTTTTTATGTAGAAAAACTACAGTATTTGACTAAAATATACAGTAATTTTTTACTTTACTAAATTTATTTAAGATTGGATATTTTACTACTGAAGTACAAAGTGGGTGCAAATTTTACATAGTGATTTGTTGTAAACACTTCACCATCATAAAAAAGTATGTCTGAAGTGCCTCTTTAATCAGGTACTAGTGATGTAGATAAATATGGCCCTATGCTCTTAGGAACTTATCGACTGTGTAATGTTTATCTTTACTATTCTAGTCTAGGACAGGCAAGATGGAGTCAAGTTTCCCAATGGATTCTATATGTGTGCCAATATTTTTTTTAAGCTACATTGAGAAACAAACTACATACAACAAAATAAATATTTTTTCCTGTGCAGTCAATTATATACTAAAAAATTCTTTATTGAGATCTTTCTCTCTCATCCCCCAGTGTTCCTAAATAGTCTCAGAATTTAGAGCAATAAACTTAAATCAGAGAGGCCTCAAAAACAACGAACGAGACCAAGGATGGAGTGAGGCTGGCAAATGCAGTAACTAGTTCATCAGTAAATATTTCAGTCAGTCAACAATATTTATTTCTGACTTGATCAACTTCATATGGCAGCTTACTATGCATTGTGAGTTGACAGGCTTAGTTTAGGGCCAAAGAAGTTTGAGCTGTTGCAGAGAACAGTGGGAAGAGGTAGCAAGAGTCAAGTGATAGTCTTGGAGCTTTCAGCTTGAAATGGTGCTAACACTGGCCAAACTAATGTCTTGGACTCATAAGACCTCTTGAATTTGCTGTAGGTCACCTGGAGTTCTGTAATCAGAAAAGTGATAAGCTAAGATTGTTGCTATGACATGATTGATGAAGGACTTTAAAGTACTGAGGTTTTTATACACACTAATTGATACTGTTTCTTTCAAGTGTGCAATCATACAGTGATCACCAGACTCTTCAAAAAATGAGCGCAACAAATAACTCAGAAACACAATCCTAATGACCATATTTTCAAAAAAGTTTTTTTCCCCTTGAGATATATATATAAGAAACTACAATGCTTTAAGATTTGTAAACAGTTTCTTTTGCTGGCATATGTTCATTTTAATCTGTGGCAATTGTAAAATATTTCACTTCAAGCTTAGTAGGTTCAATTTTTCTTCCTTAGCCATCTTTCCTTTCCCAGATATTTATACGAGACCATGAAGACTTAACCAGAGCCCTATTTTCAGATGTGATAGAATGAATAGGTGGGTCCTGGGCTAGAGTCCTCCCCAAAAGACCAAGCAGTATCCCTGGATCCTGAGACAGCTTGGGGCAAAGTGGCTGGAAATTCTCAGAAGGGTGATGGTGGAGGGTGCATTTGGTGGAGACCAAAAGCATCCAGAGGTTTAGAGACATATCATCTAGTTGATGTCGGAGCTGAGGATATTGTCTACACAGCATCCCAGGGTGGCGTGTAGAGCAGAGAAATTATCTTTTGGTTTTCCACCAACCCACGCATTTCCCGCCTTGATTTTTTTTAAAGTGCCTTTATTTGTTTACTTAAATGACATTTTACCTAAAATAAAAGAAAAATAGTTAAGAAGTATAGTGCTTACTTTGAGCCAGACATGTTCTAAGTATTTTTTTCATGTATTAACTCATTTAATAATATTGATTCTATAAGGTATGTACTTTCCTCTTTTACAGATGAAGAAACTGAGGCACAGAGAGATGAAAGAAGTTGTTTAAGGACATAGCCAGTAAGTGAAAGAGCTGAGATTTGAACCCAGGAGTTTAGCTAACTAATCTTGTCCTCTTAATTTCTGCTCTTTACTGTTTCAATGCGTAAGTCTATTAAATGAGATACCATACAAAAAATGTAAAACACAGGACTGCGCATAGAAGATGCTCAACAAATTTTAGTTCCCCTTATGTTAAAATGTTGCTGTACACCTGAAACTAACACAACATTGTTAATGAACTATACTCCAGTATAAAATAAAAATTAAAACAACGTTGATGTATATGTTTACTTCTAGGGAGGGCAGAGTCCGTTATTGCTGAGATTAAGACTGTAGGCTCAGCAGTTAGTCAACCTGGGTAAAATCCTGCCATCTCTTACTAGCTGTGGCCATGTGCAAACTATATAACCTCTGTGTACCTTCCTATCCTCATTTGTAAAATGGGTTTTACAGAGTAGTGATCTCAGAGGGTTGCTGTGAGGTTAAATGAGATATCATGTAAAATTCTTGCACAAGTCTAGGTACATAGTAACCACTGATGAGATTTTGTTGTTAGTAGGGAGCTTATACGGAACGATTTAATACCCAGCATTCCACTGGGAATATAGTAGATTGTAAGTAAATATTTAATGAATGACTGAATGGACATATGACTTAATTAATTTGTCCATGTTTGATTTGCCCCAGGGATGACTGGGGGCCACAGAGGTTGTATAATATTTTCCTGCTCCCTGAAGGGTGCCAGGATGACTCAGCAAACCCTCATTCCAACATCTGACAGTGATATGCTAAGCTGCTTGGGCACCATCTGACTTTGACATGATCCCAACTCTGACACATTTCATGGTTTTAGACACTGACGAACCCAAGCCAGGTCAGTCCCAAGGTGCTGAGAGTTCCTGCAGATTGGGGTGTAGCCAGAAGAAAATACAGTTATTTAACATTGCCCACAAAATGCAATACATGTGACTTTCTAATGAGCTTCCTAAATGACAATAATTTCTTTAAAAAAAGTCTATATAACAAACATAATGTTTACAGTGCTGTCCCTCTGAGGTAGCAGAAGGTTTGGGAGTATCTTTGGAATAACAAAAATAGGAAGAGAAAAAGTGGTTTAACATAGTTTTGGGGTTTTGTGTACTTAATTGTTAGATAATTAGTGCATTACTAAGTATATTAATTAGTGTATTCTATTCATGCTGTCATTTATTTGTCTAACAAATACTTATTAACTCCCTACTATATGCCAGGCACTATTCTAGGAGTTGAGGACACATCGGTGAACAAAACAGATCAAAATTATATCAACTAGGCTGTACAACAGAAAATTTACATCAGAATTGCATTACTTCAATATCATAATACTTTTCTTAAAATACCATGAAGTTGATAAATTCAATAATGGAATGTTCTATGGCTCTAAATCCCATAATCTTTACTAAATTGTAAATATAATTGAAAAACGTTATTATTTCTTTAGAAAAATATGTCTATGAAATTGTGGCTCAATTATCGTGCCTGTCAAAAAAAAGTTAACAGGGGCCAATTTCTCTAAACCAGAATTTTGAATATTATTTTCCATGAACTGTTAATAGGTATTCAGCTTAAAAGCAAAAAGTGAATTTCCTGCATAAATAATTTTGAAAATATATCTGTGCTTCCTGAATATCCAAGCATGAAGACTAATACTCAGGATTTCCCAAACCTATTTGATCATGGAACCCTCTTTCTAGTGGATCCTTTTTTTGGACAATTGTTTTACTGAACACATTTTGGAAAAAAAAAATATTTCAGGGCATAAAGGAATTATAGACAATGGTAGACTTGTAAGAGAAAAAAAATTGAAGAACCAATTTTTCATCTTGTTTTGTAAGATGAATGACAGGACAATAAAAATGCACCTGAGATCAATAGCTTTCCTTCCTAAACAATGTCTGTATTTGACACATATTCTTCTTCACAGCAGTGAGATGCCTCTCTCTTTCTGTTGATGGCAACGGACACATCTGCACCTCCCTTACTCCATGGACCTGACCTTGTATGTGGAACCACCCCTACTCAACACCCCCCTTTCAACATCCTCCATGTCAGTCATCCTCTTTCTCTAGGCTTGTTCACACAGAAGACTATTGAAACAAAAAGTTGTTTTGCTTTTGTTTTGGAATAGGTAGTATATTTATATGGTTCAAAATTCAAGAGGTACAGAAGAGTGAAAAATCCCTCTTCCACGTCAGTTCTCCAAATACCCGGTACAATTAATGTTGCTAACTTCTGGTGTATCCTTCCAGCAATATACAAGCAACATATGCATGTATATTTCTCCACCCACCAATGTCTATTATAATACTTTTCACACCTTTTTTTCCCTTAGCAAGTTGTATCAGAGATTATTTTTGACCAGTCCCTGAGGAGTTTCCACATTCTTTTTTGCTTACTGTGTGCAAAATATTCCACCAAACACTTAGTGCCATAAGTTATTTAACTAGTACACTACTGATTGACATCATTATTTCCAATATTTTGCTATTGTATGTATGTAAATATTGTTGCAAAGAGTAACGTGGTCACATTCATCAACTCACATCCTTGAGAGTATGTTGGCCGTATGCATTTTAAAGCATTTTTCAGTCAAAGTATATGCATTAGTAATTTCATAGATATTGTCAAATTCTTCCTGTGGAAGGTAATAACAGGAGTTGTACCAATACACACTCCCACCAATAATATTTAAAAGTGCTTCTTTCACCTACACCCATGACAGCACTGTACCAAACTTTAAAAGAAAAATTTAATTAATTAATTTATTTATTTTTGGCTGCATTGGATCTTTGTTGCTGTGCGCGGGCTTTCTCTAGTTGTGGCGAGCAGGGGCTACTCTTCGTTGAGGGGCGCAGACTTCTCATTGTGGTGGCTTCTCTTGTTGCAGAGCACAGGCTCTAGGTGCTCAGGCTTCAGTAGTTGTGGCTCGCGGGCTCAGTAGTTGTGGTGCGCGAGCTCAGTAGTTGTGGCTCGCGGGCTCCCGAGCACAGGCTCAGTAGTTGTGGCGCACGGGCTTAGTTGCTCTGCGGCATGTGGGATCTTCCCCGACTAGGGCTCGAACCCCCGTCCCCAGCACTGGCAAGCAGATTCCTAACCACTGTGCCACCAGGGAAGTCCCTGTACCAAAGTTTTTGATCTTTGCAAATCTAATAGGTGAAAAAGATATCTTAGTATAAATTTGGAATTTATCCCTTGAAGAAGCAATAGGGTTTTTTAATTGAAAAAATTTTATAGAAATCATTCAAGAATATATTGCATATTTCTCTTGCCCTCTTGTACAACTTATATTCAAGTTAATCCTTCTAATGGTTCTTTGACGTTTAGCTGTCATCATAATGGACATGAATTCTGTGCTCTAATGCGGTGATACATTAAAGGGTAGTGAGGACTAGAGGCTTTTTGCCAGGAGTGGGACTGGTTTCTGAATACTGTGCCTCTATTGTTTTTCTGGCTACTTAATTTCTTTCAGCTGTGGCTTTTTGTGTACGTGAATATCCTCTTGGCTTCTAATCTGGTTCCTTAATTAACATTTTATCAACTGAAGGAGGGCATGAAAGAGGTTCCTAGACTTCAAAATACTAACTTCTAATAGCTCCCATTTATTAAGTATCTTCTGTGTTTCAGGTAGATGTGTGTATGCATTATCTGATTAAATCTTTATAGAGACCTTAGTGGTAGATATTATTACTTGCATCTTACTGTTAAATTTTACTGATAGGCTATATATATATGGCAGAGTTGGGATTCACTGTTCCAATGGCCATATCAACCCTCTCCTACCTCCAGAAGAAAAGGTATGAGCTTTGTGACAACTGTTTTCTTCACTGTTCAAAGACCCTTTTCTCCACTTACGTTTGGATTCCCAGATGTGTTCTCGTGGTCTGGGGTTGCTCTGCATGTGACCTCTGGAAGCACACGGCACCACTGCCCATTACTTTACACTCAATATGCTTTTTTTAAAAAAAATAAATTTATTTATTTATTGGCTGCGTTGGGCCTTCGTTGCTGTGCACGGGCTTTCTCTAGTTGTGGCGAGCAGGGGCTACTGTTCATTGAGGTGCACGGGCTTCTCATTGCGGTGGCTTCTCTTTGTTGTGGAGCATGGGCTCTAGGTGTGTGGGCTTCAGTAGCTGTGGCATGCGGGCTCAGCAGTTGTGGCATGTGGGCTCAGCAGTTGTGGCTCGCGGGCTTAGTTGCTCCGCGGCATGTGGGATCTTCCCAGACCAGGGCTCGAACCCGTGTCCCCTGCACTGGCAGGCGGATTCTTAAGCACTGTGCCACCGGAAAAGTCCCTCAATATGCTTTTGACCCAGAAGCCAGGAGTATCTTAATGTGAACCACAATAACTGAAAAGTCAGGTCAGCAATCATTTTAGCAATAAACGTCTGCTTCATTATATTGTGAGCTCTCTCTCTAATGAATTCCCTTTTCAAAGGATTTTATGTGAAGCATGTGACAAGCAGTATATTCTCTTTTGGAATTAGCAAGGAGAGTCAAAGAGCTTGGCATCTGGGCATACAGGTGGCTGATTTATCATTTCCTATCTGCCTCAGCCGCCTCTGAAGTTCCTTTATTGTTGCTTTATCACGAGATAGAATTTTCCTTCTTCTTGTCCACTCGTAATGCCACGGGAGAGAAATACCCAAAGCTTTGAAAACCTTTGTCTTTGGTTGGTTTAAATTTGTTTTCTTTCCGCTTGTGTTTAACAATCTAGCTCCGAGCATCGTGATGCCGTCCTGGGAGGGGCTCATTTCTGCTCTTGCCTCTCCAGCTGCAGATGCTTGCCTCACAAAAAGCCGAATTCCTTTCAGATTAAGGAGAGGCACATGTTTCTGCATCTGGGATTCAGAAGGTCTCTTGCTACAAGGAAACAAGTGTTCTCGGCGTTTCCTGGGATCGCCCTGAAGAAATTCTCACTGGGGGGCTGCCCAGCTCTGTCCACAGGCCTGTGTAGAGGACGGGCTAGGAGGTGCAGAGCCCCTGACTCACACCAGGGGGGTCATGCCTTAACACCCTTGAGACAGAACTTCTTTGAGTGTCAGACTGGCCCATTGAGGGCAGATATTTGGTATATAGAAACTGTAAAATATTACCCTCCCCCCAGGAATAATAATTTTTATCTTCACCAGTTCCACCTGAAAAACAAATGATTTAAATCCTCTCTTTTGAATTTTTATGATTCCAGTTTTTGAAAGAAATTGTTAAGGTTTGAGATTTTCTCCTTTCACTTCAAATCACCTGTGTTGACTGGACGTCATGGCTTTTCGGTTTATTGTCCATTTTCAAACCTCAGCAGACACACTCGAACTTCTGATAACTAAGACTTGTAAACAGAAGGCAGCAAACTGATGAGCACTTGAGGAACGTGTCCTTCCCCAGAGAGCGGAAGAACAAATCAAGAAGAGAACCTTAGAGATTGACTACATTTTAATTCTTTTTTTTTTTTTTTGGCGGGGGATAGATTTCTTGAAATATAATTTTTCTTTTTTTTTAAAAAATAAATTTATTTATTTATTTATATTTATTTTTGGCTGTGTTGGGTCTTCGTTTCAGTGCGAGGGCTTTCTCTAGTTGCGGCGAGCGGGGGCCACTCTTCATCGCAGTGCGCGGGCCTCTCACCATCGCGACCTCCCTTGTTGCGGAGCACAGGCTCCAGATGCGCAGGCTCAGTAGTTGTGGCTCACGGGCCTAGTTGCTCCGCGGCATGTGGGATCTTCCCAGACCAGGGCTCGAACCCGCGTCCCCTGCATTGGCAGGCAGATTCTTAACCACTGCGCCACCAGGGAAGCCCTTGAAATAAAAATTTTAAGCATGATTCTCTTTACTTGGTTTTGTGGTTTATAGGGATTCCCATTATCTCTGTCAGATCTTCTTTGCTTATTTTCAGTGTCATTTTCTTTTGAATTATTTTATTAATTTCTTTTTTATTTTAAAAACTGTCCTCCTTTTTATCTTTTATTTATCCATTTATCTGTCGACAAACACTTGGGTTGCTTCCACCTTTTGGCTATTGTGAATACTGCTGCTATTAAAATGAGTGTACAAAAAAAAATCCTTTCTTTTTGAAAAAGGAAAACAGTAGCAAATTACCAACACTGGACCTACAAGAAACTTAAACCAAGTAATCTGTTAGTATCCTCTCTCCTCCCCAAATGTTGCTTTTGACTGGTTGCTCCAGTTCAATTCCTTTTACAAACTACATTATGTATTTAAAAAAACACAGTATGTTAAACTCCCAGGAGTGGAAGTTACAGTTTAAACTAGTCTAGGATGCCTGATCTTCCCTATCCAGTATTAATACAGCCCCTAGTTTTACTTTACAAAAATCACTTTCTGCATATCTTAAAACCCCCATTGACTCCGTTAAAAAGATATTATGAATTTGTAAGGTGTCGAGGCTCTGTAATATGATTTATGAATGTTTATTATGTTTTGGCTTCACATAGTGTGAGATGTGATTACAAGGTAATGATGTGGGTTTTTGTATGTGTCATGAGCTAGGTTTCATTACTTTGTATTTCTGTAGTTTGACACACTTATAAAATGGGTCCAAGTTGCCAGTTCAATGGCAAAGCTATTATCTGCATTTTGATGCCTTTCATTAAAAAAAGTTGCAATGTCGAGATTATTTTCATGCCATGGACATTTTGGGCAGCTAGACAAATCTATGGACTCCCCCATATAATTTGAAAAATTCTTAAAATACATATATTTTCAAAGAAAGCCAATTTTGTTGACATGGAGTTTATTTCCCACTACTTGGTGTCACCTCTCAAATTTTGTTACCACAGACCCACACACAACATAGATAGCCTTCTAGGTTAGAATCAGATTGAAAACGCTTTTAAGGAACCTTTCTTCTTAAAGAGCTAGTAAAGATGTGGAAGGAAGCCAGGATTTTAAGCTTACCCATTGCCTCCAATCTCGGCCACTTCCCCCTTTGCCCCAGTGCCCTTAGGATTTTGATTCTCTCCCTTTCTTCTGGTCTCTTCTGTCTGAGGGAAGATCCTGGTGATTGCTAATGCATCCTTATTAAATAGTTGAAAAGGCTACTTGTATTTGTAACAGAAATGTATGTTTGTGTTCTTCAGCTTGATTTCTTTGACTTTTGTTCTAGCCTTCTGAGGACATGTGTTTCGTTAAGTGGATGATGATCTTTTGTTCTGCTGAACATTTTAATGGGTCTGGATATAAATGTTTGTAGTAAGGGAATGACTTCATTTCTCTTTTTTCCTGAAGGGAACATAATTTGGAGAACTGGGGGCAAACTGGGAAGGAAGGATGAAAGAAGGGAGGACAAGAATAAAGGAGGTAAGATGTGAAAAATTTGCGTGATACACGATGTAACCCTTTAATGTGCCAATAAAGTCTTTTTTTTTAAAAAAAATAAAAGGAGTAGTGAAAACAGGTGAAGGGGGTGATTTTTGTGTACAGAGAAAGCATGCATGAATTCAGGAACCAGACCAGAGTGAATGGAACAGAATTTTATGGACAATTTTGCCAATTTGAATTAATGGAGATGATACCAAATATATGTTATGCTCCAAGGGCCAAAAGTAGTCGGGATGACATCTAAGATACTCAAAGAGAGGGGAAAGCAAACAAACAAACAGACAAAAGAAACTCTAATGTTTTCAGTTTGAGGTAGCTGTCACTCCCGGATGACATTCCTTTCCTACTTCCATTGAAAAATAATGATTCGTTCGTTTATTTCTTTTTCATAGACAAGTTGATCTATAAAAGCCTCTCAACTGATAATTATCTGCTTTCCTCAACTCTCTCTAAAGCATCTCCTTCAGGACTGCCTTCTTCTGCGGAGTTTGTCGTTGACTCTGCAGGTGAATTAGCTGGCACAGGGGGCAAAGAGGCCACTGCGGGGAGTGGATTTCTGTGGTCAGCCCTTTGGCTGCTTATGAATTGTATAATCTTAACTTTTCCAAGCTCCCGTTTCTTTATTGGCAACAACATTTCATAAGACTGTATTAAAATGTTTTTGAAAATTTGTATCCGCCAGATGTTTTAAAAAAACATTTACAAAAACCAGAACTTAATGTAGCTAGTTTTAGTAGAGAAGAAAGTTATTAAAGATGGTTTACAGAATCTTTGGAAAGGCCAGAAAATCAGACATGGCGGCCTCATAGCCAAGAAAAATATTGAATTCACTCCCGGCTTGGGCGAGGGCCCAGAAGTCCATGCTACAAGGCTGAGCAAAGGATACTTACTGCTATGAACGCTGTCCCTCTCGCCTCTGTGCCCTGACACCACATGAGCGCCAGGGACGGGGCGGCCTGTGCAGTCTCCTTCTCTCTTTGCTCTCTTCCAAACCCAGGCTTGTTTGGAGGAGTCTGATTAGCCTAACCTAGGCTCCATGACTGAGGCTGGGAAACTCAGCCCTGGTTTTGACCATGGGAAGCAAGACTCACAAAGAGGGAAAGTCCATAAATTTAAGGAGATTTTTCTATGGCTGGTGACCACAAAGCATGACAGACCTACTACAATCCGAAAATGTATGGTACCTGGGACTTAACGATAGCTCAAGAAATGGATTTACTATTGTTACCACAGGTATTATGAAAAGAAAATGAGATAAATTAGGTTACTCTTGATAAGTACGCCTATATCCTTCCGTTAGCTCTTTCATACTTTTTAAGCACACATCAGGTACAAAATATTTTAAAGAGCACAAACACAACCATGTGTACATTGCAAGACAGCACACTGAGTGTGTTAGATGTCTTGTGTTTTTCCCTCAATCTTCACTTTCTGTTCTCCTCCACCCTTCTCTGGAGACTAGGACTTTGACTGACAGTAGCAGCTTCCTTAACCTCTGACTCCTGGTCGAGTTTTCCAGTGGGAACCCTCAGCAGGACATCAGAGGGAAGGGGAGTAAAGACAGATATTTATTCCCCAGGCTCTTTTCTTGCAGGGTGCAGGGATCACTTTGGCTTGGTTGCATCCCTCGATCCAAAGGCACATAATGTTTACAATATTGTCAATGAGAGGTGACAGTAAGTAGTGGGAAAGAAGAACAAACTCCATATTTGTTCTATTTTTAAAATTTTATTGGAGTATAGTTGATTTACAATGTTGTGTTAGTTTCTGGTGTACAGCAAAATGATTCAGTTATACCTATACATATATTCATTCTTTTTCAGATTCTTTTCTCATATAGGTTATCACAGAATATTGAGTAGAGTTCCCTGTGCTATACAATAGGTCCCTGGTTATCCATCTTATCTATAGTAGTGTGTTTAAATTAATCCCAAGCTCCTGATTTATCCCTCCCCCCACATTTCCCCTTTGGTAACCATAAGTTTGTGTTTGATATCTGTAAGTCTGTTTCTGTTTTGTAAATTAGTTCATTTGTATCATTTTTAAAATTACATTTCACATATGAGTGATGTCATATGTTATTTGTCTTTCTCTGACTTACTTCACTTAGTATGATAATCTCTAGGTCCGTCCATGTTGCTGCAAATGGTATGATTTCCTTCTTTTTTATGGCTGAGTAATATTCCATTGTATATAGGTACCACATCGTCTTTATCCATTCATCTGTTGATGGACATTTAAACAACCTAAATGTTCATGTTGTTTAAAATGCTACTTGTATCTGTAACAGAAATGTATGTTTATGTTCTTTAGCTTGGTTTCTCCATTTTTTGCTGGAGTCTTCAGAGGATGATCAGTTTATGAAGCTTTCTCCGTCTTGGGGTTCAGCTCCCCTGGGGTTCTTTAGCTTGAGGATGGTAACAATGCTCCTGGTAACTAGCTCTGTGGTATAGCACTATGTTTTGTAGTTTCCCTAAATCCAGACCACATCCTTGAAAGTAATCCCTTAATTAAATTCTCCCCAAATATACAGCTTGACTGTGCCATCTCTTTCCTACCTAGACTCTGACTAATACCATTGTTGAAAGATACTGTAGATATATGTAGCAACATTTGTTTAGAATTTTTTTAAAAATTGTGTTTCCTACATCTTTTAAAATGTTGGTTTAATTTAAAATGTGCACACATTGAAGGATAGTGTTTCCAGTAGAAGTTAGGTGAAGGTGAGCTTTCACTTCTAATAATTAATTAATTTGGTGAAGATTTATTTGGTTTCTTTGCTATTCCAGGCCCTGAGCAAAAATTTCAAATAGTACAATGAATGTGACCTGTGTTCATCTCTAAGTCTTAAAGAGATAAGATCTCAGAAAACTGGAATTTATTTTTTACAACACTTTCAAGTATGTAATAGCTATTGAAATAGAAATAATGACTAGAATTATTTATGTGGTCATAATAAATAATTGATAATAGGAAGAAAAAAATGTACAAACACTGTCTAGATTGTCTAGTTTCTTTTGATGGTTATTTTGAATTCTATAAAGTAAGTTTGCAGGCATCTTTACAAAATTATAATTTTTGAAATTTAAGAATATCCAGGAGGAACCATCCAATTTTCTTTGGGCAACTCAGTTTTCCTGAGAGTAAAGCAGAGGTTAATTTGTATGTGAAGTTAAAATCCCAAGAGTGCATAACGATCCCTCAGTTAAAAACGAATTCTCTTGCCAGTTGTTCACACACACACACACACACACACACACACACACTGAATAACTTTTACAATTTTTACTGTATTTTCTACTAGTGCTATTATTTTTGGTTTCATACATATAAAGATATGTATCCTGAAAACTCCTCCTGTCTTGTTGTGAGATGAGGGTACAGTAAAGGAATGTATAAATGTTTGCATCGAAAGCATCATTTTATGCAATTATCAATCAGGTATCACATAACAGTGATGAACAGTTTTTTTAAAATTTTTTAAAAACATTTTTATTGGAGTATAGTTGATTTACAATTTTGTGTTAGTTTCTGCTGCACAGCAAGGTGATTCAGTTATACATGTACATACATCCCCTCTTTTTTAGATTCTTTTCCCATATAGGTCATTACAGAGTATTGAGCAGAGTTCTCTGTGCTATACAGCAGGTCCTTATTAGTTATCTATTTTATATATAGTAGTGTGTATATGTTGATCTGATGAAGAGTTTTAAAATCCTTCTTAATTACTCCTATTTGTATCACCCAGATGTCAGTGTAATAGGCATTTTATGAAATATTTTCATACCCTGTACTTTTTTTTGTTGCCTCCGAGGCTCCCCACCCACTTTGTCAATGGCAGTTGTCCTCTCAGAAGGAGGGCGGGTACCAGCTGGAACAAAGAGGGCATTGATCAGCTTTGAGTTCCAAAGCCAACTTAAAAAAAAAATCCAGCAAGAGGGTTGAGCCTTTTAGAGACTGAAAAGGGTTTTCTAGAATGCCAAAAAGAAAAAAAGACAGAGAGAGAAAGAAAACAAGAAAGAAAGAAGAACAAGAGAAGGGAAAAAAATCCCTACTGGTCACATATCAAAAGCAAAGACAGAGAGTTTTGTCTATCAACCCCAAGCAGATGGAAAGCAAGGGGAGAAAATGGAGAGGCTCCTGGTCAGAGAGGCAGATGCTGAGAGGGACCAGGGTCAGGAAAGAAGGTGTCCTCTCTTACCCCTGAGGCTAAACCCTGGGGCATGTTGAAAGTAAGTATAGCTGGGCGTGGCGCTTGAAGGCTGTTAGGCAAAATAAAACAGAGAAACTGTGCAAAATTCTGGTGTAGTGGGACTTGCTCTTCCCTTCCCTGGGCACTGCCTAAGACTAAAGACCACCTTAGACAAGTTCTTGGCCCAACATGGCACATTCTAGGCCTGTGCTACTCAAAGTGTGGTCCTGAGAAGGTGCTGGCCTCCAGTGCACACTGAGATCAGTTCTGAAATGGGGAGTAAGCATTTAGAAACTTTTATACCAATTTGATAGACTAGTGTTATGGACTGAATGTTTGTGTCCCCCCAGATTCATACGTTGAAATCCCATCCCCCAATGTGATGGCATTAGGAGGTGGGGCCTTTGGGAGGTGATTAGGATGAGACAGGTCATGAGGGTGGAGAGCTCATGAGTGGGGTTAGTGCCCTTGGGAAGAGTCAGGAGAGAACTTGCTTCCACTCTGCTTTCCTCCGTGTGAAGATAACATGAGATTCTGGAGGTCTGCATCCTGGAAGGGGGCTTTCACCAGAACTGACCCTCCTAGCGCCCTAATCTTGGACTTCCAGTCTCCAGAAATGTAAGAAATAAATATCTGGTGTTTATAAGCCACATAACCTATAATATTTTTCTTTTAGGAGCCCAGATGGACTAAGACAACTGATTTTATACCTGTTGACTCAACTAATTATTTTTAAAAACTGGGGCTTGTATTGTGTGCCTTTTTACTATTTTATTTGTCTAATAATTGATTTTTATTGCACTTTACAAAAATATGGGTCTGCTGTGGATTGGGGGCAGGGGTGGGAATCCACTATAGTTTGAGGAGTGATGTCCTGAAGGAAATGTTACAAGTGGCTGAGCGAGGGGTGAGATAGAGGGCTGGAGGTCAAACTCCTCACTCTCCTCCAACTCCTTCCACATGCATGGGCCATGGGAGAAATCCAGAAGTAAGTGTGCTTGGTCAGGAGGAGACATAGAAAGTCCCTGGAATGAGAATCCATGAGCTGGCAATGCGAACAAGAACAGACTCCACTGCACAGGCTGCAGGATAGATGGCTTAAACCAGAGCAGGAGGAAGGGCTTGGCTGACACTCAGGTGGGTCCACAAAGCCAGGGAGAGGCAACCAGTATGAGAATAACTCATGGAACCAGTATGAGAACAACGCATGATTCCACCAGACCCAGACATCAGTACCATGGGCCCATAGGACATCCCATGACTGGCAGAAATCACTGTAGAAGTCAATGAGGACCACAAGTCATCCATTCCTGGGACCTGTGGGGGTGGTCCCAAAGTGTCTTCTGTCCCAGTAACTTGTGGCCTTGAAAGTCCCCCATACATTCACAAACCATCCTGGGAATGAGGGTAGAGAACAAAAGGACCGAGGATTTACTCTCAAATGACTGCCCCAAAGAGATTATATACTGTCATTCAACAGTCATGTTTTCTCTCAGTACCCAGCAGTGCAATAGCTTGGGAGCAAAATTAAGTTAGGTGTAGAAAATAAACTACATTTCTTTCACACCTGACTGGTAGTGCGTAAATTGGCCCTGCCATAAGCCCAATAAATTGTGAAAATAAAAATCATGCCTGGCATATAGTACACTCTTAATAAAGGCTTACTGAAATATTAAAGGGAACTTTAAAAAATGTCACATTTCAAAAATAGACACATAAACAGAATGAGGATGCACAGGACCTGCAAAGCTACTCCACACTTGGTGGCTCAAGCACTTCACTTCCATTGCCCAATATTTTAGATGAAATAAATGAATTAGGTAAGAGAGTCATGACCATGTTGATTGACAATAAAGCCCTGAGTAAATGGTCAGATAGGAAGTTTTCCAAATCACAGGAATCTGCCTTGGGAAAGGGGAGTCAAATTTAATCTACTTTTAAGGAGTCACTGAGCTTCTCAAAAGGATGTGATACAATAGACAGGGGGGTGACTTGCCCCTGAACTCCACACAGAGACTTCATCTGAACAATCCCAAGCTCTGTCTAGGACATTGCCTGTGCCTTTTGGGGACATCTGGTAGGTAATGATCACTAGTCATTCTTTCAATAAACATGATAGCATCCTAGTAACTGTGCCAAGTGCTGGGCATTTCAAGATATTTAAAGATAATTTACAGATTCAAAGAGATTCTTCCCACTCTTAAGGAGATTACATTCCAGTGGGAGAAGCACGAGGGTAAACAAAGACACAATGGAATTGGTGCCATTAACAAGAGTGAAGGGAGCTTTAGAAGAACAGAAGAAGGGAAACATCTATTTCTAGGCCTAGGAGGCAGTGATCTTCTGGACTGAGGCTTGTGTCATGCAGTATGCACCAAGCATGGCTGGGAGAATCAGGCAGGAACTGAAGCCAGGAGAGGAGAAAAGCTAGGTCTAAGTTTACCAAGGCAATAGAGTTGATGCACTTAAGTGATTTGAGATGGTTCCGTGACTAGAGCCAAGAGCCTCTGTGATGATGTGTGAAGAGTAGGAACGGGAAAATTCTGCAGGATCATATTGAGTGTCATAGACAGGTTTGAAGGCAGAATAACCTGACTGGATTTTTATTTTTGATGAATATTATTCTAGAAGTAACATAGCAGGTAGAGTAGAGTGGGAAAAGACTGAAGATAAAAGAACATAAGACTAGCTTACATAAGACCTAATGACAGATGCTAGCCTGGATCTTTGGTTTGTCCAAATCAGACTCACTCAGATTGTTTTTTTAAAAAAAGGAGGATGTCTTAATAGGCAAACTGAACACAGAAACCATCAAGACAGGCTAATCTCATGTCTGTGACATGAGTTCAATCTCATTGAAAGTTTCTCCTTCTCTCTGTGGTTATACACTCTCCCTCTCCATGGAACAGCCCATTCTTCCCATTTTCTTTATTCCAATTTCTAGAAGATGTTTTGCATATTAGTCTTTTCCCTACAAGGATGATCTTTATTGAACTTTCTTTTAATTTGGTTTCTTCATAGTCCTGGATCTCAAAGCATAGACAAATGAGATTTAGGCTTCATCCTACAGCACCAGAATGCCATACCTACTTGGGTGCTACTATTTTATTTAGTGCAGATTTACTCACAATATCTATTTGGTTTTTTAAAATAGCTGTCTCCTTTCCCTGTCTTTGAAGCCTCATCAGGAAAGTAGTTTTCACTGCCAAGGTGGTTTCTCTTATTATACTCTTTTTAATGATCCAGAGAAGGGTGTGTCTTCCAGCCCAGATGGGGGGCCTAGTTTGGAGCAGTTCAGTAGGACACAAAGATAGAGAAGCATTCAAGTATTCCTATCTTCTGTATCATTTGTAAACCTTTTTCACACGGACCATTGGTGGTCTGGCTTTTCACTGTTACGGGCTGGGTCTCAGCTGATCCCAGCAACCTTTGGAACCACAGAAGTTTGCTCAGGGTAGAAGTCTGGCTGGAGATAGTTGACTTAGGAGTCATTGACTATAGATGGCAGATCCCAACCTAATGTTTGGGAGGCACTGTCCCCAAGGTTCCTCAGTCTTCCACAACCCTGCAACCAAGTTCACATTTCCTCCAAAGATCTGTTGTCTGCAAGCCTACTTCAGCCCTCTGTCTGTGTTGGTCACAACCTACCACAGAGCTCCACATGTGCCTGAAGAGGTGAAACCATTTGCCTCTGCTTCCCCTTCATCCCCTTCCTTTCTCATCTCAAGCTTGGAATGAATTTGGCTAGATCTTCTCAGACAATGTTTTGTACCCCTTAGTTAAGCAAATGTAAAATTCATCTCTACATATTCTCATGAAGCTCTTCCCCATACTCCTGAGACAACTCCTATAATATTTTTGATAGTATTTTTTTTTTTCCCACACTCGGATTTAGCACACCACTGGATCTAATGCTGTGTTTGAATCCTTATGACTGGCCTGCACCTCATTCCACTCTTGGGGGAAGCAGATGAATGCAGAGGTATAATTCAAAGGGACCCGGGAGTTGGGAAATCCAGACTGCGTTGGCTCCTCTCAGATGGTTCCAATTGCTAGTATGACAGTCTTTGCCAATCAGGGCATTAATTTTAACCATAGAAACCTGGCAAGTCAGACAATTCAGCTTGACGTTGAAATTCAGCAGTGGGTACTATTAGTTCTGGATCTGATTTTAAGTGGTCTCAGAATACTGGTTACACATAGAAAGGGTTTCCTGAAGCCAAGTCATGTGGTGGCCCTGTGTTTCTTTATCTGCTTTCAACCAGGCAACCTTGGACCAGAGCATGTGCTTTCCCAATGCAACCGTCTAATCGTATGAGAGGCAGTCATCCAGCTCTGGGATTCTTGAATTTCATTTCTCTTTTTTTTTCATTTTTTCTTTCTTATTTCTTTATCAAAAATCAGAGCATGTACATTGTTGGGGAAAAATACAGGTAACTTGAAAGATCTTAAAAGCCTCTTATATTTCCATCATCCAAAAGTAACCACTTTTAACAACTTGGTGCCTATTCTTCTAGAAAGGGCAGTACAAGGAGAAAGATACAGAGAGAGGAAGAATTTCACTTGCATTTCCCATTTCCTTGGAATTTCTCCAAAGCAAAAGCACCAAGCCTTGCTTTGGCCAGGACAGAATCCACTTTACCTTTGCCACACGTGGATTGCTTGCTCCTCCATCCATTTAACAGGTTGTCCAGTCTTCCACAACCCTACCAACAGATCCGCACCCCCTGTAAGGGACTGTGGGTGCAGGGATACTCCTGACCCCTCTATTTGTGTTAGCTGCTTTCTTTTGGTTGCAAGGCAGAGAAACTATTTCCTTAATAAAAAGACTAATTACCTTAATACAAATGAGTGCTCATTGACGTGTTCTTGTGTGCCAGATTTGCAATCGTCAATCTGTCTATGATACAGCACCTCTAAGGACCAACATCTCCCTCTGTTCTTCTGACACAAAATTCTTGGCTTCACTCAGCAATGTCTGCTCTGCCCTCCTCCTTCTATTGATAGGTCAGTTCCTCCCATATTCCACATCCAAATTATGGCAGGAACTAATCTGCTAGGTGCTGCTGCCTCTTTTTGAACAGAATGTTCTGAGTTAAGTGACCTCATTAATCACCCGCTAGACTCTTGGCACAGGTGTGTCTGCTCTGGTCCATTTACTGGCAGTCCTTGTTCAAAAAAGGGGCTAATACTTCTTTTCATAAAAGAGGCAAGGTGGGGAAAGTCTGTGTGGGCGTGGCAGGCAGCATGACTAGCATGTTGGGTAATGATATTGCCAACAAAAGAAGTGGCAGAAGGTAGGAAGGGATTTAACTGAAAGCTATGTAGGAGATGCGAATGACAGAATAGAACTTAATGATCGATTTAAACACTTAGATTTCTGGTTTACATGAATAGGTTTGATGGGGTTCTATTAAGAGACCAAGAGGTAGTTGATTTTGGCATTTATTTCTCGGTATATTTAGTTTGAAGAATGCATGGCAGTATCTGGGAGATGATATACCTTTGCAAATACTAACGCAAATCTAGAGCTGAGGGCAAGATCTGGCTGGAGATAATTGGCTTGGGAGTCA
This sequence comes from Balaenoptera ricei, assembly GCF_028023285.1. Lineage (NCBI taxonomy): Eukaryota > Metazoa > Chordata > Mammalia > Artiodactyla > Balaenopteridae > Balaenoptera > Balaenoptera ricei. The sequence continues at coordinate 51,946,599 of NC_082656.1, forward strand.
TTGTTCATCGGTTGCAGATTTCAATCTATTGCTTGAGAACCTCTGCTCTCTCCACCCTGGAATAAGACCAGATGCAAAAAGATGGTGGAAAAATAAGATATGGAAGCAATCTAAGTGTCCATCAACAGATGGATGGATAAAGAAGATATGGTATAAATATTCAATGGAATACTACTCAGCCATAAAAAAGAATGAGGTTTTGCCATTTGCAGCAATATGGATGGACTTGGAGGGCATTGTGCTAAGTGAAATAAGTCAGACAGGGAAAGACAAATACTGTATGATATCACTTATATGTAGAATCTAAAAAATACAACTAGTGAATATAACAAAAAAAGAAGCAGACTCAGAGATATAGAGAACAAACTAGTGGTTACCAGTGGGGAGAGGGAAGGGAGGAGGAGCAATATAGGGGTAGGGGAGTAAGAGGTACAAACTATTAGGTATAAAATAAACTACAAGGATATATTGTACAACACGGGGAATATAGCCATATTTTATAGTAACTATAAATGGAGTGTAACCTTTAAAGTTGTGAATCACTATACTGTATACCTGTAACTTATATAATATTGTACAGCAACTATACTTCAATTAAAAAAAAAGTACTTAGCCATTGTTAGACTGAAATAAATCCTCTGATTCATTAGGATTTGTTGAGATTCTATAATATGCTGTTTTAAACAATACCGCAATTAACATTAAAAAAAGGACGGTGGCAAAATGAATTTTGGATGGAACACTACTTCTTTTTAGAGAGATTTTCCCTCCTCAGATTTACAAATTAATAGCACCCATAGTAAAAAATCAAGCCTCAATTCCCTAACAAAAAGTTTTTTAATAAGACCTTTATGATTCACTGTGATTCCTGTTAGGATCCAAGCAACCTGGTTATTAGGATAAGGTAATTAAAGGTAATGCTGATAAATTGCAGCTGCCATTGAGATGTATAACGGTGAAAAACAGGAAGTGTTATGATTCTATGTAATGTGAGAATCTGTATTCAGCCTGGTGGAGTATAAGCAGGAAGTGACTCTCCTTGGCAAAGAAGATTTAAAATACCCTTCTCCTACCCACAGGACACATGACATTAATTATGGCAGAGAAACTCGACTGCCAAGTAGAGGGCCGACCCAGCACTCAGGTTACAGGGGCAGAGAGCTGCAGTATCACCCAGCCATTCCCACTGAACAATATACGAGGCAGTTGCCAATTTTAAAACAGCTTTATCAATATTCAGTCCCTGAAGACTCTACTTTGAACAGCACATAGGTGGAGCTTCAGAAGAAGCAAAGCTTGAATGACTGGATGCAGAAAGACGTTCAAAAGAAGACATGGAGACGACATGGACGTTGTTTCTGAAAAGCTTAAGGAAGAAACTCCAGAAGAGCATGGAGATATTATGGGGAGTATATTATATGAAATCTTGCAGTGCTCCCATCATCTCTGCTGTAGAATGGGCTTTGAAGTGATACAACTCTAGTTTTATTATTTACTCTATGTATGACTTTGGGCAAGTTTTAAAACTTCCTGCAGACAATAGGGGTGTTGCTTGGTGTCACTGTAAGAACCAAGAAAACGTATGCAAAGTGCCTGGCACATGGAAAGCATTGAAATGATAGCTATCATTTTAAAAACACGTTGTTAGTAAATATAAAAATACCTGTAAGGACTCTTCTTGGTTTTCTTATAAATGATTATAAAATCATTCTTCCCAATTCATTTCCCCTTGAGTCTGAAAGTCTGTCAACCACAAAATCCTTCCCGCTAAAATTATTTAGATTTTTAGAAATCTCACCCTACCATTTGTGGTGAATTCTCTGTAGTTTTGAGGAGTAAGTTGAATGACTTCCATTTTTCTCTAAATCTTAAGCAATTTTCAGATTTAAAAACATGTTGAGGATCTTATTTTGTGTATGAGGCTGGCTATTACTTGGATGATTCAGAAACCCAGGTTTCTGTGTGGCATCTGGAGGAACTTCAGGAATTTGTGGTTGGGTGGATTATTACACCACCATTGCTGCATGTTTGGGATATTTGGGCTACTTTGGTCTCTGTAGCATCTTGCTAGCAACTTCTTTAAAGTTTATTACTGCTATTGCAAACTTCAGGAATCTCTCCAGCCCTTTGATTGTTGGGCTTCTTACAAAGCCAGAGCCAGTCTAAAATAAATCACTGGGCATATGCTGATGACAGAAAATGACCATCGAGTTATCTTCCCATTTACCCTTTATTGTGATATTTAGAAAGTGAACTTCCCTTGACCTTGACATAGCTGCCCTATATTTTTTGGTCCTTGGTTATATTTTGCTGTGTAAATATTCTAAAAAGTTGTTTCCCTAGTGGTCATCTACACTAGCTAGAGGGTAAGTTCCTGAGGGGCATAGACTGACAGCAAATTTACTCAGAGTGGAATGAATACAGTAAATACAGTTTGTCAAATTAAGCCAGTGTAATAAATTCATAATTAAGACAACAAGCAGATTTTACTGCATCAGAAAATGTTGTCAGATGAAGTTCTTTATGAACAAATATGGTGTGAAATGAAAAGTAACTCTTTCAGACAACTGGAATCTTTATTTCTGAGATTTACTAGGCTTTTGGGGAAGGCGACATGTAGACCGAGGTTTTTGAGAGGTCCAGCCAGTCACGTGGGCTCTAAGTTGTGAGACCTTCTTTCTACCCAAGTGTACTAAGTAAAGAAAAAATTACCTAAAAGATTATGTTGACTGGCTCTGACTCAGCAAACATGTTCTTGGACCCGTGCAAACACACAAAGCTTTGCTAACCATGTATGATTAAGGATTAACTTCCTTTGACCTGCCCATGTAACTTTCCTGACCCTCACGTGGACAGAGAGAAAGGCCTTGGTTCTCTCTCTATATCATTTATAGCAGAACTGAACAGAATTAAAACAATTCTAGAGACTGAAACTCTGGTCTCAGAATGTGAGGACATGCTTAGCTGAATTTGAAGCTTACACTAAGGATGAAGGGCCATGGTGGTTGTAAAAGGATGAGTCTTTCCTCCAGACTGTAGAGATTTTCATATTACAGTAGTGGGAAAGAGCTGTCAAATATGAACTCTGTCCCCAGAAATTAATGGTTTCCAAATGTGGTAGATCAGGCTTTTAGTTATCTCATAGGTAGTGTCTTACATGAGATGACACAAGATACAGGTTTGTTCATAGGACATCTGAATTAAATAGTCATACTGAAGAGATCATTTTCTCTCTTTCTTTTCTTCCTATTCTTGGTTATGATACATTTCATTACCCAGAACTTCAATTTTATGTAATGGTACCCAACCATGATGCAACCTAAGAATCTAGCTGTCAAGAAAGAAGGTCTCACCTGCTTTCATTCCCCATTAGAGGCCACTTCCTATTTTAGAATACATTAAAAAATTGACAATGGATGCTTTACACAACATATTTTATAAACTAACTGTAATAATTATATTTTAAATGTTTTTAGAAGGAGTGTTGGTTTTGCACTACTCTGGTTATCTTGGTTATAAAAACATTGACTATACTTAGAGGTTATGAACTTTTAAATATTTTAAAATAGTATCAAACAATTGGCTTATTCAGTTTCAAACAATTACCACAGGCTTTCATTCCCCACGTTCCAGGCAACCACTTTTGAGTGGCCCATTTGTTTCTGGCTACTCTGGTATTTTCCTTCTCTATTCTTCGCTTCTTTTTGTGTTTGCATTCACCCACAGGAAACTGAGTAATCTATACACATGCTCTCTTCCCTTCATCCACCGATCCAAGGGATAGGAGCTGCATTGCTAATTTTCTAACAAGGAAAGTATAAAGTGTTGATTCTAGAATGAGAATGAAAGAGCCTGGGGTAAGAAGTGGTAGTTTAAGCTATACTTTGTTTTTCTTGGGAGACAGCAGGCTCACTATGCATAGGATTACGGAAAACAAAACAAAGTACAACACAGCACATTGGTCATTCATTTAACCCTGTGCGTTAGAACAAAACCCAGAACAGTTAAGAATCTAAAGCCAGTCTTCAAGAGTTTCTAAACATTTGGCATCTGCCTCTTTGCCAATAATAATATAACGAACTAATGAACTTTTGTTCTTTGCAAACCTTATATAAGTCATACACAGCACACAGTATGGGACAGGGAAGTACAATGGTCCTCGTGCCTCAGGACAGGTCACGCAGGAAATGCTAGAAAGAGGTTTCCATCCATCCTCAAATCAAGTGACAGCCTGTTTACTTTTCAAACCACTAGGGCATATGCTTATTTAACTGTTCTTTTCTTATCTTATAAGGATCTCTTAATTCAAAGTCAATCACTTTGCCATCTGAGCCTATGGTGAAAAGTAGAAAATATAATCCCTGCTATGCGGCTCTGTTGTCCTCCAAGTGATTAAGTGAATTATAAGTATGTTTGTCGGATGTATTTACAGATCTTGACTCCTCATTGAATTAGACATTCTTTTTTTTACAATTTTATTGAGATATAATTGACATATAACATTAAATTAGTCTAAGGTATACAGCATAATGATTTGATATATGTATATATTACAAAATGATTACCACAATAAGTTTAGTTAACATTCATTACCTCATACAGTTACACTTTTTTTCTTGTGATGAGAACTTTCAAGATTTTCTCTCTTAGCCACTTTCCAATATACAGTATAGTATCATTAACTATAGTCACCATGCTGTACATTATGCTCCCAGAACTTATTTATCTCACAGCTGGAAGTTTGTACCTTTTGACCTTTCACCCACTTTCGCCATCCCCAAACCCCCAAATCGGATGTTTTTTTACCTTAAGCTCAATGAACAAAAAACACAGGATAAAGAATTTATAGAATAAAGAAAAAGAAAAAGAAAAAAATGCAGCTATTAGTTAAGTTCAAAGAAGTTAATTCTCTTTTGACATTATGAATGTTCAAATTCAAGACCATCATTGGTTAGGTCAAGAGGTATGACACATTGAAAAAAATATGTATATATTTCAATATAGTATATATATATATATTTTCACAGTAATAATGTGATCCTACAAGTTTCGGTTATTAGAATCAAATACATTAAAGAGATTGTCTCTTTGCTGTAAAATCTGTCCAAAGTATATCGTTGAAATCTCAAGAGAGAATTGGCTCTAAAACCTTGTAACATAATCTTGCCAACAGATAATTCAGAGTGCTGCAATATGGTGCTTCAAGGATTTGAACTCTTGGTGGCCAATCTATCACCAATCAATCATGTGTAATTAGCAAAAAAAGAAAAATAAAGCACTACAAAATTGAATGTATATTTTAAAAAACAGATGCATATTTTGTCTGAGAATTTTTCTAATGTTAATATTTTTGGTAGTGATAGTATAACAGTAAGGAGATTATATATCATTTTGTTGAAAGGCAGAGTCCCGAAATTCAAATAGTAATCTTTCAAATGTCTACTTTCTTATCAAAATGGGTTGTCAGAAAATCTTTTGGATTCGTAATTCTCAATGTAATGGAAAAGGCCTGTTATAATCCAGGAAAAAGGTCATATAAAAAAAAGTGTATGAAACACTTCCTTAAGAAAGAGAGAAGGGGCAGAGTTTAATTTTGCCTTGGGAAGGAGAATTGTGGGCAAACTCTAGCTTTGTTATCTTTGCAGTGGCCTAAGTGCTGTGGAAGAAAGAAAGAAACATGAGAAATTTCCCAAGTATTTCATGAAAATGCACTAAATACTGATAAGAGATCCTATCTCAATTTAATTAAACACAATCCTGAGTGACACAACAGCACACCAGGCTTTGTGGCAGTGTGGAAGTATAAAAAGAGGCTCAACACTTAAGGAACTTACAATCTTATCACACAGACAAACATATTAAAAATATGTTCCACAGCCAAGGATAATGACACAAACCCCATTTGTATTCAATAGATACTGGATTCAGCTCTTTACAATGTTCAAGTTACTCTCTGTGAAGTGCAGTGAGAGCCACTTAATTTACTTCCTGTGATATCTGAATCTCCTAGGCTAACTCTGAGGGCTAAACATTCAGTCCTCTTTATTTTTTCCAACTAAAAAGCTGTCATTTTAATTGGAAAATATTTAATATCTACTATAAGCTTCTGAGCACTGAGATTGATTTTTAAGCTTTTCTGACTCCTATTGAATACCCTGTATATTGGCTAGTGCACAAAATACTCAGTAAACTTCTGTGAGAGAAAATAAATTTTTCATAAAGAAATGAAGGAAAGAGAGAACATTTTAGTATCTTGCACACACACACACACACACACACACACACACACACATGCACACGCACATGCACTGCGGTGGTTAAATGTACAAGTTAAAAATTTGAGACCTGGGTTAAAAATCCCAGCTCTACCTCTTACTACCTGTGTGATCCTGGGCAAGTTACTTAACCTGCATGGACCTTCGTTTCTTCATTTGCAAAATGGCAGATATACGAGTGCATATTTGATGAAATTTTGTATAGATTAGATTTAATAATGTAAATAAAGTGCCCAGCATAAATTCTTGCACATAAATGCTCAATAATTATTAACTACATTATTATTTGCCACCTGCCTATGTTCAAAAAGATTTGAGGCAACTAACACTAAGCAACAGATACAATAAAACCAAGATAAAAAGATAAGGACCAAGCTGTAGTGTTGATACATTTTTTCCAATTCTTTGATTAAATAAGAGAAATTGATTTGTAGCTCTTAAAAACATGCCTCAAACCAGATAGTATTTCGTGGAAGAAGGTAGGTTTTTGCTGCATACGTAAGAATTGCGGGCTTCCCTGGTGGCGCAGTGGTTGAGAATCTGCCTGCCAATGCAGGGGGACACGGGTTCGAGCCCTGGTCTGGGAAGATCCCACACGCCGCGGAGCAACTGGGCCCGTGAGCCACAACTACTGAGCCTGCGCGTCTGGAGCCTGTGCTCCGCAACAAGAGAGACCGCGATAGTGAGAGGCCCGCGCACTGCGATGAAGAGTGGCCCCCGCTTGCCGCAACTAGAGAAAGCCCTCGCAGAGAAACGAAGACCCAACACAGCCATAAATAAAATTAAAAAAAAAAAAAAAAGAATTGCGTTAGAATTTATTCTTTACAAAATTCCTTGGGGTGACAAAATTCTAAAATTGAGAATGAAAAAACTCAAGACATTAGTGCAATAAGTTTAGAAAGACTGCCTTCCCATTCTTAACTAATAGCTAAAGAATCTGAAAGTGGTTGATTTAGGTTTTTATCAAGTCACAGGAAACTACCTTCTCTAGGAATCCAGACACATGGTTCTAATACCTGCTGGTTTGGTAACTGACAAATTTTTAAAAGTTATTTTGGTGAATCAAGAAACTTCTTGAAAGGTGCTGAGCTCAGTAGAATTATGCTTCCCTCCACCCAACTGCTTACCACCAAAACCTGTTCAAAGGTTCTAAAACCTTCTGTATTTTAAAATATACTTTAGAAGACTGGCCCATTAATCTCTGGGTTAGCTACACTACAAAATAACATCAGCCATTTCTAAGTTAAAGTGTTTTTAACTGTGAGGCAATGCTATTTTCCCCATCTACGTCTCTTCCAAGGTCATAAAATCTGGCAGGACAGATACCTTCCATGCAAGGTATGATCCAGCCATTTTCTGTGCATTTTCTAACAGAGGGTAATATCTATAGCTTCAGTGCCTCTTTTTTAGTTCCCCATTCTTTCTGGTTTATGCTTTAGTCACTACTCCAGACATGGGACCTGGTGATCTGGTTGGTTTTTTGAGCTCTCATAATAATTGTTATTTCTGTTGGGCTCCAGACCTGAAATCCAGTGTTCCCTTGGGATCCCACTATGTGTCCATGTTACCTTCAAGTCCTGGCTTGTCTGCCGGCTCACAGGCCTGTGTAGCTTATTTTGATTTGGCTTTTGCACTGCTCTCTAAGCACCAAAGTTGGGCCCGTAACCCTGCCCAGTGAAGGCTGGGAGGAGAGAGGTCACACCTATTACATGGTCCTGTAGCCTGCACAGGGTCTGAGTTCCTAGTGAGGTCTGTAAGCTCACAAGGCAACCAAGGGATGATGGCAGCCTTCCATCCAGGTTCATTATTGTGTTCCTTAGCTTATGAACGTCTTTGCTATGCTCTGGGATTTTTGGACATCTGGGGCTGGTTCTTGTCTGAAACATGATTTAACTGATAACGCTGCCAGGCATCTCTGAACTTCTGTATTTAGCTCGGAGCCTGGTCTGTTCTCTCAGTCCAGTGTTTAGGTCATCAGCCAGTCCCCAAATTTTCTACAGGTCCTGACTTATCATGACTTGTGCTTCAATACTAAAATATGAAAATAGCCAACCATCATGTCAGTTGCAAGGAGTCAGGGAAGTGATCTAAGGGGAGGAAACATTCATACTGGGTGATTGTCTCCATTAGGGTTTGGGTTGGATAGGATATTGAAGTTGGTGACGGCATTCCAAGTAGAAGAACCACATGAGGAGAGGCAGATAAATAGCTGCTTTTTAAATTTTTTATTTTTGAAGGAAGTCAAGCAAAAACTGTTGGCCTATGGGCTTCAATTTGGGTTATGGAGTTAAAAAATTTCATGGGACACTTGAATGTAAAAATAAAAAATTTCACAGTATTCATCTGAGGAAGATCCATTGAAAAATTTTAAGAGGGAAACATTTATTAATTGCCCACGCATTTCATTAATCTTAGAGAACAAAGAATAATAAGATGTTGTGATATTTGCTCTCAAGGAGCTAACATTCCAGTAGGGGAGGTGGATACACAAATAAGTGATTTTTTATATTCAGTTGAAGCTCTTTTATCTAATGCAATTTGGTCTAGAAATTGATTTATTAACCAAATAAAAATGTGCTTGTAGGAGGGAATTTTAAAGTGCCTTTTAATATTTTAATTTAAAACATAAAATTCTACATTCACTGATCTTTTGATATGTCAAAGCCTTTTCTTTTCATGATTTTTCTTATATAAACCATATACATAATGCAAGGTATGTGGTTTAATGTTTGTATTTTTTAAAGTGGAATGAGAAATTAGACAAACATGCAAAGTTATGAGCACAGATCCTCCTGAGGTTGTATTAGTTTTGTAAATGAGTATTTGAGTTATCTTGCTAATACTTAATTCAACAGTATTATTTTTTAACAACTCAACTTTATCCAGTCTTTCAAAAGTATTCGCATATGTTATCACAACACAACTCTCTTTTCATAGAGTATTTCATTAGTTCCAACATAAAATTTAATTATGTAATTAAAATAGCAAAGATGACTGGTTTGGAAGAAATGTTATCAAGTTTTTGGAAACATACAACTCAACTGGTAGGACAGAAGTTCGTTGTTATACTGGAGAACAGCTGAAAGCTGGGAGATTTTAGCATGCTTTGCACATCAGCCATCATATCTGACAAAGGAATGCACAATATCAATCATTTAGCTTAGGTATATTATTGGAGTTTCATTGAGAAAACTTCCTCAGTACTAAAACCAAGGTATGCATGAGATGTTATGGGCACAGAGTCTCAGAACAATTGATATTAGATTAAGTAGGGCTCAGGTCAGAACCTTGGGAGGCATCAACTATGGGATGAGAGACTTAAAAAACTAAGTGGAAACCACAACAAACTTAATGAAACGTGAAATTATAATAGCTTTAGTAGAATTGGTCTTGCTTAGTTAGGATGGGAGAGGAAATAGTGGGGAGTACAAGAGAACCCTGGAAAACTGAAATGGAGGTAGGAGAGGCAGAAATAAAGGGGTGATAGGGAGCTACTGAAAACAAATTTCTCTTATTCTACAGTTACTCCCAGGATCAATCCTTCTCCAAAGTGCAGAACAACATAAAGAAGTGATGTAAAAATAAATATTTTAATTCAATGTTTTGGTAACAATCCTAAGTTATTTATTAACAAACATGGAAGGAAGAGAGAAGAAGGAGATTGGTTATAAGAACATATTTTTCAGGAAAGTAATAAAATAAGAAAGTCTTTATAATTAAAATGAGGGTGGTACTAATAAAAATTGTACGTGTAAAATATAATTTTTATATGTAGCACATAGTAGAAAATTTAGAAAACACTGAGATAGTAGAAAAAAATGCATACATATATCAGCAAATAAAAGCTAATAGTCACCTACAAGTCTTCTACCCAGAGATAACCTATGTTAAATTTTGTTTCATATCTCTTTATAATATTATGTACACACACATACACACACACACACATATATAAATGGGAGCATACTAAGGCTTTTTTTTCCATTTAACAATTTACTATGGCCATTTTTCATGACAACATGAAAAATTTCTTTGTCTGTGGCATTGGCTATGATTGTGAGTACAATGCTGAATTTTAGTGTTGAGAGCAACTGTCCTTCTCATTTGTTTGTCATTTTAATATCATAGTGGTTGCTGTGGGTTTCTGGAAGCTATTTTGTTATGAGACTTCTTTTATTTATATCAGCAATGGGTACAGAATTTTATCAATTTTTTTTCAGCATCTAGAGAACGGACCATTCATATTATTTCTTTTAACTGATTGATATAATGAAATACATGGATGGAATCACCCTCCCTTCCTTTCATCCTTCTCCTTCCTTCTCTCCTACTTTCCTTTCTTCCTTCTAAGTTTAAATCGTTTCTATTCTATTTGAAATATTGTTTTTATTTTTTCTGAGTAATAAACATATGTAGTTTAAACAGTCAAATAACTTTACAAGACTGATATTGAAAAATAGTTCCCCAAGCCCCAAATTTCCTATTCCTGTGTTCTCTTTCACAAACCTTCTGGCTATTTCCTTTGGCATTTAATTTCTTGTATTTTATAGTGCTGTTTCTTAACTTGTCAGTTTTAGTTATTATATATTTTTTCTTATGAGATGAGGATTTAGAGCTCTTACCTCATTTCATATTTTTTTCTATTGTCTCAATATACATAGATCAATTAGTTTTGTTGAATTCATGATCAGTATTTATCTTACTATGACTATGTTAGTGTTGTTCAGAGCTGAGCCAAATATTATAACTATATTTTCCATCTTGTGCAATTTTTGTTTTCCCTAGAGTTAATAATACCTTTGTTTTTATTTTTATTTTTGTTTGCCTAGGTTTATATATGTATCACATTCATTATATCACACTCTCCAACTGATCAATAGGACCCTTTTGGTTTCCAGTTTCCATATGGTCAAAAACATCTGGTGCTTTATCAGTTTTTACCCCCAGCCCTTTGGAAGCATCCAAGCTGGAGCTCTTCATCCTTCTCCTCCAACATGGACTAGTTTCTCTTCAGAGCTAATGCAAAGCTATTGACCTGGAACTTCTCCTTTCTCCTGTTCTGAGTCCCTTGTTTTGAAGATTTGGTTTCTTCCTCTATTTTAGTTTATGCCCTCATTGTCCAGGAACTTCTTAAAATGACGTGCATGGGAGATAATTTTTTTTAGGGCTTGCATGTCTGTCAATGTTTTAATATACTGTTATACTTGATTGCTGGTTTGACATAGATTGATAGTTTGGTTGAGAACAGAATTTTAGGTTTAATAAAAGTTTCTTTCAGAAATATGAAGGCATTGTTTCATCATCTTCTAGCTTCAAATGTGGTTGTAGTGTTGTCTGGTAATACTCTGATCGCAGAAACTTTTTTCAAAATTTATTTCTCTCTGATAGCATTTATAGTATTTTACTTATCTCTAGTGCTCTGGATGAAATTTCAAGGAGATGCGCATCAAAATGGGTATTTTAAAATTTATTTTGTTGAGATTCATTTTGCAAACTCATATTCTAAAATTTTGGAAACATTTTCTTGAAATAATTTTTGATAATGTCTTTCTCTCTTATTCCCCCCTGCCCCCAGATATAGTCTCTTTCTTGAACTCAAGTTATTGGGTACTTTATCTCCTAAACCATTTTTTAAATTACCTTATTTTTCTGCTCCAATATTTCGTATATTTGTCTTTTTATTATGCTTTCTGGGCCCCACTTTATCTTCTTACACTTCTGTTGACTTTTTAATTTTAGCAACCTTATTTTTATTTTACAATAAAAATAAAATTGTTCTCTGATTATTCCTCTTTTGTATCTTGTAATTATTCCACGGCTGCAATACCTTTCCTTAAAACTCTGAGGATAATAATTTTAGGACCTTTAATGTTTTTTTTAACCCTATCATATCTTTGTTTCCTTTGAGTTCCTTTTTGTACGTTTGGGTCTCTGTTTATTATGAAATTAGATGCTTTCCTCAAATTTCAGGTAAGCTTCAAAACTTTATATTTAAGAAAGGCCTTGAACATGTGTTTGTGGTTAGAACCTGCTGCCTGATGGGTCCAGCTCTTGGAGACCTGGCTATTTTGTTGCAGAACCCTCCCCTTCTCTCTACGGTCTCTTTTACACTCTTAAGTCCTTGTCATTCTCTCTTTTATGTATGTATGGATTTATACCTTAAAGAAAATCCATTTAATCTGCTTTCAGGGGGGTTGGGTACTTAAAAGATGCATTTGTTGGGGCTTCCCTGGTGGCGCAGTGGTTGAGAATCTGCCTGCCAATGCAGGGGACACGGGTTCGAGCCCTGGTCTGGGAAGATCCCACATGCCGCGGAGCAACTGGGCCCGTGAGCCACAACTACTGAGCCTGCGCGTCTGGAGCCTGTGCTCTGCAACGAGAGGCCGCGACAGTGAGAGGCCCGCGCACCGCGATGAAGAGTGGCCCCCGCTTGCCACAACTAGAGGAAGCCCTTGCACAGAAACGAAGACCCAACACTGACAAAAGTAAATAAATAAATAAATTTAAAAAAAATGCATTTGTTCCATTGGCCATGTCTAACTGGAAGTAAAAAGTAAATCAATTTAGTCAAACATATAAACCTTTTCCTTTATGGCTTCTGCCTTTGATGTGTGTGTGTGTGTGTGTGTGTGTGTGTGAGATGTTTAGATGTTCATTTATTTTACTCCATTTTTTACTAGATTATCACTTTATTATGAAAGAATATAACTCAGGAACAGCCAGATAAACTGTCCTTCCACAGTTTCCCCACTCTCAGCCAATCCATTAGCATGTCTTGCCAGTTTTCACTCCAAAATAGATCTCAATTCTTCCAAAACTTTCCGTCTCCATGTCTTTGTCGAAGCCACCACCTTCTTTTGCCAGAATTACTGCTACAACCTCCTAAATGAACTCCTTGCTATGTATTTGGCCCATGTGAATCCAATAGTGTGAGTCAAACTATGTTTCTTACTCTTAACTGTTCAATACTTTTCCTTGGCACCTAGAATAAAATCCACCTTCCTTCACAGTGCCTAGAGGGCACCACATAACCTGGCCCCTGCCTGCTCTTTCACTGGTCACAAGTTAGATGTTCATTTATTTTATTTACTTATTAAAAATATTTTTTTTAAACATATTTATTTTTGGCTGTGTTGGGTCTTCGTTGCTGCACGTGGGCTTTCTCTAGTTGCGGCGAGCGGGGGCTACTCTTCGTTGCGGTGCGCAAGCTTCTCATTGCGGTGGTTTCTCTTGTTGCGGAGCACAGGCTCTAGGCACGCGAGCTTCAGTAGTTGTGGCTCGCGGGCTCTACAGCGTAGGCTCAGTAGTTGTGGCACACGGGCTTAGTTGCTCCACGGCATGTGGGATCTTCCCGGACCGGGGATCAAACCCGTGTCCCCTGCATTGGCAGGCAGATTCTTAATCACTGCGCCACCAGGGAAGCCCTATTTATCTTAAATTATAAACTTAGAAATACTCATGACAATTTTTATTACAAGCTTTGTGTATTACATTATACGGACATCTTTTAACACTATTTTATCCATATATAGTGTTCTAGAAAGAGCATACCGTAGTTAAACCTTGCTTGTTGTACTGTGTATATAGAAATATGTTATTCAGATTTTCTCATACAACGAAATTCAGTCATGTATTTAAGGTAATGTTGTACCTAAGTAAGTGATTACTAAATATCACTAGAATGGAGGAACATAGTCTATGTACACAAAACAGTGTTAGTTTGGACTGAAATTAGAATAAAAAATAGCCAAACATGAACACCAGACTTTTTCATGTGACACCAGATTCTACCATTAACACGACATTTGCAAAGGCTTTTTCATTTGGAAAATGAGATTAGTTAAAAAGAGATGATAAACTCTGTTCACATGGGATTGAGTTGAGGGTTTGGGCACAGTCGCACATAGAGAAAGAAGAAAGAGATATAGAGTTAATAATTATTTAACTTAGCTGTATCCATGTAAATACATGTTTCCCCTAACAGGATAAGTCCAAGAAAAGGAGTGGGGGCCACTGGCCATACAGATCATGGTGTGAAGGGCACCCCTGAGAACTGGGCAACATGGTAGACCTGACTGAGCCTCAGCAGATGCGCTAGGCGAAGGACCAGGGTGGGTAGTAGTGCTTCTGCATTCTTCATTTATCTTGATTTTCTCAGAGGAGTGTACATCAAGAGACGTAATGAAGGGAAAGCTGTAAAAATGGGTTATCAAACTATTAAAATAGAGTGATCATGTAATTCTTGTTTCCAACTTCTGAAAATGAGAAGGGACACTATTAATAGTTACACAGGGGCAATGGACTTAAACCAATCAGGACTGTTCCAGAAGCCAGAATGTATGTTCACCCTAATTAAAATCCTCTGTAGCAAGAAGTCTTAACCAACCTTGACAGGAGGAAGAGTTTCAAAAATAAATATGATTGATTGACAATGAATTCACTTAGCACTTTCATCTCTGGAGCAGTTTTCTATGGAAATTTATGGCTTTATATTAATTATCTAGCTAGCAATCAGAATATTTGAAAAACATACCTTGACAATGATTTTATTTACCACATATATTTCTTCCATATTCCCTAGAAGAAAACGTTTAGGAAATATCCAGGGATTTCTAAGAGAAAAACCCAAACCATAAATTTCTGGGAACTTATTTATTTTTCTTCTTGGTTATCAGAATATCAATGTTAGAAAATAGGTTTTGTAAGAAAAACATTGCCCTACAAACACTACTGGTAGTATGACTGTTATAAAAGTGTAAAACACCTTTCATAAAATAAAGACGACTGAAAAATTGTTAGTTGCTAACACAAAGCCCAGGACATGTTACAAAAGGAACATGGATAATGCAGTAAGATCTCGTTTCTCCTCACAATGTATCCATATGCTCAGTATTCTTTCCAGTGAAACAAACCAATACTCAGAATTCTAAAATGACTTGTTTAGAATTTTACCTAGTACATCATTTACAATGATGTGCTGGAATGTATAAGCCCAACTCTCCAGGTATTCAGTATAAACATTCCAACTAGCTGCTCAAATTCCTTCCATGATTCGGGTTATAAGCTGACAATGATGTATTCAGATTGGAATGAAGCTGTATGTTTCTATGTCAGGTTTCATAAGAGATAAACCTCCAAAAACTGTTACCAGGATTTACTTGCTGTAAAGTTGAGGGGTAAAACTGCAGGCCAGAAAATGGTGAGATTAGAATCCCCCAGCCGTTGGTGTTCCTCACCATAATGCAAAAAAATTAGAATTCCTTTCTGAGGCCATGGAGAGTGGTTAGGTCAGCCTCCATTTCTTGAGGTCATTTGTTATGAGAATGAATATGGTAAAAATGGGGAAATCCTCTTGAGCAGAGAAAGTGGGAGAAAGTAATGAGGCAAATGGAAAGGGAGCTCTAAAAAATGAGTTTCTTGCTGAATGCAGTTTTGTTTTGATTGGACTTGTAACCTGGGAAACACCGTGGTCTGGGAATATCAAAGGAAGATATGAGTCCTTCTTTGTAGGTGAAAGTGACACTAACTGCCCCACCCCCCACTCCCGGTTCACATGGTTTGAGTTGTTTTTCCATTTTCTATGGTTTGTAACATCCACACAAATTCTCTTACCATGAGACAAAGGTAAGGACTTGAAAGCCTGGCTCCTTGGTTGATGGATAATGCACAAAAGAGTCGTTTTGTTCTGTGTGCAGAGCTAACTGACCTACACAGGAAGCAAACTTCAGAGTAGGCTTTATTACCATCGTGGCCTACCCAAACGAAAGAACAAGGCTAGCTCTAAAATACCGTGCCGTTAGCTGCATAAAAGCAATGTTTCTAGTAAAGGTCTCAATAAATATGTGATACTCCTGAAAAGCTTTTGTTCTTTGTTTTTCTAAACGAAAATGATGGTGGTAAAGAAAGCAAATAAAACAAAATGTGACAAATTTCCCTTGCATTTCACACCCCAGGAGTAATAACTATATATATATGCCTTTTTCAACTTTTCTGGATATGTAAACTTATAACAAATAGAAATTTATAATTTTTAACCTATATTGAATCATATGAAACCTGCTTCTCCATAGTATGCTTTTTTCTTTTTTTCCTACTTATTGTAATACTGAGATTATATTTCCACGTGAATACACAAAGATGTGTGAAATCTTAATGCAAATTATGAATGCATCATATTATATTTCAATAGTTCCCTATTAATATACATTTCACTTGTTTCCATATTTTTGATAAAATAAGGAAACCAATAACAATTTATATACATCTTGTAAATGTATCTTTTAATGTTTGTCCTATTATTACTTTAAGATGAATTCCCAGGATTGGAGAATTATGGGTGAGTACATTTTATTCTAAAAATTAAAAAAAAAATTCTTTACTGTTTGTCTATTAACTTTCTGAGATTGTCTTTATTTCAATTTATTATTGAATGATATTTCTGCTGTGGACAGAATCCAGATTAGTCCATTGAAGGAAATACTCTACAGTCTTCTGAGTAAGATTGTTGTTCTTGGGAAATCAGTTCTCAGTCTAACTTGTTCTTTGAAGGTAATCTATTTATTTTCCTTGGCTGCTTTCAAGCATTCTCTCTTTGGTTTTCCACAAATGTGTTTCACTCAAATGTGTTCAAGGGTGGATTTCTTTTCTTTTTTAACTTGATTCTTAAATCCAACATCTTTCATCAGTTCTGGAAGTTTCTTAGTCATTATCTCTTAAGTCTTGCATTTGCTTCAACTTCCTCCTATTCTGGAACTTTCTCACTATAAGTTTTATATCTTTTTCTTCTGCATTTTCCAACTTTTTGTCTCTCGATGCATTGTTCTGGTAATTTTTTTGATGAAACTTCTGGGTTAACAAGTCTTTCTTTCCTTATGTTTCAGTTGCTGGTGAACTCATGCTTTGTTATTAATTTTGATTATAGTGTAGAAAAATGACTTTGAGTACTTTCCTTAGTTCTCTGCATTCTCATATTCTAGATTTGTCCAGAAAGCAAGTCATTATCCTATCACCTCTCCAATACTGTTTGTTAAAAGATTCTTTAAAATATTTTATCTCAATTTTTCTCATTTGCATAACCTGCTATCACTGAAAGCTTATACAACACATATAGTCATTAAAAAAATATAAAGTTATATTTTCTGTTTTTAATGCTTCCTTTGATTTTATTTTTTTATTATTTGGGCTATGTGTTTTTTTTCTTGTTAGTTTTCCTCCACCTTTTGGGTCACTTGGAAACTCTGCAGCCTGTAATGTCATCTTTAGTGTTACTTCTATAACACTAATTTACTTAAACCTAATTTCCTTGACATATAAACTTTACAGGAAATCATTAATTCTCTAACATAAAAAAGAAGAAATTAGCACAATTATTCTTCCTTACACATTCCTAGTCCTCCATTTTTTTCTTATATATTTCTAGTTCTCATGGTTTGTAACACATTCTATATTGTAACAGGTTATTAGGTCTCATTTATATGCCTTGGGTCTATTAATGGAGTCAATATTAGATTTGAAAAGAGGAAGTTTTGTTTTCAGCTTTGCTGAGGTCCAATTGATAAATAAAATTGTTAGATAAAGCATAAGCTGTGATGAATTGATATACATATACATTGGTAAAGAATTTCCTCATCTAGTTAATTAGTACATCCATCACCTCACACATTTATTTTTTTTTGTGAGAACATTTAAGTGCTACCTTCTTAGCAAATTTCAATTACACAAGTGTTATCGACTCTAGTCATCATGCTATACATTAGATCCTCAGATCTGAACCCTCTTATAACTGAAACTTTGTACCCTTTTACCAAACTCTCCCTATTTTCCCCATCCCTCAGTCCCTGGAAACCACATTTCTACTCTCTGTTTCTAAGAGTTTGACCTTTTTTTTTGGATTCCACATATAAGTGGTACCATGCAATATTAATCTTTTTCTGTCTGGCTTATTGCACTTGGCCTAATGCCTGCAAGATCCATCCATGTTATCACAAACAGTAGGATTTCCTTCTCATGGCTGAATAATATTCATATATGTATATATATCACATCTTATTTATCCATTCATCTGTTGATAGACATTTAGGTTGTTTCCATATTTTTGGCTATTGTAAACAATGATGTTGCAGTGAACATGGGATTGCAGGTATCTCTACAATATCCTGTTTTCATTTCCTTTGGATATATACCCAGAAATGGGGTTGCTGGATCATATGGTAGTTGTATTTTTAATTTTTTGAGGAACCTCTACACTGTTTCCCATAGTGGCTGCACCAATTTACATTCTCACCAACAGTGCCTGAGGGTTCCCTTTTCCCACATCCTCACCAACACCTGTTATCTCTTATTTTTTTGATGATGGCCATTCTAACAGGTATGAAGTGATATTTTGTTGTGGTTTTGATTTGAATTTCCCTGATGATTAGTGATGCAGACCACTGAAAAGAGGCAGTTTTATCAGCTAATACTATAACTCTGGGGAGCATGATCTTGGGAAACTGGGAAACAGCTTCAATTTGCGTTTGTTGTTTCAGAACAATCTTCTGCCAGTCTACTCTGTCTGAGGACCCCAGCACTCACCACTTCAGGAGCTTACATTTCAGGACGGGCAGGTCACACAGGTAGGAGGTCACCAAGTTCCACTGTGAAGCCCTATAGCTCACAGGTCATTTATGTGGTGATTTCTCTGTGCTTAATTAATTCTGCCTGCTGATTCCCTTCTCCACTTTACCTCCCCACACGTGAAAGCTATTTTTCCAGTGTTAGTTGGGTGAGAGTAGAGAGAGAATTGATATGGCTGTCTATGTAGAATTTCATATGTATTTCTACATAGGTTTTATCCTCTTATGACCCCCACCAGTTGACAGTGTAGAATTTGCCCTTCACTCTCTCCCTCCCCACCCACTATCCCAATTCTTGTAGTTACATTAAAAAAAAATGTTGGCTAGCCCCTTGGGGCACTCTAATTTTCTTTTTAGAGAAATCTATACTTTAACCAAGATTTGGAGGGCAGTAAGCTAACTTTCGCTATTTTCTTTGAGTTTGGATAAATTTTCTCTGTATTTTTAGTTTTTTTTTTTTTTAATAGTTTATGGTTTTGATTTTCAGATGTTTTGGTAATTTTCATAGGAAAGAGCAGAGTAAACATCTGAATCCCACTATCTTTTATAAAGAGTACACAAATTTGTTTCTGGAATCTTTATTCCTAGGTATTTCTAGTCATCAGGGCCTACACTGCTACCACATCTTTAATTACTGGAATTTTGTGCTGTATTTTGATATCATAGGGCATGTCTACTCCCATTATTCTACCTTTTCAAAATAGCTTAGTTAGTTGTCCCACTTATTTTCCAGAAAAACTTCATAATCAATGGATAATTCTGAAACAGTCATATGGGAGTTTTGATTATAATTGCATTAAAATTTCAGATAGACATGGAGAGATTTAACATTCACTCAAATAGAAAATTTGATAGAGCAGAAGCAAGAAGAACTACAATCCTGTAGCCTGTGGAACAAAAACCACATTCACAGAAAGATAGACAAGATGAAAAGGCAGAGGGCTATGTACCAGACGAAGGAACAAGATAAAACCCCGGAAAAACAACTAAATGAAATGGAGATAGGCAATCTTCCAGAAAAAGAATTCAGAATAATGATAGTGAAGATGATCCAGGACCTCGGAAAAAGAATGGAGGCAAAGATCGAGAAGATGCAAGAAATGTTTAACGAAGATCTAGAATTAAAGAAAAAACAGAGATAAACAATACAATAACTAAAATGAAAAATACACTAGAAGGAATCAGTAGCAGAATAACTGAGGCAGAAGAACGGATAAGTGACCTGGAAGACAGAACGGTGGAATTCACTGCTGCGGAACAGAATAAAGAAAAAAGAATGAAAAGAAATGAAGACAGCCTAAGAGACCTCTGGGACAACATTAAATGCAACAACATTCGCATTATAGGGAAGAAGAGAGAGAGAAAGGACCCGAGAAAATATTTGAAGAGATTACAGTTGAAAACTTCCCTAACATGGGAAAGGAAATAGCCACCCAAGTCCAGGAAGCACAGAGAGTCCCATACAGGATCAACCCAAGGAGAAACACACTGAGACACATAGTAATCAAACGGGCAAAAATTAAAGACAAAGAAAAATTATTGAAAGGAGCAAGGGAAAAATGACAATATACAAGGGAACTCCCATAAGGTTAATAGCTGATTTCTCAGCAGAAACTCTACAAGCCAGAAGGGAGTGGCATGATATACTTAAAGTGATGTAAGGGAAGAACCTACAACCAAGATGACTCTACCCAGCAAGGATCTCATTCAGATTCCATGGAGAAATCAAAAACTTTACAGACAAGCAAAAGCTAAGAGAATTCAGCACCACCAAACCAGCTCTACAACAAATGCTAAAGGAACTTCTCTAAGTGGGAAAATGGTCATAGGAACATACATATTGATAATTACCTTAAACATGAATGTATTAAATGCTCCAACCAAAAGACACAGGCTTGCTGAATGGATACAAAAACAAGACCCATATATATGCTGTCTACAAGAGACCCACTTCAGACCTAGGGACACATACAGACTGAAAGTGAGGGGATGGAAAAAGATATTCCATGCAAATGGAAATCAAAAGAAAGCTAGAGTAGCAATACTCATATCAGACAAAATAGACTTTAAAATAAAGAATGTTACAAGAGACAAGGAAGGTCACTACATAATGATCAAGGGATCAATCCAAGAAGAATATATAACAAATATAAATATATATGCACCCAACATAGGAGCACCTCAATACAAAAGGCAACTGCTAACAGCTCTAAAAGAGGAAATCGACAGTAACACAGTAATAGTGGGGGACTTTAACACCTCACTTACACCAATGGACAGATCATCCAGACAGAAAATTAATAAGGAAACACAAGCTTTAAATGACACAATAGACCAGATAGATTTAATTGATATTTATAGGACATTCCATCCAAAAACAGCATATTACACTTTCTTCTCAAGTGTGCATGGAACATTCTCCAGGATAGATCACATCTTGGGTCACAAATCAAGCCTCGGTAAATTTAAGAAAATTGAAATCATATCAAGCATTTTTTCTGACCACAACGCTATGAGATTAGAAATCAATTACAGGGAAAAAAACGTAAAAAACACAAACACATGGAGGCTAAACAATACATTACCAAATAACCAAGAGATCACTGAAGAAATCAAAGAGGAAATCAAAAAATACCTAGAGACAAATGACAATGAAAACACGATGATCCAAAACCTATGGGATGCAGCAAAAGCAGTTCTAAGAGGGAAGTTTATAGCTACACAAGCCTACCTCAAGAAACAAGAAAAATCTCAAATAAACAACCTAACGTTACACCTAAAGGAACTAGAGAAAGTAGAACAAACAAAACCCAAAGTTAGTGGAAGGAAAGAAATCATAAAGATCAGAGGAGAAATAAATGAAATAGAAACAAAGAAAACAATAGCAAAGATCAATGAAACTAAAAGCTGGTTCTTTGAGAAGATAAACAAAATTGATAAACCATTAGCCAGACACATCAAGAAAAAGAGGGAGAGGACTCAAATCAATAAAATTAGAAATGAAAAAGAAGAAGTTACAACAGACACTGTAGAAATACAAAGCATCCTAAGAGACTACTACAAGCAACTCTATGCCAATAAAACGGACAACCTGGAAGAAATGGACAAATTCTTAGAAAGGTATAACCTTCCAAGACTGAACCAGGAAGAAATAGAAAATATGAACAGACCAATCACAGGTAATGAAATTGAAACTGTGATTAAAAATCTTCCAACAAACAAAAGGTCAGGACCAGATGGCTTCACAGGTGAATTCTATCAAACATTTAGAGAAGAGCTAACACCCATCCTTCTCAAACTCTTCCAAAAAATTGCAGAGGAAGGAACACTCCCAAACTCATTCCTCCACCATCACCCTGATACCAAAACCAGACAAAGATACTCCAAAAATGGAAAATTAAAGACCAATATCACTGATGAATATAGATGCAAAAATCCTCAACAAAATACTAGCAAGCAGAATCCAACAACACATTAAAAGGATCATACATCATGGTCAAGTGGGATTTATCCCAGAGATGCAAGGATTCTTCAATATACGCAAATCAATCAATGTGATACACCATATTAACTAATTGAAGAATAAAAACCATATGATCATCTCAATAGATGCAGAGAAAGCTTTTGACAAAATTCAACACACATTTATGATAAAAACTCTCTAGAATGTGGGCATAGAGGGAACGTACTTCAACATAATAAAGGCCATATATGACAAACCCACAGCAAACATCATTCTCAATGGTGAAAAACTGAAAGCATTTCCTCCAAGATCAGGAACAAGACAAGGATGTCCACTCTCACCACTATTATTCAACATAGTTTTGGAAGTCCTAGCCATGGCAATCAGAGAAGAAAAAGAAATAAAAGGAATACAAATTGGAAAAGAAGAAGTAAAACTGTCACTGTTTGCAGATGACATGATACTATACATAGAGAATCCTAAAGATGCCACCAGAAAACTACTAGAGCTAATCAATGAGTTTGGTAAAGTTGCAGGATACAAAATTAATGCACAGAAGTCTCTTGCATTCCTATACACTAATGATGAAAAATCTGAAAGTGAAATTAAGGAAACACTCCCATTTAGCATTGCAAAAAAAAGAATAAAATACCTAGGAATAAACCTTCCTAGGGAGACAAAAGACCTGTATGCAGAAAACTATAAGACACTGATGAAAGAAATTAAAGATGATATCATCAGATGGAGAGATATACCATGTTCTTGGATTGGAAGAATCAATATTGTGAAAATGACTATACTACCCAAAGCAATCTACAGATTCAATGCAATCCCCATCAAATTGCCAATGGCATTTTTTACAGAACTAGAACAAAAAATCTTAGAATTTGTATGGAGACAAAAAAGACCCCGAATAGCCAAAGTAGTCTTGAGGGACAAAAACTGGGCTGGAGGAATCAGACTCCCTGACTTCAGACTATACTACAAAGCTACAGTAATCAAGACAATATGGTACTGGCACAAAAACAGAAACATAGATCAATGGAACAGGATAGAAAGCCCAGAGATAAACCCACGCACATATGGTCAACTAATCTATGACAAAGGAGACCTAAATATAAGACCGGGCACTATAGAACTCTTAGAGGAAAACATAGGAAGAACACTCTTTGACATAAATCACAGCAAGATCCTTTTTGATCCACCTCTTAGAGTAATGGAAATAAAACCAAAAATAAACAAGTGGGACCTAATGAAAGTTAAAAGCTTTTGCACAGCAAAGGAAACCACAAACAAGACAAAAAGACAACCCTCAGAATGGGAGAAAATATTTGCAAATGAATCATCAGACAAAGGATTAATCTCCAAAATATATAAACAGCTCATGCAGCTCAGTATTAAAAAAACAAACAACACAATCCAAAAATGGGCAGAAGACCTAAATAGACATTTCTCCAAAAAAGACATACAGATGGCCAAGAAGCACATGAAAAGCTGCTCAACATCACTAATTATTAGAGAAATGCAAATCAAAACTACAGTGAGGTATCACCTTACACCAGTTAGAATGGGCATCATCAGAAAATCTACAAACAACAAATGCTGGAGAGGGTGTGGAGAAAAGGGAATCCTCTTGCACTGTTGGTGGGAATGTAAATTGATACAGCCACTAGATAGTCCAAATAAAATAATATTGCATAAAGTTTGCACAAGAGTAAAATTTGTTTGTAACTAACTAAAAAGAAAAATATGTTGTTTTATGAGTCAGCGATCATGTTGGTCTTGTTCTGAACATATTCCCAAAACTAGCACAGTGCCTGGCACAGACTAGGAACTCAACAATATAGAATGAATCAACAGTGGAATTTAACAAAAGTTAATTCCTTTTTTTAGAAATAGCTTTCTTGGTCTATAAACCCTAGAGAAGAAACTGCTAATCCCAGTTGATTTAACAAGCAAAAAAAGTATTTTTAAGCAAATAATCCAAGAAATGAAGGCAACAAGCACATAATACCCCACTCTTTTTATTTCTTTAAACATCTGGATCTTTTTTGTGGTGCTTTGCAAATTTTAAAATGGCTTAATTTAATTGGCAAGGAAGGGTAGCATTTTATGAGTGAACAAAAGTATTGTAAATAGTTTAAATAATACACAGTTGGGTTCTTCTATTACAGAGCATGACTTCGTGCGGAGTTGATGGAACCATAGGTGCTACAAGTAATATCTGGGAATTTGTGGGTAGAACTATCAAAATCTACTGAGGACTTTAACCTAATTCTTTAGGCTCTTGTGACAGTTGATGCATCCCAGCATAGTTAATAGACTTTTGTATTCATTTAATCTGGAGTTGGCTGGGAACTCCTCTCTAGCTTTTCCCCAACACGACAAAGACAGTTTCCAAATGATGGTGAGGGACATTTTCTTATGTTAAGGGCTAAAGATCTTGAACTGTCTCTAGGATCCAGTAAGGCCTTCTCGTGTATATGACCTGAATGGAATAGGAATAGAAGATGGACTTCCCTATGGTCCAAAAAGCTCAGAGCAGCCATTTTCCACCCCTTTTCTGTTGGGCAGTCAATGCTGAGCTGCCTCAATGTAAAGACATCCCCCAAACAGATCGGTCTCTGTCAATTTTCCCTGCTTTCCTTTCAGCTTTGGAGTTTTGCCTCTATGTTGCTAACCGTACTGCAATGGATCCAGTTGAGTGTGGCTGTTCTGTGGGCCTCCATAACCATGTGGGTTTGACCAGCAGTCACCAGTTCTGTATTATGTACACCTGCACTTTCTCTTGGTTTAACTTTCCCATGTTTACCATCTGTGGAGTAAGGAACAGCATTCCTTTACCAGAAGAGGACCTTATGTAACGAACAACTGAGACGTTAGCTGCCCCTCCTATCTGCTCTCCTATTGTGTATTTCCCCTAAGAAACAAAATCTTCCCCAGTAACTTTGATCTTTCACCCTAGGGAGGGAATCCGTCATAGGTGTGGTATCATGTTCCCATAAATACTGTCATCCTACCTCATGCAACTCCCAATAATTCAGAATGTATGTGCACTAATGACTTGATAAATAAGACAATGTAATCAACATTTCTATTGACCATCTGCAGAAACATAAGAGGTCTGACCATTTATTCATTCAAAAATGAATTTATTTAAGGCCCTGGGCTACCTACTGGGAATAAAGGAATGAACAATATAAATATGTTTCTTAGATCCTAGAAACCCTGATCCCAGGATTTCTGATGCCCAGGCTAGTGAGATCTATAAAATCCAGGATCTTCTAACTTTCTATGTGGGAAAAATCAACACACTGTTAAGCCAACCAATCTATCCTACCATGCAATGCGATTAACTGATGCTAAATAATAGAGATCAAAAGAGAGGAAATATTTTTTCCTTCACTTCCCTAGTGTTTGAACTCTTCCCAAGTTTCATTACATATAAGACCCATAGTACTTTGTAGCATGTAGCTGCTTGGAACTGTCTGTTTTAAATCTCCATTAGGTCAATGGGAACACAGTGCATGAAAAGCTATACTAGAGTGGGAGCACTTTGTCATTGTGAGATTCTGAAATTTTTTTCTCTCAAACTATCATATAACCAGTTCTTAATAAGTACAATGGATAAATATTATGAAGAACATGTTGAATTTAAGATGAATATTGTTGTAATTTTACTAAGCATTCTTACTCCTAAATGGCTTTCTCCTTGATTGCATACAACTTAGGGAATATCAATGACATAACATAACAGAATTAAGCAGAAACTAAAACATAACACTACAATCATTTTTCAGAAATAGAAATGTTTTGACTGTGGCAACTTCAGGAAGAATTTGAACATCATCCTGGATTATGTATGTACTTTTCTCTCCCTACACTTGATGCTTTGATATCCCCATCCTATTCCAAAGTTTCAGTTACCACCTCTACAAAGAAGATACCCAGGACTAGAATGAGTATCCCTAAGTTCTCCTCCACAACCAGAGTCTTGATTTCACCCTACCTTAAAGGTGTTATTTGATTCTTTGCTATCAAAGCTATGTTGTTAACAAAGATATAGTTATGTTTTTTCAAAACATTCCTTGTAGATGAATCTCTAAATCTCCATTAGATCTATTTCCTATCTCTTTTCCATGAAGTATTGCATGTAGTCGTGGACTACACTGTAATTTTTCCTAATGGGTAATTACTTTTTTGTACCACATTCAATAGTGATAGTGATAATCAGTCATTCATTCAACAGACATTTATTGAACACATTCCATTTACCAGGCTAATTTGAGACCTGGAGATAAAAAGGTAATTGAAATCCATCCCATCCCTTGAGAATCTTGTTGTCTGTTGGAAGAGCTCTGATATATAAGCAGGTGAAGTTACAATAAAACAGGAATAAAAGTAGAAACAATTTACTCTATGGTTATAGGCAGAAACTCATTTTGTCAGGCAGTGTTGGGGAAGAAAAACTAAGTTTTGGTATGGTTCTTAAAGGATGAAAAGATGTCCAGCCTGAGAAGAGAAAAAGGGGACATTTGAGGCAGACCAAATTGCATGTGCAATGGCCATGGAAGGATAATCTTTGTGGCAATTCATCAAAGATAGTGATACATTGAATGTGGCTGGAACTTGGAGTATGTTGACTAGCTGTTGGAAAGTTGTATTACAGTCACATTTAAAGTGTCCTTTCACGCCATAATCAGAAGCTTGAATTTTGTTTTTCAGGCACATATAAATATCTGGAATTTTAAGCAGGTGAACGATGGGAATGTATTTTTTAAAAGGAAGATACCTTTGGAAGTTGTGTGGAGGATGGCCTTGAGGAGGAAACTGCAATAAGATCAGATAGAAAACCAACGTAATAATCCAGGTGAGAGTTGATGGAGATCTGAAGGAAGAAAAAGCAGTATCTTGGGAAGAAAAGGAGGGAAAAATCTCAAGAGAAGTTTCTGAGCAAGAATAGGCAGGACTTGCTAATGGTTTGGATAGATATCTTTGGAATTTTTGGCTTGGAAGACTGAGTGAATAATGAAAGACACTAACAGAAGTAGATTAGCAGAGAGGAAGATGAGTTTGATCTTATGTGTCCAATTAACAAGTTTGTGGAACATTTATGTGGACATGTCCATTCGACAATGAGGGATAGGAGTCTGTACTGGGCAAAAGACTAGGGATGGAGTTTTACAAAATCATTAGCAATTGATCATTGCTAAAAGCCAGGGGCTTCGATAAAAACAACAACAAAAAAGATCAACCCATGTCTCTCCAACTAGACTGAAGAAGGGACCCTAACTTTCATTCCTGGATATTCTGTGTCTGAGAAGAACAAACCTGACTCCATATTGAATCTATTCCTTTAGCTCTAACCCTGGTGCTCTGTTGCCTGTGCTTAGTCATGCTGGCTCTGCACCTTTTGTAAAAGAATGCTGCCTCTAGCCTGAAATATACATGATAGCCCATTCTCAAGGCTCTGACCTTTAAAGGTGTAACAATTTTCCATTCACCTAGAGATAAAAAGTTGCAGGGCTTCCCTGGTGGAGCAGCGGTTGAGAATCCGCTTGCCAATGCAGGGCACACGGGTTCGAGCCCTGGTCTGGGAAGATCCCACATGCCACGGAGCAACTAGGCCTGTGAGCCACAACTACTGAGCCTGCGCGTCTGGAGCCTGTGCTCCGCAACAAGACAGGCCTGCGCGTCGCGATGAAGAGTGGTCCCCGCTTGCCGCGACTAGAGAAAGCCCTCGCACAGAAACAAAGACCCAACACAGCCAAAAATAAATAATAAATAAATAATAATAATTAAAAAAAAAAAAAGTTGCAGAACAGAGAACATTTGTCTTTTTGGAGGTTTATAGGAACATCCTGACCTGATCTATGGGGACAGCTATAAGAACAAAGGATTCTGGCACCAAGAAGTTTTAAACAACCAGCCACACACCCCTTCCCCTTTCAGTATAAAAGAAGCTTGAATTCTAACTCGGGTAAGATGGTTCTTTGGGACACTAGTCCAGCATCTTCTTGGTTTGCCAGCTTTCCAAATAAAGTCGCTATTCCTTGCCCCAACAACTCGTCTCTTGATTTATTGGCCTGTTGTGTGGTGAGCAGTAAGAGAGAGCTTGGACTCAGTAACTAGTACCATACCTGACCCACAGGAGACTAACTTTTCTCCTGGGCTGATAGGGATTGGGAAGCGAAAATATTCATTTGTTTGTTTCCCAATGTACTCACAATCCTAGTGAAATAGTTTCCTAACATATCTCCTTGCCTGCAGTCTTCCCCACTCCAAGGTTTTCTGCCTGTTGCTCTCAGACTATTTGTCCTAATTAAGTACTTGTCTAATCATGTCTCATCATCCTTTCGCTCAAAAATCTTTTAAGCCCCTCCTTATTACATATAGTATAAAGCCCTTCCTTTTCAATGCTACTCTTTCCTTAAGTCTTTTCTTTCCCATGCCTTCTACGTAGAATCAATTGCCTTTCCTCAAAATTGGCTCTCTTCACAGCCTTAATGGTGCTTTTGTTCTTTCTTCCTGGAATACCCTTCCCATCTGTTCATACCTTTTGCAATCCTCTTAATCTCAAGAATGGCTCAAATATCAGCAATCTGTACTCCTACAGAGCATTGTACCTCTATCACAGCACTAACCCATGTTATGCTTTAAATGAGTGTTTGTGGTTTATCTCACATGAATTGTGAGAAAAAAGCTGCCTTGTCCACTTCTGTATTACTCCAGACTGAACCATGCTGCCTCTTACAGAGTGGTTGACTAATAATGGTAGACATTGTCTATACCCCCTCATATTTTTGTCTTTTTAACATTATAAAGTCATACATGATAACTGATTTTCACTTGGTATATTCATTTTGATTCCCTGATCAAAGTTTTTCCATTTTTAGTCAAAGCAACTCCCTGCTTAAAGTTTTTCCCCTTTTATCTTCATCTATAGCCAAGGCTAACAATAGTTAAGAACCCCAGTGGTTATAGAATCAACTCCCCACAATCCTATCCTTCTCATTCTAAAGTGGAAAGTATCAAGAGAAAGAGGATAACCCATAAAAATGTATAGTTTATTCTGATAATAAAATACAGTGTCATATTTAGAAAATAGCTCTTAAGACATTCCCAATTTCTTTGGGAAAAAGGAACAAATAAAAATATAGTCCAACCAAATGAGATTTAGGCTGATATATCAGAATAACAGAGAATCTAATCTTTTAAAAAATGTGTTCAATTTTTTAGTTTTTCCTCTCTGGTAGAAGGAAATCTAATCAATTTTCATGGACCTTAGACAGAATCAAAGATCAACATGTTGAAGTTAATCAGTAACTCGAAATGCCTTTTTTCATGTGTTTGGAAGAAAGAAAAGAAGACAGATGCTGTGGAAGTATAAGATGTTATTTCTGCAAAAATACTTGTATCTCTACCAATTTTAAATGTCAGTTTTCTTTTCCCTAAGTTTATTTTACCTGTCTACTTGGGCGAAATTCATAACTATCCATGTCTAAGGAATATTATCTTTCTCTTATACAGTTTGCTATAGAGCATTTTGTCATACTTTGTGCACTGTGTACTGAAAATTCTGAAACTATATTACATAGTGGAAACATTCAAGACTTAACTTGAAAAAGAGTCACAAACTGGACTGGAATGAAAATAATATATTTTGGAAAAGCAAACCAGTGAAAGCTGGACATGTTATGTTCTAAAATAGTGGGTTACATTTCTTTAATCCTTGAAATAGTATTTAGGTATCATTTTCCCATAAAGTATTATATATAGATAAGATTTTAGAATAAGATGAGATTTCAGAGGTCATCTAGACCAATTGTACCACTTCATGGATAAGGAAATATGAAGCTTAGAAATGTTAAGTTCCCTTTTCAAGGTCACACAGAAATTAGTAGCAGAGGTTGAATGAGAATTTAATGTGTCTGATTCTAGATCTATGTCGCTTTTTATTTATAGTATGGTGTCTATATTGTCTGAATTTAAAACTAGGGTGTATATTATGACAGTCTGATTTGACTTAAATGGAAACAGTGAAACAGAATATTCAAAATCAAAACTGTTCCCCCAAATCTGACACTTCATAACTAACACAAAGTTTATTTGTCTTCGTTTTTCTGTGCCCCTTAGTTTATTTTTTCAATGTAAACATCACATGTTTTGTACTTTATCAGTTTTCATAGTCTTCTTTAAATAGGCCAACCAGAAAAATGAAGAAAACCAAACAGTGGTGTTCCACACTTAGTGAATAATTTGAATATCATTTAAATTTCCATTATCAATTATTAAGAACCCTCAGTACATGTAGCCATTTAAAGTTAAATATAATGAATCCTTATGATCTGAACTTTACATGCTAAAACATGTAATAATGTGTAACATCTTAAAAAAATAAAACAAACAAGGAAACAAATAAGCTTCTTTAGAGTTGCTAGTTGGGATGGCAGTATATTTTGAGCAAAAATAAAGTTGCTATACTCCTGGCTTCCTGAATTCTTGGATCTTATCATCAAAGTTGCATTATCCTTGTGTGAAATTATAGGGGAGATAGCCTTCAGGAACAAAGGCTTTGAACCAAGGTAAAAATATATAATAAGCAATATGTCCCTAAGTGGTCTGAAGAATACATTGTTGAAGAGTGAAATCCTGGCCAAAAATAAATGTCCTCTACCTCTGGACTCATTATTCATGGTTTTGAATATTCAGGGTTCCCAGGTCCAACCTGTGCTTGGCAGTAATTCTCTGTTTTCCTGAGCCCATGGTGTGCACAGCTTCTTGTAAAAGTAGGGAAGTACCGGTGAAGGTGATGCATGCTAACAACATTTTTTGTTCCTTGTCAGACTTAAAAGGGTGAGAATTTGGAAGAGGTAGGAGCCTATGATGAGAGTCTTAATTAAATAAAATTATTCACTCCTACTAACACCTGGAAAGTCATCTAAAATAATAACTTCTTTTAGATTCCAAACTTAAAAGGTAACTTATACTTGGCAATTTTTTCATAGGTCCCTGAGAGCAGCCTGTGAGCCACTAACAACCAGTGGCTGAACCTGAGGAAGCTTTGAAGATTGGTCTAGAAGGCTGAAAACCACAGCTGACCCCAATTCAGTTTCATTTCTTTTTTTCTTTTTTAATTGAAGTATAGTTGATTTACAATGTTGTGTTAGTTTCAGTTGTATGGCACAGTGATTCAGTTATATATATATATATATATATATATATGTATTCTTTTTCAGATTCTTTTCCCTTATAGGTTATTACAAACTATTGAGTATAGTTCCCTATACAACAAGGTATAGGACCTTGTTGTTTGTCTATTTTATATATAGTAGTATGTATATACTAATCCCAAACTCCTAATTTATACCTTCCCTGTCCTTCCCCCTTTGATAACCATAAGTTTGTTCTATGTCTGTGGATATATTTCTGTTTTGTAAATAAGTTCATTTGTATCTTTTTTTTTATGTTTCACATATAAGTGATATTATATTTGTCTTTCTCTATCTGGCTTACTTCACTTAGTATGATAATCTCTAGGTCCATCCATGTTGCTGCAAATGGCATTATTTCATTCTTTTTTTTGGCTGAGTAGTATTCCGTTGTACATATATACCACATCTTTTTTATCCATTCATCTGTTGATGGACATTTAGGTTGCTTCCATATCTTGGCTATTATAAATAGTGCTGCAATGAACATTGGGGTGCATGTATCTTTTCAAATTATAGTTTTCTCCAGCTATATGCCTAGAAGTGGGATTGCAGGATTATATGGTAACTCTATTTTTATTTCTTATATAGACTCTTTTAGTCCTGTCTCCCCAGTGTACCCCATGTTGTGTTTCCAACTAATCCTACCTCTTCACCTTCTGAAAGATGCGTCCCCACGGCCCTTCAAAGTGTAATGCAAAGAGAGGGAGAGAGAGTAGAGTCCTAGTTTTGTCACTCACTGTGGGAAGATGGGTGGATGAGTATGCTATTTAATTTCTCTGAGACGCAATTTTCTCATCTCTAGTATGAGATGATAACATCTATCTTTTAGGTTTTTGTTGTGAGAGTTTAAAGTGGCAGACACAGAATAGGTACTCAATACATAACAAACATAATTATATATGCTTCACCTCCTCAACTACGTGGCAAAGACCTTATTCGAGAACTAGGATTTTTTAGCTCCAATTCAGACCTCTTCAGTTCTACCATGTTTATTTTAGTCCCCTAACCAAATGGACAGCAGCTGGTTTTGCACGAAAATGAGTGATGGTGAACACAGAAGATTTTCTCCCCTTCATACCTGAGACGAGTTCTATTCAGAGGAACCACATCCCCATTGAGCTAGCCTCATGGACATTCCACATATTCATGTCTGTCAGGCCTTTATCCATTGCCCTCCAAAGCAAGACTTTCTAAACCTGATGCTTTTTCCCTCTTACTCTTCCTTCTCCTGTTGGCTTCTCTCCCAAATATTTCCAATATGCTTATGAAATTTTCATTCTCTTTTAAGTAATCCTCTCTTAGTTGCTTTGCTTTGATTGAACTTTGTCTCTGCCACAAAGATACTGGTTCTTTTTTTTGCCACGCTAAATCCAAGATGCAGTTATCAACCCTCATCTTATCTGAACTCTCACCACTTCCACTGCTACCACTCTTGCACAAGGCAGCATCATTTTTTGCCCAAAATGATACAGGGGTCTATAAACCAGGCATCTCTGCTTCTGCCTTTACTTCCCTATCATGCATTCTCAACACAGCAGCCAGAGTGATCCTTGTAAATGAAAGTCAGGTCATGTCACATTGTTACTACTTCAGGGCAAGGACCAAGTCGCTTTATCTATGAATCTCTGATGTTAATCAATGGAATTTAGCAGACAATAAATATTCTGCTAAGCATTAAACTCTAAGAGAAGAAAGAGGAGGAAGAAATATGTGAATCACTTGCCACAACCTCCCTTAACCTCTTGGATATTTGTAACAATGCCTTATTTCATTCTTAACTTTGCATCATTTTATTTGCTAAACAAAACCATCATCCAGAGAGGTAAGGCAAACTTATAAACTGAGACCCAGAGAGGTTAAAGGATTGTTTAAGGTCATAAGGACAGTCATATTGGAAGCTTGGCCTTGAACTCAACCTTGTCGCTCCAAAGAGCATGCTTTTCCTGTTATGTCATATGTTGCATAAAGGTTTGGGGGTCTGCAGGCTTGTCTATCCCAAGTTGTGATTCTACAATATATGTCATTTTTGGAAATATGTCCTGTGAAGACCAAGATTTGAAATTACGGGAAACCAGGTAAAGTGGACATGGAAGCTTGGCAGCCAGCTTGGACCCTCCTAACAAAGAGCCCCTTTTCTGCATACCATCTTCAGATTACACATCATTCACTATAGAACCTCGGAAATAGAAATTATTATTATATGCTTTCAAATCATCTCAATCAAAAATTTTAAATCTGTGAATGAAAATGGTCTATTGTCTAGGAAATCTGATTTGGTTATTGGTTTTCATTATTACATTAGGTCTGTGTACTCTGGAGAAAAATTGGCAGAAAGCATCTAACTTATTAAATATTCAAAAGAAATTTAATTTTTTGGTGTGAATTGATAATAGCAAGAATTGACGTTAAAATGCTAGAAGCTGTGTGTGCTAGATGAATTCACAATGTGATAAGATCTGCGAGTAACATAAACTAATTTACTTTACCTAGTAAGTAGTCATCTTCCTTCAGACCAATGTTAACATTGGAAGAGGTTGTGGGTAGAGTGGAAAGGAGGATGGAGGCAGCGTCGATTGCATTATGGGCTTTGTAGAGAATGGCTTATTAAGCAACAAAAATAACAGTGACAGCAGCAACAATAAAGCTCTACATTTCCAAAGTGTGCAGAAGATTAAGATGATATGGAAATACATTTCTGAACAGCTTTACTCTTTCCAAATTGATAACGGTGGTCAAGTAGACATTCATGATTCTTTGAAAGGGTCCCTGTTATGGATCCACTTGGCGGTTTCAGTTTCTGCCACAAAAAATTGACCGTGATAGTTTATTGCCTCATGTAAGTTTATCCCATGGCTTGAACTAGACTGTGATAAGAAACTAGTTCCTGTTATGTCTTCATACCCATTCAAGCTCTCACATCTCTACATAATTCTATGACTCTAAAAGATGCCCAGTAAAACCTTTTGAGAAATTTCCTTTACATTCCAAGAAGAGTGTCCTGTCCAGATTTGAGGGTTTCTAACCTCTGATAGCTGAACCTACACAAACAAAAGTATTTTTACAGCACTGTTTCAAAAACTTTTTAAAGCGAAAGGCCTCTACTGTCTGACATCAGAATTTTTATTTGTGCCATTCCAGGTAGGTTGACAACAATTGCAATAGAATCACATTTTCTCTTTCCAGGGGCAGATCTAAATGACAGAGTACACAGTCTCACCAAGATCACTGTCAAACACAACAGGGCCCCTCTGCTTAGTGTTAGGGAGTTTTGATTCCCTGGTACTTGACTGGACCACTGTGAACCTGGCTTATAGACAAAGGATCACTCATTAAACCAAACAAATGAACAAATCACAGGCTCACACTTTGATGAAGCTACTCCTTTGGTATTCACATGAATACCTGAATACATGAATAGCTACAGCCATCAGTGGGACAAGACCTTTTTGCACAAGACTCTGCAACCTGTTAAAGGCTCCTCTATCGATCTGATCCCATGGCCTGGCAACCTTGACCTGCTCCATTCACTACATACCTTGAGAAGTATTCCTGCGGTGGGCAACAGGCCCTGCAGAGGCCTGTTTCACATATCCACAGCCAGAAGAACGTGAGTGCCTTGGGGAGAGTATTGTGTAAGCAATGGGAAAAAGCATTATTGTTAGCAGTTCTTCTGGAAACATATTTTGCCCATGCAGATTTGGCATCTGTAATAATTAAGTGCAATACCTTTGTTTCCAGCTACACATTGTAGTTTGAGAAAACATGATAATATTCAATTAAAAATGACTTTAAAAAGTATACTGAGATCCTTCAGCTGGCTGAATATTCTATTTGAAGACAGAGAAATAAACAATTGAAGTTTTAGAATTGGAAAGATCTGAGTTCATATCTGAACTATGCAAATTATAAAAGTTGTGTGAACCTAAGCAAGTAGATTTATTTTTCCCTGAACATTATTATCATCATCTGTGAAGAATGTATAAGAACAACTACCTCATTAAAATGAGATTTTGTTGGCAAATCACATAAAACACTGCATGTCACACTGTAAATGTCCAATAACTGATACTATGCAATCCTTAATGTATTAGGCTACATTTAAAAGCTGTACAGATTTCAAAAGCTAACAGAATTATGCCAGAAATAAGAAAGGTTCCTGGAGGAAAGGAGAAGTCATTATGCAAAAAAGGAAAAGTCATTAATTTGTTTGGCTATACATACATTTTAAAACCATTCAGTATGTTTACTTAAGCTTTTCAGGTTTTGCCACTCTTATTTGGAATTCTGAAAAACGCTTCAGAGGTATCTTTCTAAAATTTCTTTTCACTGCTCAAGACCATTATATACATACAATGCAAATATATATGTCTATATATATATGTATATAGACACACATATATGTGTCATATATATATATCTGTTTTGGATTTTACCTACATATATACACATATATATGCCTATTTTGGATTTTAACTGAAACGTCTGTCTCTTTTACTTGGAATTTCTGAAAAGGTTTACATTTATGGCATGTAATATTGGAGACAGAGGTAGTTCTCAAGTCTTCTCCTGAGTATTATAGTGTATGTATATGTATTTAAATACACGTATACACATTTAAAAAATCTTCAAATGTGACATAATATAGTTTAGATGCAAGAAACCAAAATGGATTAAATGACCATTTCTTCCCTGGTTTTTAAAGAGACAGTTACTGGGGGTGTTTACCACCAAACTCATGAAGGCAGATGCATTTCAGCTTTGAGGGCCATAGAGGCTATTTTAACCCTGTTGACTAAAGCAAAAAATCAGGCTTTCATTCCCTTTGTTTTGACACTTGGTATAAATCACCAAGGCATTATATTCATGTTACAAAGCACATGCAACTATTTGCAGTAGGTACTGGTAAGGGAAACCAGAATATTGTTTATATTAAATATTGTTTATATTAAATAACATATGTAAAGAGTTTATCTCAGTTCTGCTCAAGAAGTATTCAATAAATGTTATAGTTGTTATATAGAAACTGCCTTTCCCTATGTTCATTTTAAAAGTTTAGTAGTTATGATTTAGATTTATTACTTGAAGTGATGTAGTATCTCAGTGGCTGCAATTACAAAAGACAGAGGAGAAATAAAGAGGAAAATAGTTAGAAAACATCTTTGACCAAAATACATACATCTGTTATAATTGATCTTCCTCCCTGTCTATATATATTTGTGAAGTAGTACAGGTGAGGTAAGATCTTCATCTATTAATAACAACTTATTTCTATTTCCTTTTTACAATTAAAAAAAGTTATCCTTTTATGGGAAGTATTTCTCTCCTTTGGAGCAGGAAAGGCACATCCATGAAAGTAGAGACAAAAGATCAAACTTATATTCATCCCCTTAAATATTGTTATTCTGGCATTTTGTTTTAAGTACAAATTTCTTAACAGCGTATATGAAAGAGAAGGTTGGCAGCAAAATTCAGATATACACATCCACTCTGATTCTCAGCTACTGAATCTCTAGAGTAGGAATATTAAAACTCTTCTGCTTACTTTTCAGAATGTTATTTGAAAATTAAATTAGACAACTTAAATTGCACATTTGCACTATTGTGACTCAATTTTCCCTCAAATAGAAAATGTTTGTTAATGATCTTACTACTTATAGAAAATATTTCTCTGTTGAACAGTGAGATTTCATAGAAGGTACATTTAGTCTTGTAAGATAGGCATTTATTTTGAAATGAGCTTACACATCCTTGCATTTTCTTTGACATATATATGTATATATGAGGTGTAACAAAGTTTCTTTCTGAGTTTTAATTCTTCGATGTACTCATCCGATTAACTGTGTCTAACATGTGCCAGTCCTAGGGCCGGATGCTGGTGATTCAAAGGGGAAGAAGGTGTGACCTTACTCTCAAGGAGCTCACAGTCTAGAGTGGAGATGAACATGCAGAAACATACTTGTATTACAGCGAGGTGAGGCCATCTGGACCACGTGGACACAGAACTTTTGGGCACATAAATATGGAGGCTCCTGATGGAACCACAGCGGGTGGCACTGACAAAGCATTCTTTAAGGGGGTATCTTTTGGCCTGGGTTTTGCAATAGAGTTAAGGGTTCCACAGGTGGAATAAGGTCCAGGGTGATAAGGGCATCCTTACCAACGGGAACAGAATGTACATGCAATGCCAAAGAGGCCTGAAAATGGCACACCTTGTCATCTGTCTCATTGTTTTTGATTTATATATGTTGGAGTTAGAAAAGCTGAAGTGCTTTCACTAATAGGGGTATCTGAAACATCTACTACAGGATGTTTACCAAGTGAATCATTATCGCGGTTCCTGTTGTGGTTGAATTTTTTGTTTTTAACCTCAAACCCCTAGACTGAAAAGTGTCACTTATATTCCCACAGGTCAACTCTTCAGTGATTGTTAAGAATTTTATCTTTCACTTGGACTCTTGCCCGAAATTCTCCACTCCAGTCTTTGAGCCATACACCATGTTACCACTAGAGGTAGCGCTGTAGCTTAGAGCTCTCACTTCTGAAAGACAGGTGATCCTGACATTGTCTCAAAACATTCAGGGACTCCCCATTGCCTACAAGATAAGTCTCACTGTGGGAGACAATATTCTTCACAAGCTGGCCCCAATAATTCTTCCCCACTTTCTTCCAAACTCATTACATTCTACTCCCAACCCCTAAGCTTACGCCGTCATGAATGACTCATTGTTCTCCCGTATTCTATACCCTTGTCTAACTCATGGCTTTGTGCATGAAACAACACAGCCTGTTGAGATAAAGGTAACTTGCTATAGTTGGAGCCCTGGGTGGGAGGGAAGTGGGAGAAGAACACGGGGTTGTTGAGATAATAGATGAATTGCAAGTGCTATACCAAGAAGAAGTCTTGATTCTATTCTTTTTTAAAAAATTTTATTGAAGTATAGTTAATTTACAATGTTGTGTTAATTTCTGCTGTACAGCAAAGTGATTGTTATATATACATTCTTTTTCATATTCTTTTCCATTATGGTTTACCACAGGATATTGAATGTAGTTCCCTGTGCTATACAGTAGGACCTAGTTGTTTATTGGTTCTATTCTTCATTGTCAGTACTTCTCAAACATTTTGTCTGTTCCAAAGTATTCCAAAGAGGAAAGAAGAATATCCTCCTACCATAGGTTTTTAGTGAATAGTCTGAAGTGGGCCATTGCAAGTGAAAAAATTTATTTGAAGTCTCCTTTCATATTTTTGCTTTCTACTGTGTGTGTACTCTACTGGTTTCAATACTAAAATCATATTTTAAACTTTTTGCCATCAAGTAAAATTGAATTTCCCAGAAGATGTTATCCTGAGGTGTTCAGTTCCCCTGGCACAGTGCCAGGACTCCTGGGGACTGTATATTACAGATTGAGAAACACACCTGGGGATGGGGAACCAATGGTGGGTTTGAAGAAGATAGTAGTAGCAACAAACTTGTGGTTAAATGTTTTAAACTTAGAAAAGGAGTGTATTACCATCACTGGAATTTGGAAAGGTCACTCTGATGGTGGCTCAGGAGACGGATTGAAGGCTTGGGGATGGAAAAGGAAGAATGGACTGTTCTGGGTTCCAACTGGGTGGCGATACAAACTATTGAAGAAAATTCTCAGTTTTTGGTTTTGGTATTTGAGTAGATAGCATTATTATTTATTGCAATAGATACAAAAATAGAAGATTTTCAATTTCACACATGAAAGTTGGAGATGAATTTGGGACATACAGTTGGAGACATTTGGTAGAACGCTAAACATCAGTTTTGGAGACCAGGAGATAAGTTTGCTCCTTTATATCTATCTATCTATCTATCTACCTATCTATCTATCTATCTATCTATCATTTATCTATCTACCTGTCCTTTATCTATCATTTATCTATTTACAGTTGGGAATCATAAGTCTATAAGTGGAAATCAAAGTTATGGGAATTGATGAAATTGCCCAAGGAACTAATATAGGGTCAGAAGGAGAAAGTGTTTCATGGAAGGAAAAAAAAAAAAAGAGGGCCTAAAGAAAGCAGAGCTAGTAAGGGAAAAGAAAGAAAGATCTATGATGGAATGTTAACACTGTAAACAAATTTACAGACCTTCTAACATATTTTCTTATTTTATAAATTAAGAAGTCAAGGTTAACAAAGAAAAAAGGATTGTGCTAAGAACACTTCTCACTTCTGTTTTCTTATTCCTGGTTGAGTTTTCTTATCATATTTTAATGATCTCAATATATCAATCAAATCTGTAGTGTTTTATGAGTCTCCCATCTACCATGGCATATAGCAAAGTGTTTCACAAAGAGCAGTTACTCAATTCAGTTTTTTAAATAAATAAATTAATAACAAATTGCCTCTTGGAAATAAGAGTGGACAACTTTATTTTGGGAAGATCAGGTTAAAATGTAAGCTTAATAGTGGAATATTAAAAAAAAATCACAGCCATGTATCTTAAAGTATCAGTGGAAAAATAACCACCTAAGATCCATTGCAAAGGGAATTATCAGTAACTTTTCCCCAGACACTTCTGCATAAAAGGTTTAGTTTTGGACCCTGTTCACCTCCCTTGGGAACTTCTTTCCTTGCTCTTAGAGTTCTCTTTTTCAAATCCTCTTTCACGTCAGTGCCCCAATCCTCTTTCTTTGACACCACACCCAGGCCTGCCTTCTCCAAATGCCCACACTTCAACATCAGCGCTAGAACCCCAGTCGTTGATGGCAGAAGAAACAGTCAGAGATTTCAGACCTGCTTCTGTTATAAGTGGATGGTGCATCCTGCTTGAAGTGGACGACAACGGTGTCGTTTTCTAGGAGGGTCACCTGGTACCAGGGTTTGGCCCCATTCCGGTTGGGAGTTCCAGGATGGAGTAGAAATAACACGTTCTAATACTCAGAGTGTCAGCAGCTGGGCGGCTCCCCTGGTGGAGAGCCCGTTTCCTACACGACTTTTCTGTCTTCTGGCAAAGAGAAGTGGAAGCATTTAGAATGCCGCCCAGG
Source organism: Balaenoptera ricei (assembly GCF_028023285.1). Taxonomy (NCBI): domain Eukaryota; kingdom Metazoa; phylum Chordata; class Mammalia; order Artiodactyla; family Balaenopteridae; genus Balaenoptera; species Balaenoptera ricei. The sequence goes on from NC_082656.1 coordinate 51,987,184, forward strand.
CTTATTCTTTAGGCATAAAAGGCAGTGGGCTGGATTCTTTTGCGATTGTTCTCCAAGTAATGATGAGGTTGAATAAGGCAGCATTTGCCTTTTTTAAAATACAGGGAACCACTCTCTCGGCTTCTGAGAAAACTGAAAGTGGCTGCTTGCCAGAGATTTGTGCAGCTTCCTGGCTTTGTGGGTGGAAAAAATAGCACAGACCAACGTGAGGGAAACATCAACTCTTCCTCCCTCCAACATGTGCCCACGATGCCTCCCCAGAAACGCTGGACAGATGGTGAAGATCACCTTGGTGGCATTTTCTTCCGAAATCGGAGTCTAAGTGCAGGAAGCCTCCAAAGAAAGGGGGTCTCAGCTGAGGCGTGCACGTCTCCATTTAGGAGTCAGAATGCTGGGGCTGAGATTTGCATCTGTGTGTGGCAAGTATGAGAAAGCACTTCTGACTCGCTGCTAAGGAGGGTCAGAGGAGTTAATTACTTAGGGTAAAAAAATCTAAATGCTCAGAGGAATTAACTGGTATTCCGTGATTAATTTAAGAAAAGACTCTTTTAGTTGAAAAATATGATCTTCATATAGACATCAGTAGTTTGAATTCCATCCATAGCTATTGCTTTCTGTGAAAATTATCTTATTGTACTAATAATGAGTTTGGAGGCAGTAAGCTATGTTCTTTTGACCGGATTTCAAAGAAAAGAAATTGAGAGTGCGGAAAAGACAAAGCAGAGAAAATATCTTTGATATCTTGCTTATTACACTGCAGTAAAATGGATATCACAAATGCTCTTGGTGATAAAGATAGTTTAGATTGCTTTGAACTGAAAAGCCCATATAATATAAAATCGTTTCCTTGCTGTTACAGATTCTCTGGTGCACAAGGATGACATGGATTAAATAGGAACATTTCACTGTGATGATAACACTATGAAAAAAATATCAGAGACATATGAGCGATTTGAAGGGATCTTTGCTACCATTAATTGAATTTTTCTCTGTGATCAGTTTTCTGGCAAGTATCAAGAGGTACCAATTTTGTACCTAGGTGAAGAAGGGAGATGAAGTATAGTAAGCATCCTACCTGATTTTTCTTATCTCCCAAATTGACCTCAAGTTTTACTTGCTCCCTACTTATTCTGGAACCCTCACTGATGTCCTGTGGAGGCCGCAGAAAGGGATTCCCAAGAATTTTTAAATTTATGGTATACAATTGAACTCTGAGAATTCACTTATGAAAACAATGAATGAAAAATCAGAGTTATGTCAAGTTATTGTAGGCAGAATGGTTTTAGGTCTATGAGACTTTTAACAGTAACCAGATTGAATGAATTGATGTTACTGTCGAGAGATATTTTCATTATTACAAAAGGAGGATCACAGAGGCCAACACTGACAAGGGTTCATCCAAACACTATGTCAAGGAGAGGGAGTGGGGGTCACCTGATGATGAACTTCCAGTCTTATTGGCAAGGCTATTGGTATTGTGGCACTGGAGGCCCTGGGTACCTTAAACTAATGACAACATACACTCAGTTAAGGTAATTTCTCTGCCTTTGATTATAAACTCACCAGCCAAACTCCTGCTTATGATTTGGCTTCCTATATAGCAGAGGAATAGTGGTTATACTAATTTCCATGTTGCAGACTTTGTAATAGACCTATTTGTAGTTGGATTCTGGATTTATACATCTGTTTACAAGTTTGATTACTGTGAGTTTACACTGAGAGCTTATATTTGCTCTTGGTGCCCTGAAAACATTAGGTTTTTGAGCCTGAGAGGCTGAGGGTAAACATGCTCTTGCTGTGAGGACAGGTTGCCTCCAAATGTCAACTTGGAAAACAGGTTGCCACCAGCCTGTTTTCTTCTGATGACATTTGTGTGCAACACCATTGGCCAGGAAAGACTATTCACACTTCTGTAGTAGCCATTTAGTTTCTCTTTTTATAAATTTAGTGAAGGTGGGGACATTGATTCGAAAAGTAGGCTTCATATGTTACTAGGAAGAACAAAGAGAGCTTAAGGAAAGTAGGAGAAATAGCCCCCATCAATTAATACAGTTTCAGCCAGTGATTAGTAATCTATGTATAAGCTAGGCTTAGTCTTAGGAAGCACTTGCGAAGTTGTAGAACTTATCTCATTCAGTTTTATGTTCTGGCCAGTCATTTAGGCACACGTCGCCACAATTGTAGAATTGCCTGCCATTAAGGGCTGACTTAAGGTCTTTGTCTCACAAGAGACCAGTCCTCTTGGTTGCGTGTTTCTCTCCTGCCTTGAGCAAGCAGCTGGGAGGCAGCAGACACAGAGGAGGTGGAGGGTTGGGTCTCATTGGGGTTGGGGTTTTGCCAAGTGAGCATGCAAAGGGGACAAACCACAAAGGAATGGGAGGTGTGTGCTAAGGATGTTCATGATGACTGACCGTGGGTTTTAAGCTGGGGAAGGAGGGAAGGAAGAGGTGTGAGGGAGAGTGAAAAAAATGGTAGGATCAATGGACTGTCAGATTCAGGGAGGCTGAAGGATTGATGGAATAGTGGTACTAGAGGATGAATTCGAAAGATGGGAAATGGTGGTGGGCAAGTGGGCTGTTTGAGAAAATCCAGGCAAACGTGGGTCCAAAACAAAACCACTTCCTGAAATTTGCTATATGACGATGGAAGTTATTTAGTTTTTCTCAGTCTCAGGTTCTTATATTTTTAATTTCTAAAGTGGGAATAATAATATTAAAAAGCTACAAAGATTAGGTGGTGTAAAGGATGTAAATAAACTAGCACAGTGTATAGCACGTATTTGATACTTCAGTAAATGTCAACTCCTGCATTTCTACTACACAGTAAATGCTTTGAAAGGAGGGGCATTTCTTTCTCTCTCTTTCTCTCTGTCTCTCTCTGTCTCTCTCTTACACACACACACACACAAAATCCCACCCCAGTACAATAAATGTTTGCTGAAAAGAGAACATTGAGCTGGGCCTGATGCATTGGGAGTAGGTGAGTCTGGACCATGAAGCTTCTCAGGGATTTCTCCCAACAGCTTGGGCCAGGGGTGGGTTTAGGTGGGGGTTAGGGCAGAGAAGGAGGAGTTTGAACACAGTAGGTGAGAGTTGGAAAAAACAAGCTTTCTTACTTTAAAAATTTGGTTTTCATCAACCATAATTATAGTTGGAAAACATATGGAACCTGAAAGTTCTGATAAGTTTTTTTCTTTAATACTACATAGAAAATACTTAAATTTATTCCTCGCTGTTCTTTTGAGGAGTACTTGACTGGGAAATGCTTTATGGGTTCCTTGGTTTTTTGGATGTGAATATCATAAAGAGGAGATTCTGAAATTATTCCTTGATTGAGTAGGTGGAGTCAGTAGATATTTTCTGGAAGTTCATCATTCTTGATGCATCACTGGGAGAGTCTCCCTGAGGCTGGGGGAGGGGCAGAGGGTAGGTGTTCCACCCTGTGAGGTCAAGTTCTCTCTTTGGTAATCAGGTCAGTCAATGGCCTCCAAACTTTGTGATCACGATAGCCTTGCTGGAGCTACTGGATCTGGGGCTCGGTAATGAGACATATTTGAGACATATTAATGCCATACGTCTGAGGTACTGAGGTAAGTTTGGAGGAAAGAGTGAGAGGTCATTACACCAAGGCAAAGCAAGAGATAGTCAGACCCAAACGAATATGAAACCAATAAACAAATGGATACACCAAACTTCCAGTTATAAAATAAATAAGTCCTGGGGACATAATGTACAGCATGATGACTATAGTTAATAACACTGTATTGTATACTTGAAAGTCGCTAAGAGAGTAGATCTTTAAAGTTCTCATCACAAAAAGAGAAAACAATTGTAACTATGTATGATGACGGATGTTAACTAGACTTATAGTTGCGATCATTTTGCAATATGTAGAAATATGAATCATTATGTTGTGTACCTGAAACTAATATAATGTTATAGCTCAATTATATCGCAATAAAATAAATAAATAAGTGAATGCATCCATGGAGGAAACCATGCTTTGAGAGAGAATGTTGACTAATTTGGGGTAGGATTAGTCTGTCAAAAATGAGTATGATGAGGACAAGGAGTTTTAAAAACACAGAGCTCTGTGCCTGGAAAAAGGAGTAGATCTGTTTTCTTTGTGCTTTAGGTAGTAAGAAATTTTGGTGACAGAAATGTCCAACTATTCCAGAGAGATCTTAAAATCATGCACAGAGATGTCTGCGAGGTTGTGAGCAGACGGGATGCAGACAAGAACCAGCATGTGAAAGGAGGGAGGTACCCAGAAGGGAACCGTGGAGGACTTACGAGGGAAGGGAAGCTGAGGAGGGGGGTGGATATAGAAAAAGCAAAAGGTTAGAACCATCAGAGACCACTAAAGGAAGTGCTGAAGAATGCCTTAGAGAAGAGGTGAGGGCAAAGCAGGCCAAAGCTGGCTTCCCCGTGAAGGAGATTAAGCCCTTTTCTGGGAGCAGGAACTCTGGCAATTCAATTACTGTGTTATGTCTTTCAGGCACTCATTATGCCTAACACGCCAGGGACTGATGGTCTTATTCCATCAAACTTCAAAAAATATCAAGGCTGCAATAAAAATGAACCCAGTATTGCGTAGTTTTATGTTTTTCTTCTAACCATTATGTGCATTAGTCACCACACTGAAAAAGCAGTGAGCAGAAGATGTGCCAGAATGATAGAGAAAACATGTCAACATTCAAAGAATAATTAATGAAAAGTGTTGCTGTTTTAATACCACCAATGAAAGTCAGTCCCAGTCTTATCAGTTCTTCTCAACAGTACCCAGGATCTCCATCTCCTAGATACAGCCACACCTGCTTCCCATATGACCTTGCCCTAGGTACCAGTTTAATGAACGCTTCTTCACTATAGACCTGAGCCTGGTGTCTGATATATCTAGATAGATTACCCAGGTGTCCAAGTTCTCACTAAACTGAGGGCTTCCTTGCAATCTTCATCTTAGATTTTTTAATTTTTGCTTTTTTTGTAGTGTGGGTTTTTACTATCCAGATCTTCACTGTGACTGGGCCCCTGCCTGAAACCACAGTCTGCTTGGCTAAGTTCCCAGTGCATTGCTTCCGCCTTCCCACCTCCTTCTCCTTGGGGATTAAAATTCTCCTATCCTCTCCCATCTTCCTACTCTCCTCTGTCAGGTAAGAAATGTCCAACTCCTGAATTGGCTGGCTGGTGTTCAAAATCAGGTTCCTGATTCCCCATAATGAGGAAGATACTGTCAAGAGAAATCACACACTGCAAACTTGAACTGAAGGGCCAGGTAGCATTATTCTTCGTGGCCCAGAGGATTCTGTTGACTTCCAGGCTCTATGACTTAAGACAGCTATGGACAGCTTCCAGACCCCACTTGCAAGTGGGCAGGGGAAAGCTTCTAATTCTGCTAGGCTGAGTCAGTCCTTGGTGCCCAGATGGGTACAGCTGACAACACACAAGGCAGGTGATCTTTGTGGGAGGGGGGATGGGGCTGGGATAGGCTGAAATTGACAGCTGGGGGTTCTGATTCACACAGGCAGGGGCCCCTTTTCTCAAGGACCATGCAAGCTACACCATAACGTGCCATGTTTTGTGTGTGTTTATTTCCCTTTTGTTATCCCTTAATTGTTAATAAATCATATTGAAAAATAGCATCGCTAATGCTATTTTCCAGAGGCTTATAGATATTAACCCAAAACTTCTTTACCCTTGGATGATTCTTGTTAGGCTCCTGCCTCCAAAGAACCCTACAGATGGGGCTGCCAGCAGGGTCAGCTGACTTCACCTGCTCTTTAGATCTGAGGACGTGGGCTGTTGCTCACAACTGCAGGGTCTGCCATAGAAATGTCGTCCATCCCTCACCCCAGGCTTTGCTTCAGACACATCTCCTTTCCCCCCTGTTCTTAGACTCAACCAGGACACAACCATCACAATAAAAGACTGACTGTATCACTGTAACTCCCTGCTTCCATGACCTTCAGCATATAACTGTGCCAGGACTCCATTTGGAAATGAGGAGGAAGGGTTGGCTACTCAAACTAATGGAACAAAACCTCTGAGATTCTATGAGATTTAACGATTACTTTCTACAGGCATTGGATTCAGTGGCGCTAAATCAAATTATTTATTATAACTAACCATGATTATATAGGGTAAATTCTTCCTTTTTTAACCATCTTAACAAAATCAGAAATATTTAACTACAACTATCAGCTCTGTTCTCTCCTTCTCACCATCCTCTCCCTCCCTCGTTTCTTCTTTCCCTTCTTCCTTTCTTTATTTCTAACTTTGCAATAAAGAAGTTAAAAGTTTGAATCATCCACCTCCTTGCTAGGATAGATCATTCCGGCATAGAATTAGAAATCTCTAGTCTAAATTATCCCTATTCATAATTTTTGTTTTTAAAACTCTTTGGATCCAAATACTTTTATCACTTATATGCGGAATCTAAAGAATGAAACAAACTAGTGAAGATTACAAAAAAGAAGCAGACTCACAGATATAAAGAACAAACCAGTGGTTACCAGTGGGAAAAGGGAAGGGGGGAGGGGTAATCTAGGGGTAACGGATTAAGAGGTACAAACTATTAGGTAAAAAATAAGCTACATGGATATATTGTATAAGACAGGGAATATAGCTAATATTTTATAATAACAATAAATGGAGTAAAACCCTTAAAACTGTGAATCACTACATTGTACACTTATAACTTACATAATATTGTACATCAACCGTACTTCAATTAAAAAAAACTCTTGGGATCCATCTATCATCTATCTACGTATCATCATCTCTCTAGAGAAATATCTATGTTTTTAGAGTGTGATTAGAGATTAACATTTGTAATTAGATATCTTTTCTAAGTAACATTAATCTAAAACAACACTCAAAAAGCACAGTCTTACATTACCTGCCCGGAGTCATCTGAGATGCTAGCTAAAAGTGCAGGAATCTGTATTTGCGCTGAGAACCAGTATTACTGACAAGACTGCTTCCCCAGTTCCTATCAGTCTTAAGCACATTATATTTCCGGAACCCTGCAGATGAAGAATTCGTAAACCGCAGTGCATCACGCAGGGGAAAGGACTATTTCGAAGTGGGAGCGAAGTGGTAGGGAGGTGTAAACGTGTGTCTGGGAGACACCTCAAATCCCTTGTGGATATTAAAATTATGAGTGAATAAAAATGGAAGGATATAAATAAGTGAATATGTAAAAACTATATTTAAGTAGCTATGTATCAGTTTATTTATTTTTCCTCTTAATAGGAATCGAATGTTTTATCCTATCCATTCTTCAAAGAGATTAAATCTCTTTCCCATTAAAACTTGCCAGCCTCTTAGAGCCCACAGAGCTGTCTGCCTTCTAGAATAATAATGCTTTTTTGAATTTACCAATATTTCTCAATGTTCCATAGAAAACAAGTTCTTGAACTATCCCTGCCATCATAGAAAAAGATTGACATGTTTGTGAAAGTCCTGCATACATAAATTAGGGAAATAGTATGATTTATATATTCACTATTTAAGCTCCATAGCTTATTATAGATTATGATGAACCTTGCACTAATAAACTTTTTGCCTTTTTAAAATCAGGGTTTCTGAAACTTATTTGACCAATAAGCCTTCTTCAAAAGCATAACATTTATCAACTCTTCTCTCTCTCTTTTGTTTATATATTTTATGTTTGCTAATTAATCATTTGGAGCCTTGAACTATCACTTACATTAATTATTGTTCATCCTTTTATGCACTTGTAACTAAATTATCTCCGATCAGTATATGTACGTGTCATGTATGATTGTGTGTTTGGTGTATTTTATTGAGTGAATTGTCCTCTTCACGCCTGTTAATATGGCTATTGCCAAGTGCAAGCATAGTTTTTTTGATGGGAGTGGATTTTGCTGGTGCCAGTTAGTTAGGATGAGGCAGGTTCTGAGACAGAAAATGAAAATTGAGACGTCAGGCTTTAGGTAAATAGAGAGGGAACTCCATTCACTCTGGGTCTTGCTATCTTTTACGGGTTTTAAATGATCATTATTATTTTGATGATGATAATACTTGCCATGTATTGTGCACTTAAGCTGGGCAGTGTGCTAAGTACTTGTTATTTCTTCTAATTCCCAAAACAACCCGATGAAGAAGGCATTCTTCATGCTATTGTCCAAAAGGTAATACATATCTACTGGTTTAAATCTATGCAGGTACGGTAGCCAAACTGGGATTTGAACTCATATCTATCTGACCTCTAAGCTCATAATCATGATCATTCTGTTCATTGTCTGCTGATTCTAAAAGGCCTTGAGGGGGCTCCCAAGGAGGTAAAGTTTGAAAGTGGCCCCTTCCAGATGAAGAGAGAGTAAGAGTAGAAGGGAGGAAACCCCCAAGCTGAAGATAAATACATATACATTCCAGGGCACATGATCTTGTGCCATGGTGTGTGCGTGTGTGTGTTTATTTTGTCTTCTGTTGTCCCTTAACTGCTACTTAACCACATTCAAATATGCAGGCTTTACTTCAGTTATTCTATGAGTAATTAAAGAAAAGATAAGACAGCCATAACTGGGCCATCGAGCTAAATGGAGAACAGTTTCTCCACTCAGAATGCAGCAACTGGTTTGTTAGCCAGCGAAGAAGAACATCAGGAGAGAAGATTGGTGCCTGCAAGAGTTGGCTGCTTTTGCGTCTATCAAGATGCTCTTGCTAACATCTAGAACTTATTTTTAGAAATTTAGCATTTTAAAAACACATCTTCTTTAACAAATATCTAGTAAACTACTTTAAGGAAGGGACACTTTTATTATCCCTTTAAAGGTCCTATAATGCTTAGCATGGTAACTCATTCCAAGTAGGTGCTCAGTAAATACAGGTTAATAAGTGAGAACGAACCTTTCTCCAAGTTGATAAGGGAGGGTGTTTGGGCACAAAGAAAAAAACCTTTGCTCGGTACCTTGAGTGATCTAGAGTGTACGTTTGAGATTAATAATGAGATATCACAGCATTGTTTTTGAAGTATATTCATTTGCTTAAGGAATATAGACTAGTTGAGTTTTTAATTGCTCATCAATTATTTGGCATTTAGCTTTTCATGTTGTATCATTTAGCAGCAGCCTACTCATCAGAATTGCATTTGGCTTTCAATTGCATGATGTTGTGAGACCCCAGATGGATATAATTTCAGGAAGGTGTTTGATCAAATTATTTTTAACCAGAGAAGAACATCCACAGAGCAATTATTTGTAGCTTCTATTATATCGAAAGGCTTCTATTTAATTAAAATTGTGCCCCTAGTCTAGAAATTATTTTCTAAGAAATACTTTCTTTAATGCCATTTGCAGCAACATGGGTGGACTTAGAGATCATCATACTAAGTGAAGTAAGTTAGAAAGAGAAAGACAAATACCATATGATATCACTTATATGTGGAATCTAAAATATGACACAAATGAACTTATCTACAAAACAGAAACAGACTCCCAGACATAGAGAACAGACTTGTGGTTGCCAAGGGGGAGGGGGGGAGGGGAGCGAAGGATTGGGGGTTTGGGATTAGCAGATGCAAACTAGTATATGTAGAATGAATAAACAACAAGGTCCTATTGTATAGCAGCAGGAAATATATTCATTATCTTGTGATAAACCATAATGGAAAAGAATATGAAAAAAAGTGTACATATACGTATGTATAACTGAATCACTTTGATGTACAGCAGAAATAATGCAACATTGTAAGTTAACTACACTTCAATAAAATAAATATAAAAAAACAAAAGCACTATGCAAAAAAAAAAAAAAAGAAAAAGAAAAAGAAATAATTTCTTGCTAAATAAGATGGTTAGATATACAGGAAAAGTAACTCTATCCAGTGACTGCTGCTGTATATTGAGGAGAAACATGTATTTCCATAAATTTCAAATAAAGTTTTCTTAGTTCCAATCTAATGTCAGCATCTACTGAGACGTTACCAAGTTCTTGTCAAGAAGTCAAGAATGAACAGTTTCAAGTTTAAGGTACACTTGGCTTAAGTCTCTGATAATGAGTAAGACTGGAATCAGCATGGCCCAGTGACTAAAAACAAGAAGAAGAATAAACAAAACAAACGCCAAACACATGACTTAAGAAGATGCCTGAACTCTAGTCCCAGGTCCGCCACTGCCTTGCTTCATGGTTCTGGGTCCTGGACATGACAAATCAAGAGGCTGAAACTTGCCCTTCTGACCTTTTTGTAATGATGAAAAGTTGAGGACCAGTGTGGATCTGGGTGAGACTGTATTCAAGGTCAGTGCAGTAAAATAATCCTATTGAAAGAATCAGCAAGGGCCATTCAACCCAACGGGTAGATCACAGTGGGTGGGATCAAGAGGCCTTTAGTCTCCCAGGGAATTAGCGGAGCAGAGCTGGCACTTCTGCTCACTGGTGGGGGTGGAGGATGGGGGGGTGGGTTTATCAGCGTTAAGCTTCTCTTTTATCAGTGGAAGATTCTGAAGAGTGCTTTTTTCCAAGATTTGCCTAACTGTTGCCATACTGTTTTGGAAATGGCCCAGGATTTGCAGAGAGACTCACTATCATCCAGCAGTCTCAATTTTAATCGCACTTTAAATTTTATATTACACGTGAGAAGGCAGAATGAGGATAAAAACTGGTGTCAGTGTCGCTGGAGACATAGTTTTATATATTAATTGGTGATTACTCTTCACTTTTTTGACCATAGCACTTGTTATTTCATGATCCTTTCTCTATTCAAGCCACTGATCCATGAGGCACCGAACAACAGAGAAAAAAAGAGTGAAAAGTTTGGCTTTTGGGATCTTCAAAAGTTAAGTTCAAAATATAAGGCAAAATTTGATTGAAGTTTTAATCACTCAGGGTTAGTTTTCCCAATTAGAGAGTCTAGATTGGGGGAGGTGTGTGGCCCGGGGGAGGTGAGAGTAGTAGAGCTTGGATTGTTCCCTAGAAACCCTCCTGCCTGTATTCTTTGGTCAGAGGCCCAGGATCTGGAAGAGGCTGGAAACCTGAGACAGAGCAGAGCCTGGTGCCACCTTCCCCGAGGAGGGCTTGGGAAACAGCATGGCTCGGGAGCCCAAGACATGTCACGAGTGGTGCCCAGGCAGGTGGACCTGCGTCAGTTCCCCAGGGTCCACACTCCCCAGCTGGTGTGAGGAAAGCAGACCACTTTCCCTTGATGCCCAGAGTGATGCAAATGTGCACAGAAAGCCAGCCGGCCTCGTGTAGGCTGATGTGAGTGTGAGGCAGATGCAGGAAAATGTGTGGACCGATAACCAAGATCCAAATCTCACCGGCCACTCACTTCCAGTGATGCTCTGGTACTTTGTCAGACCCCATCCCCCATTGCCCGTACAAACTTAGATGCAACCCTGGCAGAAGGTCATAATTGGATGGAAATTAAGTTTTGTCACCTGGGAGACTGTGAGCTTCATATGGAAAGCAATTTTGGTTACAGATTAATAAAAATGATGCACTTATATGTCTGATTTTGTGGACCCAAATCAGTTTCCACAGGGCGACTGTATTAACACCCATCAGACTCCAGTGCAGCACTGGGTACCTTTGTTGCCTTTTTTTATATATATATTTTTGTTTGTTTGTTTGTTTTAAAATTTATTTATTTCTGGCTGCGTTGGGTCTTCGTTGTTGCATGCAGGCTTTCTCTAGTTGCGGCGAGCGGGAGCTACTCTTCGTTGCGGTGCACGGGCTTCTCATTGTGGTGGCTTCTCTTGTTGTGGAGCACGGGCTCTAGGTGTGCAGGCTTCAGTAGTTGTGGCACACAGGCTCAGTAGTTGTGGCTCGCGGGCTCTAGAGCGCAGGCTCAGTAGTTGTGGCGCACGGGCTTAGTTGCTCCACGGCATGTGGGATCTTTCCGGACCAGGGATCAAACCTGTGTCCCCTGCATTGGCAGGTGGATTCTTAACCACTGCACCACAGTTGCCACTGCGCCCTGTTGCCTTTTTCTAGGTGCGTTCAGCTCGATCCCATCTTTCCCTTTTTGATTTTCATTTCTGAATTCTGGTCAGTGGTGTTTTGAGAAGTAACTAACAGCTACTCTCTGTCTTAGTTGAACAGTCTGGTTTGTATTAAATAACACAGGTCACTTAGAGATATACCTTATCATTACCTGAGGGTACTGAACTGCTTCTTTTACACATTGACTTCTATTATCTTTCAAGTCAGGGGGAAAAAAACCATATGTGGCAAAAGGACAAGTTTTAGAATTTTATGAATCGTCATTTTTGTGTCTAAAATCTGCTCTTTTATGAGCACTAAGAACAACTGCCTTCAAACAGTTTGTCTAGTCCGTTACCCTGTATATGCTAAAACAATAGTTTCCTATTATTTTTGAAGGTTCCCCCCTGCCCACACCCCCAAATGGCAGACAGCTGTGGGGCTGCTTGCACTTGACAGAGAAACTAGATCTTATTCACAGGTCTCCACTCACCGACTGCGTGACTTCGCCGAAGACATTTCTCTTCCCTGCACCTCAGTTGCCTTACCTGTAAAATGAGTGTTCCAACTACGTGTCTTTTAGGTCTTTATTAATGCAGAGATGTCCTGGTTCCATGGGCACTCATTCTCTGTGGGGTGGTAACCAAAACAACCTGAGATCAGTAACCGGGACAGAATTAGGTAAAGCACTAAACAATATACTTTTGTAAATTTGTGTAAATTAAGGATCATGTCTCTTTGTCACTGTTAGCATTGGTGATCCACAACTCTACACTTAGTGGATAAACAGTGCGATTTAGAAGATCTTTGTTACTAGGAGAAAATGGAGCTGTCTGTAGGTTATGGGGATGGGCAACTAATTCATAGGTTAGATACCCAATAAGGGATTATCTCTTTATCACCATGTCCAAACACTTCTTCTTCCTCAGCCTCCTCAGTAACTGACAGCTCATTTTGGGTTCTCCCAGAAGCAGGCCATGAGATGAGGATTTGGTACAAGCAGCGTATTTGCATGGGATCCCAGGAGGACTGTAGGAGAGTGGGGAAGTAACACAGAGAAGAAAGCTACCAGAAGGTACTCAGTGTTCCCTTCTGCTGGCAGTCTGGAAGACTGAGGACAACCTGCCCTGGAGTTGCCCCCTCTGCTGGAGCGAGAGAACCGGGGTACTGATGCACTACATTGCTATCCTGTCCTGCTTACAAGCATGAACTCCTCAAAACGTCCGGCCCGTACCCTGGATAGGCCAGGCATGCTCCTGTGACCAGAGAAAGCCCTAGGGCAGAGAGTCACAGATGCTTGTGGTAGGTAGCAGGTGGTGTGTGTGGAGACGGGATTGGTGATGCCAAAGTGATTCGGGCAGGGCACCAAGAGCATCTGCCGTACTACCCTAATCCAGGCAAGAATACTCCCATTGTTCCAAGGATTCCCCTTCTAGCCTCTAATTCTTCGAACTCTCATTTATTTTATATTTATCTTCTAGAGCATATTTCTTTAGATATTGAAGGAAATATGCTCTAGAAGATATTCTGCTGACTTTCCTCATCTCTGTGCAACCTCATTTCACGTTACTCCTCAGCTTTCCTTGTATGATCAAGCCAATCCATGCACATAATTTTGCCTTTCATTCTCTGCTAAGCTGTTCCTTCGGCTTGGAATACGGTCATCAGTGGTTTACATTAATCTGTGTTCTTCCTAGTACACAGAACTTTTTTATAGAGAACATAGCTAATGCTTTAAAAAAAATTTTTTTTCAGATTGATTTACATACTATCTCAGGGCTTATCTCTTTCCAAAGGTCTTTTCTGCACTAAATCCTTTAGTCAATACCCACTCAGCCCTTGTATTCTACCCCTTCCCCTTTACCTATCCAACATTATTAATCTTTTTAGTGTAAAAAGCATTAATTCAAGGAAGCCTTTTCTGAGCCCGTGATTAGATTCAATTTCCATATTGCCTGCTCCCAGATCATTCAATGCTTGTCCTTTGTGATTTGTAATTTCTGTTCACCACCAGCCTTCCAGGATACACTTCAAAGGCCATGAGGTCAAGTACCATGATTTTACTGCATTCCTAGAATCTGGCCCAGGGACTGGTACATAGTAGGCATTGATTAAAATTTGCTGAATCATTGTATGAATAAACTATGCCATTTGGGGCTGATTCACATTTTAAAGAAGGGTTGATCTTACTTCTTCTGGGTGTTTTTCTCATGAATTTACAAATCTATTAAAAGTGGAGATTATTTCTCTTGTATCCCCTCTGGAGTGCTATATGCAATGTACTTCATACAGTAGGAGCTTCCAAATGTTTGTAAATAAATTAACTTGATGACTCCAAGGCCCCATACTGCATGCTTTGGTAAGAGATAACTTGGACCACCAGAGGCATGCTGCTCTCTCCAGATGAAGTACAGCAATTCAACTAGAGTAAATTAATTGCAGGAGAGAGCCTAAGTAATAAAATCGGGTTTCAGATAGAAAAACAATGAAGAAATATATCCTGTGATTAGGAAGGATAATGAAGTTACTGAAAATAGACACATTCTGAATGTGTAGGGAATGCTTGGAAAGATAAAAAATATTGGGATATGTGTGCCAATTGGTCTTAAGACACACTAAAAAAAACAAATTAGTTCAAGGAGCAAAAGCAAGCACAAGATTTGCAGTCATTAATTCTGAAAAAAAAAAAAGGTGATGGGAGCAAAGCAAACTAAATTTTAAAAATGCAAAACAAGTTAATCAGTTTAGAGCAATATGCATTAAAATAACAGACGCTTTTGAAAAGACCTAGTGTTTAACAGAATAATATCAATAATCACTGTACAAGGAAAATTACTCTGAAATGTGTTATGTTTACCTGGTAAAAATATACAATTAGAGAATAGACAGAACATAAGAATATCTTTGTCTTCACATCTATATATTTTATCTGTTTGTGGACTCAATTTCCTTAATATATATATGCACATATTTTCTAAACAGAGCCTAAAAATTTTTTTAAATCTTAAAATAAAAAGTACTTTGGCTTAAGCATTCAATTTCATTTGCCCTTACTAGTCAAACAAGATTGGGTAGAAGCCTGCTAGCTTTTTTTGAATGCTATCTGAAAAAAAAGATAATAAAGGAAGTGATAAAGGGGCAAAATATCATGTAAGAGACTATATTTAAGTCTCCATCTTTAAATAACATGTAAAGACTACATATTAACAAATATGTACATTTGTATTCTGGGCAATCAAGAGCCTTGAGTGGTATGGAATTTGTTTCCAGGAGTAGATTATTGTATCAGACCTCTGAAAAAAGAAGGAAATCTGGGATTTTTACCTGTCCTAACTGGGCTAAAATTAGTGAAAGTGCAGTCTTTGTCAGCAATAGAAAGGTGACAGATTATGGTAAGCAGTGGTGAAACAGTTCCTTTTCCTGCTGTCACTTGGAATCAAGTGCACATTGAAGATAAGGCTTTGGGTATCAACTTGTTGCTGTTACATAACAACATGAAAGAATTCAAGTGGGGCTGGGAGTGGCTGCTTTTAGCCACACTAGGTGGCTTTGAAAAAAGAGAATAACAAGATTAAATATGAAACTCTCAAGTCACCAACTTAAACCCAGGAGACTCTATCTGATGATGTTGGTAGAATCTTTTGACTCTTACAGCTGCAGAGCTGAGGTACCCAACAAACAAAGGAAAAGGCTGGCTATGGATTGTGAAGTTAACACATTATTTAATATGCCCTCTCTCCAGGTTTCTTCTGGGAAAGTTAAAGTATTTAATGGGACAGAGTAAGGCCCAGAATATTGAAATAAGAATTATGGGAGGATTTGAAGGGCTTGGAATATCCACAAACTCCAGATTCTTTAAGCTTCCTTTGCCCGTGGATACAACCAAAGTAGCTCATGGAGATTCTTTTCTTGGTCTTAGTGGGCTAGTCCTTCCTCGTTTGAGCCAGTTCTCCTCAGGTCCTAAGCCTCTTTTCTCCAATATTCATCTCAAATTGATAACTAGAGTTAGATTTCAGAACATTCAACTATGTTGTTTACCTTAGTGATAGATAAATAAATAAAATAAAATAAAAATGAAATAAATATATTTAGCAATTTATATTATAACATACATAGAGGAAAATATATGGGACTAAATTCCAAACATGCTAAAGAGAGAAAAAGTATAGTTTTAGGTTAACCTGATTTTTTTTTTTTTTTAACATAAGTGCAATTATCTGCATTCATTGAGAAGGCAAGTTAGTTTTAATTCTTAGGTAGGTTGACTGACAGAAAGCTGTACTGAATGGTGATTATGCTTAAGAAGGTTAAGATGCCATAAATGATTTGCCATAATATACAGAAAGCAATCAACAGACTAGATTTATAATATGAATCCTACATACTTTCTGTGTTCCCTTAATAGGCATAGAAAGCCCTCTCCTTATTAAGCCTTGAGAAATACTTTGAAGAGGGAACCACTGGTATCTTTAAAAAGTGTGATTGTGGTTTTTCTTGTAGTTCAAGGATATTTTTTGGGAGACACTAATATTGAACTGATCTGCCTGATTAAAACAGAGATGGGAAGATTCTTTGGTGGAGGTGGGCAGGTACAGAAACCAAGTCAGGCACTTAACCTCCAGAGGCTAGATAGTTGTGCTTTCTCTAATAGACACATGGGTATTTCACATTGGTTTATTGATCACTGAGTCTATGGAAATGTATGGGCAACTCACAAAGTTCCTAACAAATTTGCGTTAAAAAATCCATGTCTTTTGATAGAGCTCACCAAAAGGGAGACAGTCATTATCTCTATTTCTAGACCTGTGGTCATTTTCTGGCGTAAATATACTCTGAGGAAAGGAATATAAGTAGACCTTTCACCTATTTTTGGATAATGGATCCAAAATAACACATTCCTGGCAAAGAAAAATGGCACTGTGGTTCAACAGTCAGAGTGGAAGCTTTTGGTGATGAGGTGATGAATGGAATCTTGAGCCAAGTACAGCACACAGTAGGCACAGCGGGGCCTGCAGACCCACCCTCTTCTTTTCCCCTCCATTTCCTGAGTGTATTCTGGGAAAAAGATATCCTAGGCAACGGCCTGATATTGACAGTTGCTTCTCGACTCAGAATAAGAATTATTACGAAGGGAAGGACCAAGGATGGAAGACCTAGATCTCACCTTCCTCACTAAAAGAGCAAACCAAGAGCAATGCCACATTCCTGTGGAATCCCAGAGATTAGTGTGACCATCAACAACTAGAAAGACAGGGAGTGGTCATTTCTATCACAGCTCCATTTAACTCTCCAATTAGGCTGATGGGGAAGACAGATGCGTCTTGGAGAATGAGAGCGGATTATCATAAGCTTAATTAGGTGAAGCCTCCAAGTGCAGCTGCTGTTCCAGATGTTGTTTCCTTACTAACTCAGATCAATGCAGCCCCTGGCAATCAGTCCAGGCTGCAGTGCAACTGGCTCTACCAGGCAGCCCAGAGGACCCAGCAGATCCAATGAAACTTGAACAGTCTGTAGCAGACTGGGGTTCCTTATGGAGCCCCAATAGTAAATTCACAGGTAAGACCCCTATTATTGTTTTTGAAATATAAGCTATGGCCTCTTCAGCAAGTAACTATTCCTATTTTGAGAAATAACTCTTGAATTGTTACTGGATCTCAGTAGAGCCTCAATGCCTGATTTTGTGAACTGAGCTTCCCATTATGAACTGGTTATCAGCTTATCCACCAAATCATAAAGCGAGGCATACCCAGTGTAGTCCATCAAGTGGAATATACATTCAGGGATACATCCATATAAGGAATGGACCCAAGCCAATCTTGAATGCATAAGTTAAATTGTACAAGGAGGATGTGTGTCCTCCCCAGAGGTGTCTTCCTGCTGCACTGTTGCTTTCTCTCAATACCATGGGAATGACCTCATGGAGGGGTCCCCACGACCACTTAGCAGCTTGAGAAGCCAGATACACACACACACACACACACACACACACACACACACATTTCTTCATTTCTTCCTGGTGTTCTGGGACCAATATTAGGTGGATCTAATGCTACCTTACTGCACCATTCATTTCAGTAGTGTTTCTAAAGGGAGGTACATCCTGTCTAATTTGCCTGGAAAAAGTCATGGATTGAGTTAAGTAATAACACAAACCAATAGTTAGTGGTTAGTGGTGTGAGCAGGTGGTCAGAAATTTGAAAGTAATAAGACTATTTTGGTAGAGGTATGTAGCTAAACCATTTGGGATGGATCCAGGTGGGAAAATATTAGTATACCATTTAAATGATTATCAAGACTCTCTAAAAGGTCAAAATAGATACAATGATCTACTCTCTGAATGTCAGTCAGCTTCCTCTCTCCTTCTCCTCAGTGTTGACTTAGTAGTCTCATGAGTGGTGTAGCAATGGTTATAGTGATGGAATTTATTACAATGGGTTGAATGTTGGTTGCTCCCATGAAATATATCCTTGTCCTAACCCCCAGAACCTGTGAATATGATTGCTTTGAGAAAGGGTCTTTGCAGATGTAATTACATTAAGGATCTTGAGCTGAGATTACCTTGAATTATCTGAGTGGATCCTAAATCCAATGACAAGTGTCCTTATGAGAGAGGAGAGAAGACACAGACACAGAGATGGCCATGTGAATATAGAGGCAGAGATGGGAGTTATACAGTCACAAGCCAAGGTTAACCTGCAGTCACAAGAGGCAAGGAAGGAGTCTCCTTTAGAGATTTCAGAAGGAATAGAACCTACTGACACCTTGATTTCTAACTTCTGGTCTCTGAACTGTGAGAGATGAAGTTTTGTTTTGTAAACCACGAGGTTTGTGGTAATTTATTACGGCACTTAAGGAATGAATATACCAAGAATTGGGACTTCTCTACATTAGGCTTATTTTATTGCTGGCATTGTGGAGGGCTCCATTTTCCAGTAGACTTTGTTCACGCTGAGCAAAGGGCTTAGGACATGGGTGAAAGTCCTGGCAGGTTGATTACTTTGGACAATTTCCAATAAACATTCAGTACATGGATTTGCTTTTCTTGCCTGTTATACTTCTGAAAGCACCATTGATTGTGGACTTAACACACGCCTTTTACTTCATCAGAAGATTGTGTTCCACGTTTCTCTGGCCACACAATTGGTTTTTAGTGAGTAAAATGAGGCAATGTGCTGCTGCTCATGGGATTATTGGTTTTATCGTGTAGCCATCATCCTAAAGCAGCTCATTTGTAGAATGGTTGCGTGGCCTATGGAAGGCTCCCCTTGGGTCCCAGCCAGGAGATCTTATGTGTGAGATCGGAGTGAATGTTCAGGAGAACAATATGAGGACCCATTTATCTCATAGATGGAATAGATGAGTCTAGGGAAGAGTGAATGACAGAACGTTTGGTGTGACTCAAGATTACTCATTATTACTCATAATGTACTCCAGAAAACTGTGCTAACTTCCAACACTTCTGGCTTCGAGGATTTGGTAAACAAGGGATGAATGTACCCACAAGGCATCGTAATAAGGATTCTTTTGAGTTGGTAGCTGGGACAGCCACTGGCCTTTTAGGTTCTTCACCATGAGTCGAATATATCGAAAAGAGGGATTATGGTGCTGTCTGGGGTGATTAATCCTGACACCGAAGGAAAAATGGAGTTGCTACTTCACAATGGAGACAGAAAAGAATGTGGACAGAACCAACTAAGCTGAGGGTAGGGGTGGAGATCTTTGTATGGCCATTTCTAGAAGTAAAAAAAAGATTAAAGGTGGCTTCAGTCTTATACAGTAGGATCATCCAAGACACAGAACTCTTAGGAATAAAGGTATGAAGTATCCTAGGGTAAGTTTACTCAACCAGCTTTTGTGCTGGCTGATGGCAAAGAGAACATGCAGTGGGTAGTGGAAGAGGCATATTTGTTGATATGGTTTTACATAAACAGGGACTGTAGTCCCTTTTATATGATCTTAGTGGCTCTCTCTCTCTCCATGTGTATATGGCACTATATATAATATATACATTACATATTTAACTAATGTATCTTTGGTTTCCTGCTCATTTGTACCCACTATTATATATAGGGCATATTTAGTCCAGAGGCTGAACAGTATTTATATGGGATATTTCTGTGGAATGGAGGCAAAACTAGAGAAGGAAGGATGCTACCCAAAGATCTGAGGCATGTAGTTGGATTTGCACATAATAGGACTTTGGATGGTCTCCATGTTCTAAGAGTAGAAAAGTGTGTTTTAATTATACAAGTGATAGTATTATATTTTACAGAAGCAGATTTTGGGGAGAAGAAGGGTGTATAAGGATTTTAGTTAGTGAAATAGGTGGAGTATAGGGATATTTGGCATATTTTTGCTGCCCACGGTCTCAAGTTCCTAAGTTAGGGGATTCCTTCATTATTTGGAGATTCAAAATAAGGATTAGATACTTCCACCTTAGAAGCCCCCATGGGATAAATGTTCCTATTTCTCTGTGAGCTAGGTGTGTGCACATGACCTAAACTTGGATAGCGAAAGGCTCATATCGAGGAGTTTTGAAACTAGAAATAATGCAAAGGAGCTAGACCATATTCATTCATTTTGAAGGCGTCATTAGTGCTGTTGGGGGTGTAGTGAATATGGTGCTGGCTGTGGCAATGTCAGTGGAGAATTCCAGGGCAGTCTGCAGAGGTGGCAGGTGTGTCCTAAGACAGCCATTTCAGTGGAGAGGTCTTGACTGGAATCCTGCTTCCTGCTGATTTCCTGAAGAAAACGTCCTGATTTTCCTCAGTGTTGTATAAAATAGAATTTGGCTGGGCTTTGTCCTGGTTACTTGGAGGGAAACTCTAAACCCTTGGAATTTCCTGAGTGATGGAGTGTCTCTGGTATTCATGGTTGGCCTTTCAGACCACACTTGATAGTTTATACTAGCGAGGAGACTGATGGTAGACCCCTAGATGGCTTACACTAATGAGATAGATCAGGCCCTCATACCAGAAAGACCAACCATGTGATTAGAGGTTTGGTGCTTTGAGCTACATGATATCAACCTGACCTTCACAGAGGCAAGGGAGCTGGAGATTTGGTTCAATCACACGACCAGTGATTCAACTTATCACACTTATGGAAGGAAGCCCCAGTAAAAGCCCTGGACACTCTAACTCTAGGAAATTTCCCTGGTTGGTAATCATACAGCCATGTGCTTGGAGTGTGAAACATCCCGAGGACATGAAAGCTTTGTGTTTTGGATCTTCACAGATCCCATATTCATCAGTTCATTTGGCTGGTCTGGATTTGTATTCTTTAAAATAAAATTGTATTTGTAAGTAGTATATCACTTTCCTGAGTTCTGTGAGTTTTCCAGTGAATTATCTAACCTGAGGGATTAATAGGAACCTCTGAATTTTTAGCCAGATGGGGAGAAATGTGGGTGGCCTGGGAACCCTGGAGCTTGTGACTGGTGTCTGAAGAGAGGGGAGTCTTGTGGTGGACTGTGCCCTTAACATGAAATTTGACCTAATTCTGGGCAGTTAAGCTCAGAATTTCATTGCATTCAGCTTTCCTGTCAATTTCCTTTGCGGGGTGTTCTGAGACCAATTTCCAGTGTGTGTGAGGAGGGGGAATTCCCTACACCAAAAACAAACAATCCTTAGAGACCAGCAGGGTGTCCAAGAATTCAACTCAGTTCTGATACTATCTACTCAGAGATAGCATCAGATTCCACAGGTTAAGGGTTCAGTCCTACAAGACCGCCCTCCATGACCATCCCCCACAACCGGAACTTCAGATGCCAGTTGCAAGCCTAGGTTGTTACCTGTGCTTCTGACCAGCTGGCTATAAATCAGAAGTTCCCACAACTTTCTCTTTGGGTTTGATTAGATTAATTTGCTAGTGTGGCCTGTCAGAACTCAGAGAAACATTTTACTTACTGTATTACTGGTTTATTCTAAAAAGATATAACTCAGGAACAGCTAGATGAAAGAGAAGCTGGTCTCTTTCAAGGGCAAGGTATGACGAAAGGGCTTGGAGTTTCCATGATCTCTCCAGGTGCACCATTCTCCCCAATCTCCACGTGTTCACCAACCAGAAACTCCCAGAACACAGTACTTTTTGGTTTTTATGGAGGTTTCATTACATAGGCATGAGTGATTGAATCACTGGACATTAGCGATTGATTCAAACTCCAGAGGTTGGGGGGTGGGGCTGAAAGTTTGAATCCTCTAATCATATGGTCGGTTCTCCTGGCAACCAGTCCCCATCCTTAGGTGTGGTCCCCAAATCACCTCATTAGCATAACAAAAGACATCTTTATTGCTCTCATCACTTAGGAGATTCCAAGGGTTTTTGGAGCTGTGAGCCAGGCACCATGGATGAACACCAAATATACATGGGTAATATATTTTAGTCATCTGATGACCAAATATATATTTCTTATAAATCATGATATTGCACACCTGAAATGATTCCAGTAAATTCCTACTTTTCTTAGGTTAGTTAAAACACCTTTCTGTTGTTTGCAATCAAACATCTTGATAGATAGAATTAGTAATAGAGGGAAACCGTATTAAAGCTTTAGTAGGAACTAAGGGTAAGCTTTGGACATTGATCTGAAGCCTCTAATCGTTCCATTTTCTTTTCTTCCCTAAGCAGACTTATAACAAATAGTAAAAAAGCCAAAAATAGTAGGAACATTTTGTATTTTCATATCACAGAGAACAGACACTTGTGAAGCAGAAGAAACTCTGAAGAAAAAATAATTAATGAACTCCATTCATAATAATAATTTAAATTTTACTCCTAGGCCACTTCCTGAAATATCTTTGCTTAAAATTTCATATCAAACTTTTTACCAACTCTATCAGTTAAGGATGTGTTAGACTGCTGGCCATAAGAACCTAAAAAACAATGGCGTAAAACAGAGGGGTTAAATTTTCTCTCGTGTGAAAGAAGTCTGGTAGTAGGCAGGCCAAGTATGGTATACACAATGTCATCAGGGATCCAGGTTCCTTTTAACTTTTCCCCAGAATATATGCTCTCTTCCTCATTATTGCAAGATAACTCTTGCCCCCATGGGCATGGCAACCAACATTTTGGCGAGGAAGAATGGTAAAGGGCAAGGGGCAAAGAACTCATGCCAGTGTAGTCAGTCCCTTTAAAAAAGCTATTATGGAAT
Source organism: Balaenoptera ricei (assembly GCF_028023285.1). Classification (NCBI taxonomy): domain Eukaryota; kingdom Metazoa; phylum Chordata; class Mammalia; order Artiodactyla; family Balaenopteridae; genus Balaenoptera; species Balaenoptera ricei. Next base: position 52,010,281 of record NC_082656.1, read on the forward strand.
GCCCTCTGAGTTCCATTTATATCTTATTGGCCAGAACTATGTTCCTTGACAACCCTAGCTACAAGGGGGTCTGGGAATGTAGTTCATTTATTTGCTGCATACATCATCATCACAAATAAAAATCAGAGTCATAAAGAAAATTAGAGTGTTGTTTTCCCTACCTTTTATGAGCTACTTGTAATTATTCTTATCTAATAAATTCCTATCTAATCTGGGATTTATTTTATATCTCTACCAATTGAACAGCTGATTAATAGATGGATACTCAATTTAGTACTTGTTTAATGGCTAAATCTTCATGTAGGATAATATTTAGACTTCCTTTATGTTCCTTTGATGGAGATTCATACCACTGGTCAATCTTATGGATTTCCATTGAAGAGCAAATTGGGAGGGCAGTATAGGAAATCTTAAAAATAATTGTGTGGATTGAGAACCCGCAGTGCTACTGTGTCAAACTTAAGCGTTATAAGTTGTAAGTAAGATAGCTGTCATATTAAAGTTTTTGAGAAGGAAATATCTCTTCACATGAGGGCCTGAAGACAAGATTGCAGGGGTTAGGTGTGAAGCTCTGGAAAGGAGGATAGGGTTCGGGGGTTAACACTGACCTAGGAAGTGACAAAGGCAGAATATTTAGAGAAGGTGCGAGTAGAGAGTTGGAAGAAACAAAAGGAACTCTTTATCCAATTGGGAGGCAGGAATAAAGGATATTATGTGGACTTCCCTGGTGGTCCAGTAGTAAAGAATCCACCTTCCAATGCAGGGGATGCGAGTTCGATCCCTGGTCAGGGAACTAAGATCCCACATGTCGCAAGGCAAATAAACCCACGCGCCACAACTACTGAGCTCGCGCGCCTCAATGAGAAAGTCTGCGTGCCGCAAACTACAGAGCCCACCCACTCTGGAGCCCACGCACCACAACTAGAGAGAAAAGCCACATGCCACAACTAGAGAGAAGCTCATGCGCCTCAACGAAAGATCCTGCATGCCTCACCGAAGATCCTGCATGCTGTAACTAAGACCCGATGCAGCCAAATAAATAAATAAATGAATGAATGAATATTTTTTTTAAAAAAAGGAATAAAGGATACTTTGAAAAATTCAATCATAAATATTTAGAATGAAGGTGTGTGTCCAGAAGGGAGAGTGAATGATTCAAGGAATATTGTCAGGTTTAATTCAGGCAATTTGAGGAGCAAAATTTTTTTGAAGCCAAGAGAGGGGTCTGATATGTCGACAGAAAAACTTTGATATGCCACATACCTGGATTTCTGAGCAAGATAAACTAGGTGTCACCAAGGAATAAAGGTAAAAGTGAATTTTAAAAAGGATAGACAAGCTGTAAAGGTTGGGATGTAGGGAAGGACCATATATTGCTTTAAAATAAATGAAGCAATGTGGGTCGAATGAGCCTGGGAAACCACAAACGCAGTATTCTTTTTCCTTTTGGAAGGGGTGTGCTCTACTAGTATAATTTCAAATAGTGCTCATTTTAGTTTTTTCGTTCCTGCCTGGAAAAATCTAAAGATAGAAATAATCACTAGGTAGTCATCACAGAATTCCTTATTTTGTGGCATATAGCTATGATGCAACTGGAGAAATGATGTCAGATTTTGTCTGAAAAAATGAGAATATTTGAAGTTTATTAAATATGAACACATGATTCTTTAAGTTATAAATAATACAGTAATAGCCCTTCTACTTTCTACATAAGCAATTTATATTCCTTTCTTCTTAGGCTCATTTTTTTCCTTGGTAAATGTATCTGTACTGCTTAAAAAATGATTAGAATTGACTTACTGTTAACCTATTCCTGTAACGGTTTTGATACCCAGTTTTTCTGTTGAGTATGTACAAATCTGTTTTTCATACTTGTGAAATTTTCCCTTTACATCAGATCTTCCCAATGGTTATATCCAAATCCGTTATATTCTAATAGAATTGTGTCTAATATTTGTTATAATTTTAGGGATTAGTGCTCAGTAAAAATACTATAACAGCAATAATGACAAACTTAAAGTTACGTGAACTGGAAAACTTATTCCCACTATAACTGAAAATTGGAATAATTTTGGCCTTTCAGAGGGTTGATAAATTGATTTCAGACTTACAGCTTTCTGGGAAAAGCCAAGATCACCCAAAGGATTTCAAATATTACTGAGATTATGTAATGCATGGCAGCTGGTGGGTTGAAGACAGAGTACCCCACCCTGATTCTTACTGAGAAGCCTATTTCATTTGGATAATAAGGAGTAATTCCAAGTATTATTTTAATGAGATGAGGTGACAGTTACTTTAACATGAACCCATACCACACAATGAACAATAGACCGATCAGACATTGAAATATCATTAAAAATAGAAGACTGAACATGAATTTAAACATCAAACCTGCTTCTTGTAGGCATACACCAAAAATCATCTTAATTTGACAAAAATCTCTTCTGCGGTAAAGTCCTCCAGGGAATGTGAATATACCGCCTCCTACTTACCCAATACCGATGTTTACAAATCTTCTTGTAAGGAAATACTTTCTTATAGTTAACCTAAATCCCTATGTGAAAGCTTAAGCCCACTACTTCCTCTTCTAACTTTAGTGAAGATGCAATACAGCTGCCACTTCCAGATGGTCCTTAGAGAAAAAAAAAAAGACCTGAAGCTTATTTACATGTAATCAGCTCAGAGATCCCCTTTCTCTGCCCTCATCAACACCAACAAAAAAATTGCCTTGCCTCCTCTTACATTCCTTATTCCTTCTAAGGTGGTACATTACTGTTTTATTTCATCTTTGTAGTTAAATCTTTCCACCTGTTCCTAATTATTTCCTTATGACCAATTTCCAGGAGTGAGAGTCCTGGGTCAAAATGTAAGCACATTTTAAATTTTTCTAAAATTCATATTGCCAACTTGCTCCTGAGATAGATTGCGTTTATTTCTACATTTACTGGCTGTGTAGGAAACAAAAGTTTCTTCTTACCCTTGCCAATTATCATTCCTTTTATCTTTGACATTTTAGTGTCGCACTATTTTAATTTTCACCTTTCTTATCATTGAGGTGGAATATTTTTTCATGTATGTTGGTAATTTATTATTATGTGTGTGTAAGAATTTTCTTTTTCATTCCTCTGCCCATTTTTGCGTTGGTGTTCCTCTCATATGTGACAGATTTTTTACAGGCAAGAAATTAACCTTTAGTTGGCACATATTACGAGTATATTTCTTCAACTTGTTGCTTGCTATTTATTCTATTTGTCATATTTGGAACCAGCAGATGTTTTTAATTTTTATGTAGTAAAATTTATTACCCAGTAATTTGTGAGTCTTGCTAAGGAGGCTATTCACACCCCAAGATTATGTAAATATTCACATATATTTTCTTTCTTAGAACTTTTATAATTTCAGAGAAATAGGGAAAGCATCATGGAGAAGGTGACATCTGAGCAAAGATCTGAAGCGGATGAAGAGGGGGCCATAGTCATATTTTGGGGAGAAGAATTCCAGGAGAAGAGAACCACAAATGCAAACACCTTGTAACTGGAAACTTTCTGTGTTGTTTGAGGAGCAGTAAAAAGGTCACTATGTTTGAGGCAGAATGATTAAAGGGGGGAGAGAAAAAAGAAAAGAAGTCAGGAAGAAAATACGGGCCATGTGGCCCTGTGCCTTCAAGGTCACTATGCATCTTTTACTCTGGGGGAAATGGGAAACCATTGGGGGTTTTAAGCACCAAAGTCATGTGACTTGACTTGCATTTTAACAGAATTATTTTTTATTCCATTCTGGTTTCATCAGTTGACTTCAAATTATTTATTGAATAATCTTTTTTTTTTTCCTATAGATAGAAGCTTGTGGGGTTTCTTTGATGCAACTTGTATAAATTATTAAATTCTTATGTGTACTTAGAGTTAATATATACTTGGAACTTTCATTGTGTTTGCTTTAGTCTCTTGACTTTTTCTTGCATAAATACAATACTGTTTTACTTCTGTGCCTTAACATATATTTAAAATCTAGTTGGGCAGATTCCTTTTTATTAGTATTTTCTTAAATTTTTCTTGCTTCTTTTTGGGCATGTTTTTTTCCCATATAAACTTTAATGTTATCAAGTTAAAAAAAATCTATTGGCTTTGGCTGTTTGAATTAACTACCCAGATTATTTTGAGCAAGACTTTAAATCTGTACAATACTGTCTTTCAGTAATTTAAGACTCATTAAAGTCCTCTAGTAAAACTTTGTAATTTGCCACATCTAGGTCTTGCACATTTCTTAAGTTTATTTTAGTTTTTTAAGATACCTTGCTATTTGTCTAAACCTGATTTCAGTATTATAAAAAATAATTTTTTCATGATTAATCATTATGTGGAGGACTAGTGTTTTTCTATTTTCTTTGTTGCTTACATTTGAACTAAAAAAAAAAAAAAGCAAGGTCTTGGTTTTCAATGGCTCTAGATTTGAATCTTGGTTCTGCTGTTTATATTGCCTTAAAATTTACTTAACCTGGCCTTCCCTGGTGGCGCAGTGGTTGAGACTCTGCCTGCCAATGCAGGGGACACGGGTTCGAGCCCTGGTCTGGGAAGATCCCACATGCCGCGGAGCAACTGGGCCCGTGAGCCACAATTACTGAGCCTGCGCGTCTGGAGCCTGTGCTCCGCAACAAGAGAGGCCGAGATAGTGCGAGGCCCACGCACCGCGATGAAGAGTGGCCCCTGCTTGCCACAACTAGAGAAAGCCCTCACACAGAAACGAAGGCCCAACACAGCCATAAATAAATAAGTTAATTAATTTTAAAAAAAAATTTTACTTAACCTGTTTGAGTCTTAGTTTCCTCAATGGTATGATGATAGTAATAATCCCTTAGAGGGTTTTACAGAGATTAAATGAGGGAATTTATGTAGAAGATAGCACAAAATAGTCATTCAGTACATTTTTATTTCTTGACTTTTCTAGTGATTTATATTTTCCTGCTAACCTTGGAGTCTATGTTTCATCTTCCCAGGGCAGATCCAAGATGAAAAGTAGATGATGTTTCTACCTGGTACCCAAAGACTTTTGGCTCTCTAGAGCCTTTACATTTTACTTTTTCATCTATTTTCTCAGTCTTATATAAAATGATTCTCTTTAAATCATTAAAAAAGTTAATAAATAATTAACATTATTTGAGAAGACAACTTCTCAAAAAAGGCATTCCAATGATCTCTATCATGTCACTTCATTGAAATAACTTTCTCTTTCCATCAATGGGGAGAATTGATTTCACCTCAAAAGATTTCACCACTGTGAAAAACAGCCTTGCCCTTCTCGTTTTATCTGAAGTAGCATCCATATCAGCAAGACATTAGAGTCAACCATTTGAATGAACAAAAACAAAAAGTTTATAATCGAGTTAGGGAATTCGGGGGTAATAACAAACTATATACAGAATAGATAACTGTCAATCTTATTTAACCCAGTTGGTTTGACACAGCCAAACCCATCTTTTCACTTCATTCTCTTCCCATTGGCTTCTTCTCTATACTTGAGCTGAGTCTTTTGTCCTCATGGTTTTACCTTTAAATCCTGCACTTAGGGTGAGTTAATTCTCTTTTATTTGCAAAGCTGATGACTGGAGAAGCCAAGTCCTTTTATGTCTGGAAAATGAATCTGCTCTATAAACTTCAGGTAGACATTGCCTTCCTCATTGAACTTGACCCCTGATTTGGCAGCATCCTCTGGACGATGGACATAGCAGTGCCCTTGATGGGCTTCTGGTGGGTTTCCCAGTCTACTCTCTTAAAATAAGCTTCGTCTGTTTCTGTTTGGGGACCTGCCAGCAGCCTGATGGCCTCAGCCTCTCCAATCTCATTGTGGTTCTCCTCTTACTCTCTGTTCTCATTTACTATAAAGGGACTATACATATCTTCACATTGCCATCTACAACATAGAAGGCTAACTGCATCTCTTCATCTTGATACTTTTTCTCCTGCTACTGCATTTTTTCTTGAATTCTGTTGGTCTAAATGAGTACCTGGTGGAATGATATTAATCTTACATGTCATATATGACCATGTCCATGAAGTCTTAATCTATCCAACAGGATGTGGTTCCTCTCTCATTCACACCCTTGTAATTCTCTTTATCTCTTCCCAGGTAGCCATGATATTCTCCCTTGTGTTACCCTGCAAATACTCAGTGCTATCTGCCAGTTACTAGACTAGGTACTGAGAGTACAAAAATGACAAGTGCAAGACAGAGTAGCTGCCATCAGGGATACCAAAGTGGGCAGAGAGGCATATAAAAATAATATATTAAAACAAACATGGCTCGAGGGTTGGAATCGTGAAGCCACTGTGATTTTTTTCCTGGAGCCCCTTAAACTAAGCTCTGTAGGGCCTGCCCTTCTCTTTTTCCTGGATGAAAATCAGGCAGGCGTTATAACTTCTAAAATCCACTCTTAGGGCACAAAACCCTTTCTCAATTTGGTAATTAGAATATGTCCTATGGAATGTCACACACAACTTCAGCCTTGCTGTGAAGTTGAGGCATCTCTGACCACCTGAAATTGAGGGATAGAGAGAAGATGGCTTCTCCTTCCCCACCTTACACCTCGACCTCTCCACCTCCTCCTATTAATAGTATTTTCTTTTTCCTTCAGAATCAGAGTTGGCGGGGGAGAAAGGTAGGAGAAGAGAGAGGTTGGGGCAAGATAATCCTTAAGGTCTGTTATGTGACTACTGTTATGGGTCATGAAGTGCCGTTCTCTGGTCTTGGTGGGTGCTTAATGCTGGTACTTTCTATTACAGGTGCTCTCAAGGGTTCTTTGTTTGTTTTTGTTTAAAGATTTTTTTTGATGTGGACCATTTTTAAAGTCGTTATTGAATTTGTTACAATATTGCTTCTTCTATTTTTATGTTTTTTTTTGGCTGCAAGGCATGTGGGATCTTAGCTCCCTGACCAGGGATCGAACCCACACCCCCTGCATTGGAAGGTGAAGTCTTAACTACTGGACCGCCAGGGAAGTCCCTCATGGGTTCTTTGGAACCTCTCCCTCCTCCAGCTTCCTTACTTTCCCAGCATCCCTTCCCTTGCCTCAACCAATAACTGAGGATTTCTATTTTTCTTCGGGCTGGCTATTTCCTGCTCACTCAGCCCTAGAAATCTGGTGATACAGCCAGTTTCTCTCTGGTGAGTCTGTTCTTACTTTGGGTAGCTTTCTAGGTCAAGACCTAAGATGACCCCAGATAATTGCTCTTTTGCTTATTTCACTACATCTGGTCCAATGGAAACTTTCATGCTCTCATTGCCTACTGTTCCCCCTCATCCTGGCTACCCTACTTCAGTAAATTCTGGGTCTACATACTGATCTTAGTTCAGCAACAACTATTTCACTCTTCTACAAAGGAACTTGTCAGCCCACCTCTTACACTTTAGATTTCCAAGCAAGAATCAGGCATCAGTCCACTGTATCCCCCAAACAGATAAGAACATATATTGAATCCTTCCAATTGTCACTTTAAAACTCTGTCTCTTGACTTGAGGCAGAGGGTAATACCACACCTCCCCATATAGATCTCTCCAAAAATGCTCCTCACTTTTCTCAACTCTTCCTAACTTTTTAAAGACGTGCTGTCATCTCAGGTGCTGCAAAATTAATTTTTTTGCCACCCTAAATTTTTTTAGCCCTTTTTTAAAAAATGAAACCTTCATAACTTAGCCTTTTATTTATTTAAATTATTATTTATTTTTTGTTGCTTTGGGTCTTCATTGCTGCGTGCGGGCTTTCTCTAGTTGTGGCAGGTGGGGGCTTCTCATTGTGGTGGCTTCTTGTTGTGGGGCACGGGCTCTAGGAGCGCAGGCTTCAGTAGTTGCAGCACACGGGCTCAGTAGTTGTGGCTCGCAGGCTCTAGAGCGCAGGCTCAGTAGTTGTGGCGCATGGGCTTAGTTGCTCTGCGGCATGTGGGATCTTCCCCGACCAGGGATCGAACCTGTGTCTCCTGCATTGGCAGGCGGATGCCTAACTGGGAAGTCCGCCATCCTAATTTTTTCAAGTCTCACTTTGAATTGTAGCATCTATTATTTTCATGCTTCAGTCAAAATAGAGATAGAGAATCCCATTTTAATATCAAGTTACATATCTATATTATAACAATGGTTAAGTAGGAATGCTTATTCTTTGGATCATTATATTTTTATAGTGGGGAGATCACTTTAGCTGCTTTCTCCAGAAGGGGGCAGTACATCTTTTCCCACTGCTACCAAAGAAGCTATGGTGGTATCAACACTGATTGGTGAAACTGAAGACAGCTCATATCCTTTGTGCCACTTCGCATGTATTGGTGGGTCAGGGTTCTCTGCCTAAACAACTTCTAGACTAAACTCTTTTCCTCTTGGACATACATGTCCTTAAAATCCCCACGGGGAGGGACTTCCCTGGTGGCACAGTGGTTAAGCATCTGCCTGTCAAGGCAGGGGACATGGGTTCGAGCCCTGGTCCAGGAAGACCCCACATGCCGTGGAGCAACTAAGCATATGCGCCATAACTACCGAGCCTGTGCTCTAGAGCCCGTGAGCCACAACTACTGAGCCCACATGCCACAAATACTGAAGCCCACATGCCTAGAGCCCATGCTCCGCAAAAGAGAAGCCACCGCAATGAGAAGCTCGCGCACTGCAACAAAGAGTAGCCCCTGCTTACTGCAACTAGAAAAAGCCCACGTGCAGCAACGAAGACCCAATGCAGCTAAAAAAAATAAAAAAAATAAAAATAAATAAATAAATAAATAAATTTATTAAAAAAAAAATTCCCCTTGGGGAGAGTTTCTTTCATCACTGTGTTAGGTTGTTAAACCATAATAGGAGATAGGAAGTCCCACTGTGCTCTTTAATTTAGTTGCTACTAGACAGCTCTATCTAAAGGAATATATTTGTGCTTAGGCTCTTGGCTAGGACTCTGCATGGAAGAAATGTTAACTAACATTCTGAAACAAACTCTTCACATTGATAGAGTGTGGTCTAACTTTTGGTGGGTAAGAAAAATATTTTTTTCTGCACAATAATTCAGTATCTCTCACAATAGTTTGAAATAAGTAGAAATTCTGTTGACATTTTCTTTGGACACCAGTGCTTTTTGAGGAATACAATCAAAGTGCTGAACAAGCACAGAGACGGGAACATCAGGTCCGTAACCAATGAACAAAAGGGTGGATAGCATTACAGTCGGAGAGTTTAGCTGGAACAAAAACACATCACACAGGGAAATACATCAGAGGGCTGTTTCACGGTGGGCTCAGTAGAGAAAGAGCACAGAGTACATAATGGGCATTGTCAAGTGTTGTTAAGCTTGTTTGGGCTGAGATTTTAAGGACCCTTAAATTCCATGTTAAGAAGCTTGAACTAATTCTCATGGGTAAAGAGAATCTAAGGCTTGGGCAAATATATGGAAACAAATGAGAGTCTCTGAAAGGAGTGATGTGTACAAGGATGTTATCTTAATCTGAGAACAGTGGAAGGGTTGAATGTCATCAGTGTGGACCACAGAACAAGGAATGGATTTTAGCAGTAATGTTTCTTGCTACAATCCACTGCGGGATACCCCTAGGATTGAAAATGCGCATGAGAATCTTTTTAAAATTGATCCTGCGTGGTTGATGAGCAGATTAGTAATTGTTACCATTTATTACATTCCTACCGTGTGTCATAGAAATAATTACCAATCCTCACAAAGCTATATGTCATTCTCATTTTTCCTTTATAGATGAGGAAACAGGTACTCAGAGCAGTTAAGGAGTCCAAGTTTCCAGAACCAGGACTGAAACCTGGTATGGTCTAATGTTCTTTCTGGGTAGACAGACTGATGAACTGCTTCCTCCCTGCTCCCCTCGATGTTGAAGTCACTGAAACAATTGGAAACAGGCTTAACTTAATTCTGTTCCTTAGAATGCTAATAAAGGTGTGGTCAGGGAAGTGGGCTTGCACTATTACCTGATTACTCTGTAGTACAATAAAATGCGCACTGTAAGTTTACAAGTCTGTATAGATTGTATCCCATGGTAGCGAAAACTGCACGGCTCTGAGTGTGGTGGGAGAAACTAACAAAAGAGACACAGTGAGGAAATGGATCTTGCGTCAAAACACCATCTCTGGCCACATTCCCTAGATTTCTGCAAGTTGATGGTAGAAAGTGCCCTAGTGGATGGGGTCGGACCTAACAGTCTGACATAACAGAGAATCATAGGAAATGCTGTTTTGTGAACACTTCTATCTACTCTTTTTCCTAACTGACTTTTGAGAAAAATATCTAGCTGTGTATAGAAATCACACTCACATTTTCTAGCCATAAAAACTGAGAAAAAGAGAGAAAATAAATTCAAGAACATATTAACTTTCTCTGAAACCAAGATCAGATAGTCACTACTTTTTGTCTATCTGGTATTCTCTCCCGTGACTAATTGACAGTGAGTAAAATCTGTAATTTATTACTAATTGGTCGTCATGCTTCTCTTAGACTTCTACCTCCCCCATTCTTGGCTGTCCATATTTTGCTATATTTTATTTTTCTGCCCAGTTTTCCTTCTTTTAACCTTCTCCTTTTAAAGGATGATGTTTACAACTTTCCTCTTTATTTATCTGTGTATTTATTTTTTTACCAAGTCTCTTCTGGAGAAGTCCACACACAATTCTCACCACACTTCATGAGTTGTTCAGGTAGAAATGTCACTTGCTGGGGGTGCTATTTGCCCTCCACGCTGGGATGCTAAAGTACTTTTGCAGTGACCGTCATCAGAGGAAAAGTTGAAAAGTTATTCTAGTCCCTCTTCCCCTCAAAACCTTGAGACAGGGCTTCCCTGATGGCGCAGTGGTTGGGAGTCTGCCTGCTAATGCAGGGGACACGGGTTCGAGCCCTGGTCTGGGAAGATCCCACATGCCGCGGAGCAACTGGGCCCGTGAGCCACAACTACTGAGCCTGCGCGTATGGAGCTTGTGCTCCGCAACAAGAGAGGCCGCGACAGTGAGAGGCCCGCGCACCGCGATGAAGAGTGGCCCCGCTTGCCGCAACTAGAGAAAGCCCTCGCACAGAAACGAAGACCCAACACAGCCAAATAAATAAATAAATAATTAAAGGTGCTAATAATTGGAAACAAACAAACAAACAAGTCTTGAGACAACAAGAATTAAGGTATATGGAATATGAAAGTATTTTGGCATGACAAGTAGGGATGAAAGGTATTTAAATATTGGATATGAATATAGTTATTAGTAAAAAAAAATCAGTTCCTGTTTTAGATAAATATGAATAAAATAAGCACAAGGTTATATATTTTGTTGCAAAATACATTAAACTGCTTTTAACTATATAAAAACTGTAAATGCATTTACAAAATTAGCTAGACTCTAAGTTAGAAGCAGATGAGAGTTTTCTTCTGTCAAGGTAATAGAATAAGACTATAAAAGTGAATAGTGTCAAAATATGTACAAACTCAGGGGCTCACATAAATCACTTTTTGATCTATGTGCTTGGTTACAAGACATTCCCCATTTTGGAAGATTGTTGCAATCTTCTTGGTGGGCATGGAAAATATTTTTTCCTGCACAATAATTCAATATCTCTCACAACAGTCTGAAATAAATGAAAACTTTGTCGATATTTTCTTCAGGCAGATGTAAAACTGTTTCTGCTAAGCACTGCTAGCTTCTGCAACTGAAAGCTTTCCTTGGAAATTCTTGTCAGCGAGGGCTCCCTTCTGCCATCAAAACAATGTCCTTTCCACGCACCTTGAGAAGCGCAGCTCAGCCACTGGACACCTGGGACCGTTTCAAAGTTCAGCCCAGTCAACCTTAGGAAGGTCAGTCAATGATTGGAGGACGCTGGCGGAAGGTGAGGGCGGGATTTGCAATTTGACCACAGCCCTGGCAAGTATGACTCAGTTTCTAATGGCAACAAGCTCAGAGCTTCTCTGTGGGGCAGCTTCATAATTAAACGTTAAAATCAAAGTGCTTTTCTATGAAGGAGCACACTCTCCTTTCCAAATCCTAGTTTAATATTCGTCTTCAGAGCTCACAGCTTAGTAGAAAAGTCAGCCTTAAGATTCTGCACATTTAAGCAGGTGGTATGTGATTAAGATGCTGCCTTGGCGGCAAGACTTTGAAATCCAGTGCTTTTGTTTGCCGTATATGTGGTTTATGAATCTGGGCAATCGGATCTCTGTATTCCCTCCATGTTAACACACATTATCGTCAGTGTTTCCTGTGGAGTCATCCTGCAGGAGTTGGGCAAAGCATGATGTTGGTCCGAGGTTCCCTAGGGCTACAGGGTGACAGTGTTAAGATCTTGGCACCTCAGTGTGATGGAGGTGACTCTTCTGAGAGACAGTGTGATACAAATTGACATCTCTGGGTGACTGAACAACAACATGTGCAGAAAAGGAAATACGAGAATAATGACTTCATGGAGGAGGAGAAAAAGTGAACCAAAGAATAGAAATGAACCGAAGAACCAAGAATAAGTAGGAAGGGTAATGACACAGGGATGAGTCCCAGAGGTTGGGGACCTTCATGATGGTTTGAATTCAGTTCCTGAATCCTGTGTGACTGAGGGTGAGGAACTTAATTTCTCTGGGTCACGGTTTCTCTCCTGGGTGTGTTTTGATTGTATGATTCATGTGGTATTTTATAATTCTAACATCCTATTCGATTGTCTCTACACTCATATTTTGACTTTCAGTATGTTCGTAGGGTTTATTACGGCACAACACAAGTGTGCTTGATTCTTGATGACGTATTATAATGATTTAACAAGAACATTAGTTTAAAAGTGGCCAAAAAAAGACTTAAAATTCACAAAGTTCTTCTACCTTAAAAACTAACAATATGCACATTAGTTCCCAACCTAACCTACTGGAGATTCCAGAGGAAACACAGACTACAACCTGCACAGAAAAATCCTATCTGTGTAAATCATCTAAGCCAGCTAGAAAGTATCTTCCAAAAACTCAAGACTATATTGTTTCAATACTTACTATCTATTTCCAATGGTTACTTCATGGATATTATACCATTAACAAGATGTTTTCCTTTGATTAATAAAACTACTAGGAAGATATTATTGGCATAATCCAAAACTTTTGTGAAAGCCTTGTAGCTTTTACCTGCTGAGCCATAATTTGGAAAAGAACAAAACAAGTAAAAATGCAAATAAGTCCAATGGAATAACCCAAGAGTCTTGCATTAATAAATTAGAAAAATCAATGCTTCCAGACGAGGCATAAACTAAAGAGTCACACTACATTTCCATGCAGACACTCCTTCACAGGTGTTTTGAGTTTTTATTAATTAAAAAGAGAGCATATGTTAATGAGTAGACCAAGCATTAGGCTAGAAGTCAGGGGAATTTGGATTTTATTTTGGATTCTTCCATTTTTTTTTACTCTATGACTTTCTCCGCTCTTAAGCCTTGTGCCTCTATTTCCATATCTGTTAAAATGAGGATAATGATATTCACTTGATCAATGTGAGATTAAATTATAGACTTTAAAAGTGCTAAAGACTATGTATTCCCAGTAAAAATACATGATTCTTGGTATTTCAATGAGACTGAGGCTTTCAGCAAAAATATAATCTTAAAGCATGCCTAAAAGTCTTGTTAGTTTCTCAGAACCCTTAAAAATGCTCATGTCTGCCTATGATCTTGTTGCAGATAGACTTACCCTTCATGCCCCCGGGTCATCCAGCTGACCTGGGCCTTTTGGTCACACAAAGAGGCTGAATGCCAGGTGAAAAAATCCGGGGTTGGCAAATGGTTAATACAGACTCAGAAAGAAAAAGTCTTAGAAGAGGATGTGAGAGTGTTGTTATTCCAAATGTAACCCTCAGGCACTGTGGAATAAGCCTCTTTTCTCAGAGAACAAATGTAAAGTAGTGTGATGCTTCTTGTGGAACACAGAGTTCCCAGGATGGTGAGTCAATTGGCTCACTCCGCTAAGGTCATCCCTTTGTTAGCGTGCAGAACTCCATCCTCACCTTGAAGATGAGGGGACCACAGCCCAGTCTTCCTTTCCCATTTACGGGATAAGAGACTCAGAGACTGAGGCTCTGTTCCTTCTGGCTGTGAAGGAATTAGAAGTTCCTTCTAATTCATCCCTCCCCAACAAAAGAGTGATCCTGTATCTCTGAGCCTGGTAAGCAATGGCAGCTTTGGAGGCCAGGGGAGGGCCTTTCAGAGGGAATATGATTGAAGGCAGGACATGGGTAAGGGGCCTTTGCCCCACTCCTGTGGTCTCAGCTCTCAGATATACTATGAAGCCCATGAGAATGATGGGCTTCACAGTATATTTAGAATATGTCATAGAATTATCCAACATCCAACATCCCTACTTGAAAGTGTAAATATGTTTATTTTCACCCATTATGAATATGACCTTTTAGGCAAGCCCAAACTCCCTGAAATGTGACATACTACATTCATTCATTCCATTGTCATGGTCATGAGATCAGAGGTTTATGAAAGTCCCTCTCAACTCATCAACTTTCTCCTCTATGGAGGAGGACAAGTTACCACATACATCAATCTTCTTGGGGTTCATGGTTTTCCTTGTGGGCATGTGAGATCCACTTCTCACCCCCTTAACACTTTTATAAGATCAAACATGTGTCGCCAGCCCTACCTGATATTTTTCACACCATGGAGAATTTGGCTTCTTGTTAACTGCATCTGCAGTCTCAAATCTCTTTATAGAATCTTCCCTAAGTGATATTAATAGCAATGGTGGTCCTTTGTTAATAATGCATAATAACAATAGCTCTCATTAAAACAACATCAGTTAAGTTAGAGAATGGTTAGAGTTGTGGTTAGAAAATGGGCCTGTAGACATCAACACTGCTAAAGTCATTTATTCTTTCCCTCATAAAACAGAAGTAAATATAATGACTGGCTAAGATGGTAATGAAATTCCATTCCAATTGCATAACTGCAGACTGGTGTTTTTATTTGTGGGAGAGTTTTCTTGGCGATATTGTGCGATGGGGCATCCCCAGGAGAAAGAACAGAAAACAAAGGGTTTCTTCATGATGTCCCTGCATGTCCTGTGCTTTTGTTTCATTCTTCCCAGGCTGGAGTTAGCATCAGTTAGCATAAATGTGAGCAGGGGGCTGGTTCCTCGTCCTGACTCTGTTACGTAATGCCCTGGACTACATGACAACTTCCTTGAACCTCAGTTTTGCTCATCTGTGATATGGGTGGGATTATATCTATTTGGCAGAAACTTCATTTAGCTTGCAAGTAAAACTGCACATAATGATGCTTTTTAAAGTGCTCGAAAAGAATTATAAACACTCCCTGATAATGCTCAGCCAAGCCCTGAAGCAGGTGTACTTCCTTGGTGCGTTCACACCTCTGCTCCCAATTCAGATGCCCAGAGTCCATAAGTTTTCTTCTTAGGCACAGGGAGCCTCCTGTGCACATTCAAGCTCAGCTCCCCCAAGACTCTAGCTCCCTCTTTCCACCTTCTAAAAGGTAACTGAAGATGAATGTGATTAACAGGTTCATCGTAAGATGTTGAGTGTTGATAACGGAGTCGTGTTATTTCTTCCCTTTCCTCTCTCCCTCACTCTTCTCCTTCCCTTCTTTCTAAGTGGGTATGTCACACCAAAATGGATGTGAGTTGATATACACAGTGAAAAGTACAGATACGTTAAGACTATAAGCTGATTAAAACAAGGTAGGAAGCCATTATTTGAGTGTAAAATGAATGGAGGAGAAATTATACAAGAAAATCTAAGCTTGGGAAGCTACTGAAATTCATGATGAAATGTAATAGTGAGCTTCCAGGCAGACAAAGACAAAGAGGGAAATAGCAAAGAAGTATTCAGGGGAGACAAATTTTCCCCACTCTTAATTCTTAGAAAAAAAAGTGATCATATGCATATTCCTAGTTGCCTAAATTAAGAGGTGGATAACATCTTATATGCAGTTTTTTCAAAAGTAGAGATAGTCTTCATATGGCTTTGTTAACAAATATTAACCATGGATAAAATACAAACTGACCTCACGTATACAGTGACTCCTGGGGACATTTGCATTTTTACAGTGAACTCTGATCTAAACCCTGAGATGACTCACAAAATCAACATCTATGGTGTTAGGACATGGAAGCTGATTTTGTAAGCGGGAATCTACCCATAATAATGATTTTCTGCACTTGCTTTCGCTTTGCCTGTGTAATTTCCCCACTGTGTTCGATTCAGTGTGTTTTATGGCCATGTCTGGTTTTTGGAATGGGGGCTCAGAAATGGAGATAGAGCCTTGGAGAGAATGGTCCAGAAATCATTTAAACCAAGTTGTAGCTATCGTTTTAACGTCCCTTGGAAGGAGAACTCCTTGGAATTGTTTCACATCCCACCCCTCAAAAATATTTTAAAGTAAGCTTCATTAATCATTACTCGGCTGTTTCCTAGGCCTTGTCCCAAAAGGCCTGGTAAGCTTTAAATCCCTAGTGACACCTGCTGGGCAGACCTCAGCTCACTGCTGCAGGCTCCATCCACCTACCTCTTCTTTAACATGCAAAGCTGCAGGCCAGGAGGTAAGGGGCTGGCTATCAGCCTCCCCTGCTCCCAGACAGTCTGCTAATTTCTCCTGCAGGTGACCTTTGCCAGGACTGTACTGCACTCAGTCACCGTAGTACTCTCTCGGGGGTTGATTTCCAACCTGTCCAGCCCCCAGGAAACAAGCAGGGATGCATCAGAGTTAGAGGGGAGCCGGAGAGAGGAGAGAACCAATAGTATCCACCCCTACTCCCTGCCCCAAGTTACTATATGCTGCTTCTTTGTCTGAAAACTCCGAGGTGAAAGATGCTACTTGAGCCGTATGTTTTGTTCCAGCACAAACCCAATTATGCTATACTTGCTTATATCTGAACATATTGGTTTATCTTACATAGAGTTTAATTGATGCAAACTTGAACTTCAGTGTGTTAGCTTTTCTGAGAAAACACCATCCCTGCGATTTAGATTGCTATGTTTTTCTTTGAACAAAGCAAAGAGGAGCAAGGCAATTACACCTCAGGTCTGTTTATTTCTTCCGTATTCGCCAACCATCACAAAAATAGTGTTTAACCTCTTGTCGGATTACCTCTTGTGCCCTTTACTGTCCAATGGCAAAATCTCTCTCAGAGCCAACATCTGCATCCTTGGACAGATCAACTAGTGTGCAAAGTCCGTGTTAGCTGATCAAGCATGGCTTTGTTTGCGCTTATTCACAGCGCATCCAGCACTGCGAAAGTGGTTTTGCATATTAACTAAGTGCACGGTAACCTTCCTTTCCCTCCTCAGAGCTCCACCCCCTCCCACCGGGCCTCCTCGGGAAATCAACACTGTTACTCACTGAGGAAGCTGCCAAGAGGTTGCCATAGCAACTGTTCTGCTTTCAGCAGCTACTTTTCTGGTTTGAAGTGGGGGGCGGCGGGAGGAAAAAAACCTGAGGAGAACTAGGCAGCTTTCTGATCAGAGTTGAGATAAAGAGGGTCACAGTCACTTGCGGGCACTGCCTAAAAGAAGCCAGTGGATTTGACAGGTACAGCAAAAGGAGCAAATAGACAAACTAAAAAGGTAAATACAGTGGAAGGGCAATCATCCAATTATTTGGTAGTGGTCTTAAGGTGAAGCATTGCCAGCTGATATCATTTCCTCTCATCTAGGATGCTATTTTATGAGTTGTTTTCATTTTTGTCCAGAGCCAAACAAAGGTGATGAGTTTTACGCGATTATAAACGGCAAGGGGGTAAAACAGCCCCAGAATGGGAATGTAACATCTGAAAGTCATTTTCTAAAACTTCATTCAGCACGGGAACAATGCTGCATTCAGGCGGCGTAAGCTGAGGACGCGAGGTGCGCCAGGTCAAGCCGGCGACCTCTGAGCTCCTCTCTTGGAGTGGTTTGCCAAGGTTGGCCGTGGAACGGTCTCCTTTCAAAGGAAGGGTTGGGATTAGGCAGGGAAAGGTGCAAAAAGTCAAAAAATGAAAAGCTGGGCACACAGGAGTGCTGGATTTCAACGACCTACAGAGAGCTGTGCTGAAAACTGCTCCAGACACCTGGTTCCTGGGATTTCAGCAGCTCCCCGTGAAAGAGCCCATAGTTCTCAGTGGTTCCTGGCAGAAAACTGGCAGGGCTTGGGCAGGACCAGTTCGTAAGGGTGACAGTGACTTAGTCTACGCCCCATCCTTCCTGCCTCGTTTCCGCCCCTCGCCTCAGCGCACACCTGCTCCCCACGGGTCAACCATCTTCCCAGGGCTCCTTCGGTTCACCTTCTCTTGCATTATTCATTCAGCAGTGATGAAATCGGAATGCTCTTACCTTCCTCACACAAGCTACTATTTTCTAAATTGTATAGTTTTGTTCAGAACACAGTAACAGCTACAAGACCCAGATAAATGTAAAAGAATTGTAAGTTACAGAGGCAAAACAAGTACAGACAGTCCAAATGAGATTGTAACATGTGGTATCATGCTGGTGCCATTGTCATTAACGTTTGATGACAAGATTATTAATATTTTTAGGGGAGTAGCAAGGGAAGATCTCAGAGGTTAACACCTCTTTAAGGACATGCAATAGTGCAGCATGTTTGGAGCAGTGGGAACTAGCTCTTTGCCTGTAGCAACTTATTTCTGACCTGAAATACAACCATTTTTGCCTAATGTTTGGTCTGAATATTTGTGTCTCCCCCCACCCCCAAATACATATGTTGAAATCCTAACCCCCAAAGATGATGGTATTCCCAGGTGGCCATTGAGTGATGCTTAAGTCATGAGGGTGGGGCCCTGAATGGGATTAGTGCCCTTGTAAAAGAGACCCACAGAGCTCCCTAGCCCCTTCCACCGTGTGAGGACCCAAGGAGGAGACAAGGAGAAATCTGCACTGAGTGAGGTCCCTCACCTCACCCTGATCTCAGGCTTCCAGCCTCCCAAACTGTGAGAAATACATTTCTGCCATTTATAAGCCACTCAGTCTGTGGCATTTTGTTAAGAGTGCCCAAACAGAGTGACAACCCATATTGTGGTAGAGATCACAGGTTGATTGTCAACTTTCTGGAGACCTTTGTCACTTGCATTTTTAAATTTGTCTTGACAAGTAGAGGTATTTTGAGGTAGGAAGGAAGAGGCGACAAGGGAAGGGAAGAAACTAGAAATATCGGAAACAAGAAATTACCAAAGCAGGTTTACTCTAAAGCAGGATTCAAAATTTTACATGGTTTGTATCCTGAATGGTCTTCACAGATGACAAGAGAGAGTCAAACTGAAATTTGAAGTTGTAAAAGAAATAAAGCCAAAGACACAAAGCATTTCATTTGAGCAAAGTTGTACAAAGTACTAGAAGCCGATCTAGACTGGGACCAGACATAGGAACTGCCCCCTGCATCGGAGCGCTCCTAAATTAAAGCAAAGAACCAAGTCGAAAACAGAGTGGGCTCTCCTGTGTATCATAGAGGTAGCTGGAGGCCCTATGTTATATAACAGGGATAGGATGGAAAACGACAGTTCCTCGCTGACTACAGTAAATGTGACTAAATTACCTCATCAGCTTCATACTCCTGAGTATTTCTATCACGCCAGAGAACTATCTGTTAATCTGAACTGTCTGCTAGACAGCACAGGCTGGAGGTATTAGTATTCAAAGAAATCCCTCTCTCGAATGGCTGATTGGAGGGATACCAAGTTTAGTCTATGTAGCAATTGAGTCCAGGAACGAGACACGGAGAAATAATAAGTGGGGGGAAGGAATAAAAGGGAAGAGAAAATTCAGAAATTTGTTTGAACTCTGCAACAGCTTCTAGTCCATTCCTTTTCACTGACCTGATCTAATTCAAGCAGCTATTATCCCTGTGAAACACTGCCACAGCTGAATTTATTTTTATTTTGCCTGCTCACAGGCAATGTAAAGTGAATTTGAGAGCACACCACCTTCACGGAAAGGACTGCAGCGTATTTACTCACCACCTCCCTCCTCCCCTCTGCGTGAAAAGGTTAATTTGAATAAGGCTGCTGCTTCCACAAATAGAACAGTAACTGCACACAGAGGAACCGCCAATGAGAGTGTTTTTCAATGATGTCATACTTATACCTGCTCCTTATTATTTGCTGAGTTGTGACAATGTTTTCCTTGAATCTCACATTTTATTGGTTAAGAGCTCTGTCATTCTGAGTGCTTCTGAAGAGTTTTAGACACTGCAGTTTCTTTACAAGCCCAGAATTTCTGCAGCTTCTGCACGTCAACCAACTGTTGGAGCACCTAGAGTATTTTAAACACTGTCGTCCTGAAAATAAGTAAAAACCTTTTATAATTTATACCTGATTTACATGGCCTCTGACACCAGGTCTATTTTCAGTATAAAATCAGCATAAGAAAAGACTGCTTTTTGCTTAAAAAAGAACTACGTGAACAGAACTTTTACTGAAGTGTTCATAGAAAGGTGCTACTAAGCTTAATTTTGTCACCAGTGACCTAATGGAAAACAAAATTATACCATTTGTCTTACAAAAACTTATTGCCCCATGGAGCAGAGCTTCCTAAAAAGAACTAGCTCTAAAACTTAGCAGTTTGTAGGAGAGAAGGTATTGGAGGAAAGGAGACCTACCTGGCTTATTTTTATCCTAAGTGGATTTTATTTTTTAAAATCAAGTAGGTTTTTGTGTCGTTAAAATGTGTGTCCAGGTCACTCAGATTCTAGGGCTTTTCCGAGGAAAATGCCTGCAAATAGGTTTGAAAACCACACTACTTTGTAGGGAAGGTGACAATCAGATAAATCAGCTCTGTATGAATTAGGGATTATTCAACTAACCGAAAGAGTCAAATAAATATTCTGGTCAACAGAAGATACAAGTGTGGTTGGGAAGCCAGAAATAAAGGTTGCTGTTCCAAAAGTCTCATAATCTATGAATGGGCCCTCAGAGACTTAGAAGACAAAGTCAAGCCACCCGCCCATGGCCAGTTGTTGAAGCAGAATGTATTTAAGGAAGGTTAATCCATCACACAGGCAGGGCAGTGTATTAAATGCACCAGTGAGAAGGGCAGGGCATGAAAGGAATAGGCAGATTTTAATGGGCAGAGAGGGAACAAGTTCTAAGAACAAGAGTTCTGGTTGGGAGAATGAGACAGGGAAGGGTGGGTACATACAGAACAGACCTCCTCGAGTGGATATATGTATTGTGAGATTAAATTTAGAAGAGCAGGTGCACAAATTAGCAATGATGATGTAAATTAGGAAGAAGTAGAAACTACTACATATTTTGAACATCCGTCTCTCAAATTCAGTACCCAATATCAAATATTTTTGAAATGAAAATGTCTTCACAGCTGTGTATGATGGCTTACTGTCTGCTGAGTCCGATGAGAGGTTAACTAGATGTTATAAAGATTTGATTATCTTATAACTTAAATAAATGCTTGTACAAAATTATTGTGGACTTTGATCATTCAGTGAGAATCCTACTGTGTTAAGAGCATGAAAAACGTGGCCAAAAACAAAATTTAATTGTGGTCAAGACTAGAGAATATAATTCTACCCTTTCATTAAACTTAGAAGGATCACAGCCATGTCTATTTTACTTGAATTTCACAGTATTTCCATCAATTAACTGCATGTAAATTTTGATTCCAGAGATCCAGCTGTCGTAACAGCATTGTGGAAAGTATAATGGCCTCTGGTATCAGACAGACCTGGGTTCAAATCCCAGCTCCAACATTCAGTAGCTGTCTGACCTTGGTCATGTTGATTAGTCTTTCTAAATCTCATTTTTCTTGAAGGATAATGATGATACCCATATATAGGATTATCGTGAGGATTAGACTAACATATATATGTCTAATTAGTGTAGTGCCTCTCTCAGTAAATGAAAGATTTTTTTTGCCTGTTTGTTTTTGTTTTAACTCTATTATGACCTTCAATGTCCTTCAAGGACCTACATGATAGCATCTGGCTGAACATTTTCTCTCACTCTTCTTCCCTCTCCCTCTGCTCCAGCCATGTTCACCTTCTAGCCATTTCCCAAACATGCCGAACGCGCTTCCGCCCAAAGGTCTTTACCTTTGCAGCTCCTTTAGCCTGGAACTCCTCTCCTCCCAAGCCTGACCTCTTTACTTTATTCAGGTCTCAGCTCCCCAGAGAAATCTGACTTAACACCCTGTCTAAAACAGCATCCCTATTGCTCTCTTCCTCATGACCCCACATTTATGCTTTTTTTGTTGTCACTTATCACTACTAAACATTACCTTATGGTTGTATTTTCCAGTTGTTCATTATCTGTTTTGCTCACCTGGATGTCAGGTGTGTGTGAGCAGTGGCTTTGGTCACCTCTGTGCCCCAGAGCCTAGAACAGTGCTTGATCATACTTCTCAGAAAAGTTTGCTAACAAACAACAGTGATGATGAAAAGAGCAATGGAACCCTACACTTTTCAGGATACTGCCATTACAGGGAAGAGGATGCAAGGACCAGAGAGGAAACATCGTATTGGCCACTTGCCAATGTTTAAATTGTATACAAACTTTAGACAAAATATTTAAATTTGCCCATCACAGCTAAAGGATCAAATTATAAGACAAGGAGAATATATAGTCCCATTATTCTTTACAAAGGATATCAGTGTTCATCAGGGTAGATGGAATGGGAGAAAGCTGGTACAAATCACTGGGCCAGTGGTTTAGAAGAGATTCCAGGGCAAATCCTGGGTGAAGAATTTTAGCTGGTGTACCTTTCTGAGTTGTATTATTTTTTTTCACTTCCAGGCTCTACTGAACCTATCTGTCTTGGCTCTGGTTCTCATTAATCATTGGGTACAATCTACAGACTTTGGATCCATAACAGTTGGAGAGAAAAATAAATTCAGGACGGCATTCAAGACCTTCTCAACATTACACACACAGACACACACTCTAATACACACATGTATTGAATGAATGGATTGAAAGTTCAGAAAATATTTTAAGATCTTTCCGTTCTGCCCCCCTTTCAGTCAGTCATGATGATAAAATATACTCTCTTTGGATTTCTCTTTTCCTGGTAACTGAAGGACAATATAAGACAGCACAGAGCTTATGTAAGCATTATCCCTGCTGACATTCCAAATGAGCAAATCAAATGCCACCTAATCATTTGGTTACAGCTTGGATTTGGCAGTCTTTTATAAAATACTGAATTGAATGAGCATCTGCCTTTTACATCTTGGCTATGTCAGCACCTGTGGCTGCTTCTTCTAGAAACTTCTTAACATAATAAAAGTAATAGGAAATAAGATCACTGTTAACCAGAATGCTTTTGAAAGATTATAGATTCATGGTCAAAATTCAGGGTTTAGAGCCTATTTTTAAAGAAAATTACCTCTCTTCTCTGACACCTTCCTCCTCTATTACCCTCAATTTTAGATCTTTTAGTTTAGTGCTGCTTTTACATGGTGATCTTGTTAAAATGCAGATTGTTTCAAAAGGTCCTGAGCAGGGCATGAAATCTGGCATTTCTGACAAACTTCTGGGTGTAGTGATGTGCTGGCCTGTGGACTACACTTTGGATAGGACGGGTTTAGATGACATAATGCCGCGTGTTTGACTCTGCTCTTCCAAATTAACATACCGTTTTAAAATAAAGCAGTTCACTATTCTCCCTTGCGTACATTCTATCATAAAGCTCAGAGATTTTATTCTAGGTATATTCACATCCAGTTGGTACCCAAGTCTTTTGGAGTCTCTCTAAGAAGTGTTTCTTTCCTTTCCATCTGCACAGGAGCTGGCTCGCTGGAACCTCCCTCATCTTTCCCCTGCAAAACTGCAATAACCTCGACCTAATCTCCTAATCTCCAGCCTTCTCTTTTTCCAGTCCATCATCTTATATTCTGTCACCATACTTTCCTTTCAAAAAACATTTTTTTGATGAGGTCACTTCCTTTTTTAAAGACCCCCCACTGGTTCCTCTTGCTTAAAATAGAGGTTGGCGTCGTCTCTGTGGTTCAACAAACCTGGGCTGGAATCCGAATTTCTTCAATTTCTTTTTCTGTAACTTTGAGCAACTTGCTTAACTTCTGAGAGCCACACTTTCCTCATCTGCACAATGGAGAGAATATCGCTTATCTCAGAATGTCGTCCTATGATTTAGATGCAAAGTCGTAGGTGAAGTATCTGATACGGTGCCAGCCATAGTAGGTGTTCAGTAACTTAATTACCATTTTTTCCTTTTTCTTTCCGGTCTGACCATTTTTGGCTTTTTAAGCCCCTTATATGAACACTCTTGAAACTCTTTCTTCCTGTCTTTCCTCCACTGCCTACAAGCCGCACATATGCACTCTCTAGCTCCACTGAACATCTCATTTCCCGATGCATCTGCTGAAAGACCCATCCCATTCCTCCACCTGGCAAATCCCCTTGGTCCTTCAAGGTCCAGCTTCTCTTCTTTCTTCCCTAAGAAGACAGAGCCTGCATACTTGGGCAGAGCTTGCATACTTGGGCAGAGCTTGCCACTCTCTTCCTGTCTTCCAACAGCACCGTGATCACACCTCTCCCATTATGCACTTGCTGTGATGCGCTGCCAGGATGTGGGCCTCAGCTGTCTCTCGACTCGATGGTGACCTCTCAGTGGCCAGGACTTTCTCTTATCTCCTGATCCTTCGTGACTTGAGCATTTGTTTAATAAAGGAAGGGAATCGATGTGGTACATAGTTTAAAGAAATGGACGCTTGAATATTATATTCCAGAAACTACATAGAAAAAAATAATTCTGAAAGATCTCTTAGACCAAAATAATAGTTTAGAGTAATAATCCCCATTTTCTAGCATATTTTAACATATTTTACTATTTTCCAGGCCTGATTTTAAATGCTTTACATACACTGTCTCATAGGATTCTCTTGACTATCCTTTGTTGTAGGGTGCTGTGATATCCATTTCACAGATAGAGAAACTGACATTCAGAAAAGGTAAATATCCTGTATGGTTACACAGTTTACAATTGTTAGAGTAGGAATTTGAACCTATGTCTTTCTGACTTCAGTTTGTCTTCTACACAGTACTATCTCATGCAATCTGCTTCCATAGCCTGGTTTCAACTTCTTCTTAAATATAGATTAAAAGCATGGATAGAAATTTTTCCTAGAGAAGAATTTAGACACAGATAAAGGCACTCTCTGCGAGAGTCACATATTTAAGTGGTTTGGAGATAGTAATTATTAGGTAGATAAAACATAGCTCAGAACTGTAAAATTCTAAAATCTGGACACCTTGTACATCCTTTCCTTTTCACTTATTATTTGTTTTGAAGAAGCCGTTAAGCAGTCTTATTCCTGAGGGAAAACCATTTTAATGATGCCTTTTTGACTTTCAAAGATACTTTTCATTTTCACCACACAGTAGTTTCATAGGCAGTCCTCACACAGATAATTTTCTAAACTAAATTATGTACGAGAGTTCCTTCCTGCTGTCTCAAAGAAATCAAGCTAAAACTAAGGCAAGTCATAAAAAACTACTGTGTGTTATCTGGTCTGGGGAACTGCTATTTGTAACAGACCCTCTAGGTATTTTCAATAGAGGAAATCTTGTCTACAAGAGCCTGCTTATAGGCAATAATCATGCAGTCAACTGCATCTACAATTAATGACAAATCTGTAGCTTGAAGAGCAATTGTGATCCCAGATATGTTTGAAGCCTCTTGGCAAAGCAACTGTAAACTGTCAGAGAAGTTCTCTGTGTGGACTCTAGGAATACCCAGTGGAAGTTATTTATTTATTTATTAGTTTATTTATTTATCTAATGGTCTTATCGATCTCTTGGAAACCTCTTAACCTGGCATTCTGTTGAATTGATAGGGTTTCTGAACCTGTTGAATGTACATAGATCTAGAATAAGCCAGAATATTTGGAAACAGGAAATTGATACTTAGAAATACCTTAAGGCCTAGTGTATTCCCTGGAACATTAGTTCCATAGGCTATTAAGAGATGTCAGGTGAGAAGATAAAGTGTTCAAAGGTTAAAGTCACAGAAAAGCACTGAGTTTGAAAAATAGTCTATAGGTTTCTTTGCTACTGGACTTTCCAGAATCTTTATGTCAATGTTTATCATGGCTCTCCTGGGATAGTATAGTTGCTGTCTTTTTGATTTGTTTTGTTTAGGGGTTATCTAAAAAATACTGATCTGCAGAGTAGGCACTGTGGCACTCGGGGAAGTGTTTTTTGCCCCTGGACTTTCAATATATTTTGTGTGACTGAGGGCTAAGCTCCTACTCACTGGTGTGGCACCATTGTAGCATCTCAGTGCAGACTTGATGTCTAGAGAGTAATAAAAAAGATATCCCATGTAAAAACACAAAGAGGCAAAGACAAAGAGAACTTTGGTATGACCCATGATATAGAAGGGTTCTCTAATTATAAAGATTGAAAATTTAAGAATCAAATGAATCCTCTACAGTATCATAAACACATTTTAAGTTGAATGAGTTCATTCGGATAAGCCTGAAGTTTTATGTTTTAAAACCATGGTATTGCAAAGAACACTGTTAATTTTCAACTCATGGCAAAATATCATAGGTAATAATAGTGAATTGACAAAAATGGGAGAATTTAAATGTTATATAATCAAACATCTGTGAGGGCTTCCCTGGTGGCGCAGTGGTTGAGAATCTGCCTGCCAATGCAGGGGACACGGGTTCGAGCCCTGGTCTGGGAAGATCCCACATGCCGCGGAGCAACTGGGCCCGTGAGCCACAATTACTGAGCCTGCGCGTCTGGAGCCTGTGCTCCGCAACAAGAGAGGCCGCGATAGTGAGAGGCCCGTGCACCGCGATGAAGAGTGGCCCCCGCTTGCCACAACTAGAGAAAGCCCTCGCACAGAAACGAAGACCCAACACTGCCAAAAAAAAAAAAAAAATTTGTGATATTTCAGAAGTCTCGTTTCGAGGTCTTGATGTCACTTTCTCTTTCTGTTCTGAATTTTGCCATCTGGAAATCATGGCCTATAACTACCTGTACAGTGTGGTCAACAGGAATGAAATTAACTACAGTCTACAATTGCAGTAGCAGAGTCAATGCACAAGATTTTTAAACCCAAAGTTAATGTGACGTCCTGGCTTCATTTTATTATTGATAAATGTACACTCTCATTACAGATACCTGAGGGTTGACTGTCAAAGTAGTTTGGCAGTTTTATTTTTCCTAAGAAATTTGCCTGAAAACTATTGGGAGTAATAAAGTGTGTGACCGAGAGAAGATAAGGATATGGGGTTTGCAGGTGACTAGAGACGTAGATTGTAAATTGGCTGCGTGTCATCCACTATATCCGTGTTTGGTGGTGAAATTTATCTTCATTAAAGATGCCTCTGGAAGTTAAAAACTCAGTTCCCCAGTTGCACTGGCCATGTTTAAATGCTCTATCCACATGTGGCTAGCGGTTAGTGTATCGAACACTGCAGATATAGAACGTTTCCATCATTGCAGAAAGTTCAGCAATATTTTTACACAAATTCAGATCCATGTGAGAGTTGGGCGTAGGGAAAAAGAAGAGAGGCTAAAATGGCAGGATTTTATTGGCAAGTGTTACTTTGTGAAGTTATGTAAGATGGAAAAGTATAATGTCCTAAATTCTTTTGCAGTTTAGAACACTATAAAGAGTTTTATACTAAGCTCATAGATACAGAGAAGAGATTAATGATTGCAGAGGTTGGGTTGGGGGCTGGGAGAAATGGATGAGGGGGTCAAAAGGTACAAACTTCCAGTTATAAGATGAATAAGTCTTGGGGATGTAATATACAGCATGGTGACTATAGTTAATAATACTGTATTGCATGTTTGAAAGTTGCTTAAGAAAGTTCTCAACATAAGAAAAAAAAATTTTTGTAATTATGTACGGTGACAATGTTACCTAGACTATTGTGGTGATCGTTTCACAATCTACACAAGTATGAAATCATTATGTTGTACACATGAAACTAATATAATTTTGTATGTCAGTTATACGTCAATTTAAAAAATTTTAAAAACAAGAAATTAAAATATTCAGAGGAAAGTAAATAGAAAAAAACATTTTTATGCTGATGAGTTAAAAAAAGCAAAAAAAAAGAAATGCAGAAACACAGGATAAAAATTACGTTAACTTTCAGCTGTTTATTTAACGTATTTCTCCTTCTCAACTTATTACTATTAAGGAAAGGAACAAGCCAGCTTGTTTTGAAGCCCATCTTTTACATGACTCATTGAAATCAGGGATTACTTTCCTCAAAAGCTTCATGAGAATTCAATTCCATGAGAGCTCTCAGTCCACTGTATTTGCCCAAAGATTATAGTCAGAGGAACCCCAAAGAGCAGAGTTCCCAGCAGGGAAAGACAAGGCAATGTAGCGGGTAAGGCGAGGACCAAGGTAGAAGGAAATTTAAAAAATTAATTGAGAGAGAATAGTTTCATAGTTCACAGTTTCGAGGGCTTCAGAGACACGGACAGGAATGGAGGGAACGTTAGGAATGAAAAGAAGGTGGAGGAGAGCTTTCTGAGCCGGAGCCCAATGAAACACATAATCAAGGAAATTACTGCGTGAGAATTTACTGGAAAGACCAGCGAGCAATACTGTCTTAGTTTTTAAGCAACGGAAGAAGAGAAAAGGCAATATGTATAACAGTGAAGGAACAAAAGCGGATTATATTAGAAAGAAATGTCACTAACTTCAATGTATAATTTTAAATATGAAAAAAAACTGAGTTTATATTTTAATGTTAAACATGTCTGATTCCAACATCACTGATTTAAGCTTCAGCAACAAAGATAAGTATGATTTTGCTGCCAAGACACAAAAATAAAGAGGTCTTAGAAATATGATATTATCTCAGTATTTCAAAGTTGGAAGTTCATTCATTCTTCATTCATTTATTCAACAAATATTTGCTAAGTCCCTTCTCTGTGCTGGGCATGATTGTCAACACCAGAGAACAAAGCCAAGTCCGTGCTCTAATGGAGCTTGCCTTCCAAAGGGGTAGGGTAGATCATAAACAAATCAACAAATACACAGAATGTCAGATGTTTATATGTGCTCTGGAAAAACAAAGAAGGCTACAGGGGATCAAGATACTGGAAGTAGCAAGTACTGTTGACGGATAATGTGGTCCGGGAAAGTCTAATGGAAAAGATGGCATTGGAGCAGAGATCTGAAGGAAACGCAGGAGCTAGCGCTTGGCTGTCTGGACAAACATTGCTCCAGGCACAGGAATTCGTTTATACAAAGGTCCTGAAGCTGACATATGTTTGGACTGTCCAATAAACAACAAGAAGTTTAGTGTGGCTGGAATTGAGGAATGAGAAGGAGAGGGGAGAAGTTGAGGTCAGACAGGAAGGAGGGGCAGAGTGCAGAAGGAAATCAAGGCCTTCGCAAGGGCACTGGGCTTTTTCAGAAAGAGATGGGAAGCCGTGGAAAGTTCTGAACAGAAGAGCCATAGCATCTGACTAGTGCTTGCTTCTCTGGTGATTTTCTGTCCTTGCACCCCATATATGCCTCTCACAATACCTTTTTATTCACTTGCCTTATACACTGGAGTAGAACATATACATGATGATGTCAGCATCATGGGGTTCTTTTCTATAAAAATTTGGGTAAATTTAATTAGTGGTAGAATTTCCATTGTATTCTAAATACCATCAACTTGTCTTAGGTTACACAAAAATTATCAGCAAAAGCAAATTAAATTTAAGTTTCTTCACATCTCCTAATACTTCCTCCCTTTTTATAAACTCTCAGTTTTAAGTGCTAGTAAGATATATTTTGAAAGGAAATTCCAATAGCATGTGCATGCCAGGGAGGGACTTCAAAGCAGAGAGAGTAGAACTTAGAAATTGTCGTGTCCTTCCTATTTTCTACTTCTTCTTTAAAAAAAAAGTGTTTTTAAAAAAATTTTAAGTCTCTGGTGACTTTAGGCAAGAGCAGTCACTATGGCTCTAAGTTTCTAGCTCTGTGTTTTCAGCTCCAGCAGTTCAGGGGAGGTGAAAGAAAGACAAAATAAGAAAGAGGAAGAGAGGTACTAGAAGGTCAGAAAGAGAGAGAGAAATGCTAGAAAGCTCTTTCTTTTCCTTTTCCCAGACTGGGAAGAATAAAGCAGAATTCCTATATGTACAAAGTATCTCTAGTAGGAAAAATAATTACAGCAAGAGGAAGTCACGTTTAGTTCCATAAGAAGACCTAGTTGGGTTTCTTTCTAAAGTGGAAACAATTTCAGTTGAATGGAAAAACTGATGCAGAAAAATATTTTTAAAAATTTCTTTCAGAATGAGAGGGAAATTTTGAAGAGGAGGGCAATGGAAATAAATAAATGGTATCATCCTTAATAATAAAGAAATGTTTATTTAATCAGATAGTCTATTGCATTTCCTCACTAGTGAATGTAACTCTAGTTAGAGATTGTTTCTGATTGCTGGTATACGACTTTATTTGGGTCTACACAGTAGCCATCATTTGATTCATAATGGCATAAATAAGAGTGGGGTTCTCAAAGATGACCTCTAGGCTTTGAAGGTCAAAGGGAGTATATGCAGAACCGAGAACAGAGATTAAAATTAATATTCACGGGGGAGGACAGGGGTGTATGTATGGACTTGTTTCTACATTTCTCCTGAAGATTCTCCCTAGGCTGGTTTCATTTCAGAGAGAAAGGCAACCATCATATTGCCCCTACTTCCTAAAAAAATCACCGTTAAGTTTGAGGGTATATGGTGTCAAACCTCAGTTCGGAAGTCACTAAATGTAATTTTTAACATAAAATTCATCTTTGTACTTTGAAATTCATTTCTTGTTTTCCATTTCATCATAATATTGTAGAAAATTGAACTAAAAAGATTTTAATAGTCTGCTCAACAAAGAAAAGCAGTTTCCAGAATTAGCTGCGGGAACTGGTTTTAGGAAGGTGAACAGTAGGGTCTGGGTTTTGGGATGGAACTGAGAAAACCAGGTAGGCTTCAAGCCTTGGTGGGTTCTCACTGTTCTTGCCCATTCACTTGCTCCTACAGGACTGACATTGACAAATAGGGAGCTTCCTGGGACATCCTTTGGCTAAAGACAGTGATTAAACAAATGTTTTCTTGGTGAGAAAATTTCCATCGCATTTTGATATGTTGATGATTCACTATTACATTTCTAGGTGTCTAGCTTCTGAAGATGAAAAAAAAACCACGCTCTGAAAGTCAGCTAACTCTGCTGTGTTTTAAAAAAAACTTTTGAACTTGCACGTCTTTTATTTTTTTGTAGAACTCTACAACGAGGAACAGTATTTCAGTATAGCTCTTAACCGACTACCGTAACTATAACAGATCCCTGATTACTTTTGCAGCTAACAGTGCAAACTCAGAATAATCCCTACATGGAAATCCTACTCCTCCAAGTCCCCACACCACACGCTGTACGACGAAGGCCATCCAAGATAAATTGGTGCCATAATTTCCATGATGACAGTCCCCCAAACAGCATTTTGTTATTGTTTCCTTCAAATCCCTAGAATTCTTCCCATGTGCTGTCATGTCTCTAGATAACAGTGCATGGAGATTAAATGTGAGTTTAAATGAACTTTTACATGCCTCTATATTTTCTTCTTGGATTTGATTATTTTTAGAGGCAAGTGATGAAAGGTTATTCCTTGCAAGATTTAGCCAGTGAAATGTGCAGCATCAAAACCTGAAGCCCTGCAGTCAGACACATACAGAGCAAAGGGGAAAATGAGAAAATGTTCCACTGGGGCTGCAGCGTTTCAGAGTATGCAGAAATGATGTCATTTGTTTTTACAAAACCCAGTTTAAATTTGTGCCTGCCTTTCAAGAACTGTAGCACAGTGCCTCTGTGGAGACATCCTGCATCCCATATTTCAGGACGTTGGAGTGTTTGCTGCATCAAAATCCAACCAATCGCAGTGTGTAGTCTTGCCCTCCCCAATTTTCATTTGTTCCCCTACCTGAAGCAAGTGTGCGCTGCCTGTGTTAGATCACGGCTCAGCACCCTCCAGCCACGTTAGAACCGCAGAGGCAACACTCCGTGCCTCGAATGGTTTAAAGGAGAACAGTGCCAAAATAAAAATTTCCTTCAGGTCACCCATGCGCATTCGTTTCATTGACAAATAACCTCCAGGAAGAGGTCTGTTTGAGAAGTAAGTTTTGTTTGTTTTAAGTGAAATCCTAGCGTTTTGTTTCTGCAGCCCCTGCGGAAGTACTGGAACCATCACAGGAGGTAAGGAAACAAATCCTGGGCTAGTGGACCCTCAGTGGCAGAGGCAAGATCTTCAGATTCAATACTAACAATTATCTTTTTTACGAAGCACACTCCATTTGTGTACATATACGTAGATGATAGAAAATGAGCAATGAAGTAGATAGAGCATTTTACAGGGATACAGTGATAGAGGGAGATTATGGCATGGCATTCACTTACAAACATAATGGTTAAGATACAGAGTGAAAAAGAAAAGTGCTGGCTAGTGAGTGTATCACTTTTCCTTCCCTCTTCCCCTCCAGCTGTAAGTACAGCCTCTTGACAACACCGGGATGGGTGTGGATTCATTTGTTGTGAGTAGCAGAGACCGAACTCTGGCTACTTTAAACCAAAAAGATATTGATTGGAAGGCTATGAGGAAACTCACAGAATGAAAGAAAGGCTGAAGAAACTGACTCCCAGACCACAGGGCCCATGCCATTCTGGGGGTCTCTGCAGCAGGAACCACATGGGGAGACTGAGTCAGTGCACTGCTGCGAGATTGCACGCTCTCCAAGCTCCCCCTCACCACTGGTCTTCTCTCATCTCCTCATTCTGCTCAAGGGGCAGAGTTCCAGGAGAGAGTGTCCCATTGGCTCACTGGCCTCATGCCACCCCTTGGCTTGGAGAAAGCAGAGTGCCCTTAATTTACATAAAGGGACAGGAGACAGTCTCCCAAAGGAGGTGGGGAGGCTGCTTCTAAAAGAAGGAGAAATGGATGCTGTTTGCTCCCCTCCATGGTCATCACCATGACCACTGCCCTGGGTCAGGGCCTCCGAATATCTCACCTGGATTAATGGTCCCCCTCCTTTAACTCATATTTTAAATCTCTTAATGGTCCCTCATCTGTTAGTGACAAGTCAGGGAACATTTGCAAATGCACAGAAGTGCGGTTGATAATTATGCCAGGACACGAGGCATACACTGGGACCATCTTTGGCAAACTGGGACGTATGGCCATCCTCATGTTATCACACACTTCTACTTTTCTGTGCTTGATGAAAAACTATTTTATTCTTTAACACTTAACAATTCAAGGAAAACTGAAAGCTCTTGGAGTATAGAAAAGGTGTCTTCTTTGTGTACTCAGCATCTAATTTCATGCTTGGCACATGGTAGGTGCCCCGTGGACCTTCACTGTGTAATTCTAATTGAGCATGACTATTAAATTCTTTATCCTTCCTCCTCACATACGCTCCCACATTTAAATTTTCCATGTATTTAGGAAGTGCTCTAGCTCCCAATATTCATACGGGGAAGGTATAGCTAACTCCTTTTCTCCTTGCTTATCATCATTCTTTTCTTCTGACAGTGGCACCAATGTGCCTCCCTCCCCATTGTACAGATGGGTAAGGTAAAAAACTAAATAAGCCTAGACCATTTCTATTTATGGAAGATGCTATTACTTAATGCAATAATGCTTTTGGGGGCTTCCCTGGTGGCGCAGTGGTTGAGAATCTGCCTGCTAATGCAGGGGGCACGGGTTCGAGCCCTGGTCTGGGAAGATCCTACATGCCGCGGAGCAACTGGGCCCGTGAGCCACAACTACTGAGCCTGCGCGTCTGGAGCCTGTGCCCTGCAACGGGAGGGGCCGCGATAGTGAGAGGCCCGCGCACCGCGATGAAGAGTGGCCCCCGCTTGCCGCAGCTAGAGAAAGCCCTCGCACAAAACAAAGACCCAACACAGCCAAAAATAAATAAATAAAGTAGCTATTAATTAAAATAAATAAATAAATAAAAATAATGCTTTTAGGGTGAAATAGAAAGTAAGGTATTTTTAAAAGATAGTTCTTAAAATCAAATGGCACCTACTTTGTTATATACTGTGGAGTACTATGGTAGTTTTAGTGGTTTTTCCCAACAAAACTTCCTTTCTGAGTTACCGGAGTTTGGGAACTTACAAATCCTCTAGGCTGTCTTTCAAATAGATAAAACCTTTTGATTCCAGGAATGCTGGAATTGGACTGAAACCTTCTGATCTTATGAGCACAAAGAGATCTACCCTGGATAGTCTTTTCCAAGGTCCACTCTGTCCTCAAAATGAATCACAAGGGCATGTTCTTGGTCCCTGTCTGTGCTCAGATCACATCCTAAAGTCTTCCCTGAAGCAATATCTTCCTTATGAGACAGAGTTTAAAAATTCTTGATTTTTTCTGCATGGTTACATCTCAGAGTGAGGATCAAAGAGTTTCCCTAGATCAAGCAGAACCCCAGGAGATTCCTTCTGGGCCTCTCCAAAGGCCCACTTGACAACTAATGAGCCTGCTTTACTCCACATGGATGCCCTTTCTGCTTCCATCTGGGTGCTGGGAGACTTGGGAGCCCAAGTCAGATGAGCTAAGCCTGC
Organism: Balaenoptera ricei; assembly: GCF_028023285.1. Lineage (NCBI taxonomy): Eukaryota > Metazoa > Chordata > Mammalia > Artiodactyla > Balaenopteridae > Balaenoptera > Balaenoptera ricei. The sequence continues at coordinate 52,044,829 of NC_082656.1, forward strand.
CACACCAAAGCTCTGTGATAAAGGCCTGGGATTTCAGCATAGACCAAGGCCCCCAAACCAAATAAATTCTGTATCAGAAGCCAGGTCATCTCCTGTTGTTCTCATTATTCTCCACCTTATCCATTCTGTTTCTCTTTCTTGGAAATGTTTTCTCCTTCTATCATCAGTCCTTCTAAAGCACCTCTCATTCTCTCAATTCTAGAGCGGGACTCTGTACCCCTTCTTGTTGCCATATTCGTTCCCTGTTCAGAACGGATGGTGCAGAAAACAAAGCATAAGATGCTACTGATGTATGGAATTTCATCTATTAAGTCCCACGTGTCAGTACCAAGTACTGTACCAGAGCAATAATATGGAAAATTATGGTTAAAAAAGGAAAATGAGTCATTTAACATTATGCTGATTAATACATTTTAAAAATTATATAAGGTTTACTTTATAATAACAAATATTTGGGATTTCAGTTATTAAGTTGAGAGAAAAATGAGTTAACCATGGAAGAAAAGAGAAGAGGATAATTTAATGTAAGGGGTGAGTCTCTCTGAACAATTTAGGAAGTATGGTAGAGAGATGACAAGTTCTTTAGAAGAAAAGTGAATGAAAATTCAGTGGAAAGTGATGTGTAATTGATAAACTCAGCTGAAAGTAGAGTAGCTTTCAGACTAGAAAGTTGAGAAGTTTTTAATAAAAGAAAACATGCAACAGTACCCATCAGACATCAGTTTCTACAAAACAAGAAAAAATATTTTTCCTGTAAGAAATTCTACAACACTTAACATTTTCTGCCATTCCTCATGGCTGAGGATAATTCTTTTCCACACTTTTATTTTAGAGGCTCTTCTCAGAGTCTGTGTCTATATGATCAGAGTTAAGGTGAAAGATGACTAATTATCTGGATAATTCAATCAGTGTCTCTCGTAACACACTGTTAAACTCCTACCCTCCCCGGGGCTTTCTCTCCCCACTCATTCTCTTTTTGCCCAGTAGCACTCTTGAATTTTTAAAAAAAATCTTGAATTATCTGGATAATTGTTTTCTGTAATTCACGTTATTTGAACATACGTAGCTTGACTGGTATCAGTAAGAGTTCTTTTAAAATCTCCACATTTGCAGAGGGTATCATGGAAAGAAAATAAAGAACTACATTTTCATTGGTTGTGCTGGTTACCCAGTTCAAATTTTTGAAATATTCCAAATTTTAAAATGGTGCTAACATATAAAAGTATCTGCACAGTCAGGTATTGGAATTGGCTTATTTAGTTAGAGTTAACTTTTCTCCATTTAACTTCATATAACTATTAGGCTATTACAGGTCACTAACCTTCAGCTTTTTTTTCTTTTTAAATTGTTTTAAAATTAAAAATTGAGAAAAAATAGTGTGCTGCCTCTCTCTCTCTCTCTCTCTCTCTCTCTCTCTCTCTCGGGTTTAAACTTTGGGAGGGCAGGACCTATATATTCTCTACTTATAATAAACATTGAAACTTTATTCTTTGCTTACAGTTCTATGGGGCTCACTTAATAATATAAGTCAAATTCAGTTTGGATCCTTAAAAAGAAATCTTTTCCATCTCCCTGAAAACATCTTTCTAGTACAACATGTTTGTTAAATGACTAGGATTCCCTTAACAAATAAAACATTAACGCTGTTTGCTGCTCTTTCCCTCTGAGGTGATGATAAATTGCTGAGGAGTAAAAGCCTTCATACTAATAACAGAGGAAAATTGACTCAAAGATCCCATCATTTTGTTTACCAGCTGTCTTTACAATCCTATAATCACCCTAGCCCACATTAAAAATATTGTTCAGAGATAGCAAAATAGAAGAGAAACAAATGATCTCTGCTGAAATTAGTTTAAGCAGGGGAACAGGCTGGAAAGAAAGATTTGATCCAGAAACTTACCTATATCTCAGGCATGGTATCCGGTGACCACACACTCGGTGCTGAAACACAACTCAGGAGCATTACATCATCATGACAAACTTTCATTGGCTGCAGAAACCCCAAGGAAAAGACAGGCTTTTAAGGTGCTGAGTGAAAACCCCTGTTGGTTCTTTCTCAGGCTTTTGCCAAAATATTGAAAGACAGACTTTTCCTAGTTAATGCTATCATGACTGAACTTACAAAACATTATTAACCATTTCTTAGGCTTGTTTGGCTCCACTTTAGTCACTAATTTTATATTTAACTCTAACCTGTTGGGAGATGTTTTTCTTTTAAAAGTTAAAAAAATTTTTTTTTGTTTTTCTTTAGCTTATTTTTATTGAAGGTGCTCTTATTTCCCCTGTTAACTCTTCAGGCTATCTTTCTTATTTTTAAACTATGTTTGACTCAGTAAATCCATTTTTCTCTCTATTACTTCTTCTGTCCTTATTCTCTCTAGGCAAAAAGGGCCAGTACCCACAGATTCAAGAAAGCACAAGTGCTTTATTTATTCTGAGCAGTGTAGTTGGAACTAGTGCACAAAGCCCTTACTTCATCATTCATTTTCATCATTAGTGTTTTTCTGATTGAACTCTAAGAGTTATTTGTGTCGTGCTTATTACCATGGTGATTTATAAACCAAAATCAAGTGCGTAATTTGAGGATGTGAGATTTCGGTGACTGAGAAAAAGTAATAGGGCGATGTTTAGACTTCCTGCATCCCCTCTGCAACCATTTCTACTGCCTGAGACAGAAACTTTTGATGTAGAGGAAGGTTATGTTTTTGTAAAAAGAGGAACATTTTCACGATTAGATTTGTCATTCAGGAAATGACAATAATATCACATTACTAATGAGTGTCAACCTCTCTGTCTGTCTGCCTTTCTTTGTCTGTCAGTTTGTCTGTCTGTGTCTCTCTATCTCCTTCTCTTAAATTTAGGACTACAAACAAGGACCAGGATGATGACAGGTGTGACTGTCTTTTTTATTTTTATTTTTTTCTAATATTTATTTATCCATTTGGTTGCACTGGGTCTTAGTTGCGGCAGGCAGGCTTCTCAGTTGCGGCATACGAACTCCCAGCCTCGGCATGCATGTGCGATCTAGTTCCCTGACCAGGGATCGAACCCGAGCCCCCTGCATTGGGAGCCTGGAGTCCTATACACTGCGCCACCAGGGAAGTCCCATGACTGTCTTTTTAAGAATCTCGTGTCAGCTCTCCGAAGAACTTGACTCTCTGGTCTCTTAAAGACAAGCAAATCCACACACACAAAAATTCCCATAGGGAGGAACTGGGAAATCCATGTCTAGTGCAAAGCCTGCTCAGCTGCGATTGTCCTCCGAGTCCTCCCAGACTCCCATTCTTAGCCATGTTCCTTGGAAGGAGGCTAATCGATCCATTGCAAGAGCAGGAGTGGCTGCTGAGAATATGATCTCCAGAGAGATTCCTTTATTATTATTTCTCAGACTCTGGTCTGGGAAGAATAACTAGTGATCATTTTCCCATTATGTAGAGTAATACTGAGGATTCAAGGCCCTAGATTAGAGTTTTGAGAGATTTAGGAGCATTTTTAACAGTGATCAGAAAGGAGAGAGAGAGAGAAAGGAGAGAGAACCCTTTCTTATTTTGTCTCTACTAAGGGGAGGGACATACCATTCAAGGGTTTCAACACCGAGTGTGTGGTCACTGGGCACATGCCTGAGTTATAGGTAAGTTTCTGGATCAAATCTTTCTAGGATCTACAGGGTAAAAGAAGTCACGTACCCTGCCCTCAGGATGTTTCATACGCGGGAGGGGGAGACAATATTAATCCATAATTACTACTGAAGTCAGATAAAAATATGATATATATATATTATATATATATATTTATATACACATTGATGGGCATCTCAACAAGACTGGAAGATCCCAGGGGGCATTTGAGCTGAATTTTTACAAAATAGAATTTAGCTAGCTGAAGAGAGAGAAAGAATTCTATTAAAAGAAAACAGAAAGGAAAGAAAAGGAGGAATGACTAGCATGGTTTGTTTGAGGAAAAGCATATAGTTTTCCATTATGGAAGAAAAGAGCAGTGTGGAAGATAAGGCTAGATCATAGATACGATCAAATCATGGAGGGCTTTGTGGGCTAAGCCAAGGGATATGGACTTTAACTTGAACATCACTATAGGTCATTGAGGAACTATCATCGGATTTGTGACTAAGCTCTATTAGTCTAGAGGTAGCATAGGATGGGTGGGAACAGACTGGAACCAGGGATATGAGTTAGCCTGAGTTTCAGTTAGAATCTTGGCAGGAAAGAGATGGCACTTTCAAAGTCCTTAACTGTAGAGAGATTACTGAGGGACTGTTTACAGGGCTGTGAGCAGGGTTAAGGGAATTAACAAAGGATGGTGAAGCACCCAGGGAACCACAATGGTAGGAAGCTGTTCCTGACTTATTCCTATTACCAGAAGCTGAACGCAATGGGAAGCCACAGAGGAGGAAAGCTGGGAGTTCCAGTAAGTAGAGGTTAGCCTCTTGAGGCATAGAGGAGGGTAGAGAAATGGAGAGAAAGTATCTTGAGGTGGGAAGATGATGGGAAAAAAATGTACCCAGCATGGCCAGCTAGCATAATAGTCCAGGACAGAAACAACCAAGACCTGAACTCAGGTAGTGGGGCTGGGGAAAAGTAAATAGATATGAGAAATTTTAAGGAGATAGACTCAACAGTACTGGCAAGTGGTAAATGTGTGTGTGTGTGTGTGTGTGAGAGAGAGAGAGAGATTGAGAGTGTGAGCAAAGGGAAAATGGAAACCTCTAGGTAGGGCAATTTGTGGATTGCTTTCTGATCCCGATAAATGGATGAATTGTTGTTTGTTGATTGATGAAAAAGATTTCATGGATATATGCTAGGTTTAGTCTAGCAAAAGTTACATTTGAATGCTCCTGAAATATCTAGACAGAAAAGACAATTATACTTCCATCTAAAGGTCAGAAGAGAAATCAAGGATAAAAGATGGGGCTGCACACTGGAAGATGTGGGTATCTGCATTGTTGTTGAGGCCATGAACGTGGATGAGATCATCCAATGAAAGAGTGAATTTAATAATGTGAAGAGAAGGGAGCGGACTGGGAGCCTGGGGAACACTGACATTTAAGGGGCAGCTGGAGTGGAGGGGTCCAGAAAGGAAAAGAGAGAAAAAAAATGTTCAGACAGAAGAAAAATAAAACGTAGAGAAGAGTAGTGTTACAAAATATGGGGAAGAGAAGAGCTTCCAGAAGAAGGAGTGATCTAGAGGATAATTCTGGAGAGATGTCAAGTGAAGTAAGGATCATACCAATACCCATGAGTTTGACTGTAATATGGAGATCATTAGTAATGCTGGAAAGAACAAGTTTAGTACAGGGGTTCACATACTAACATGTGTTGTGAACTGTCACCTGATGCATAAAGGTGCTTCCTACTGACTGGACCTATCTTATGAACAGCTCTAGAGAGATTAACATGAGATGAAAATCAGTGTTTGGGGACTGGAGTTCTCACTGAGCTTAGAGAGAAGAGTATTGGGGTTGTAAAGTGGTAAGGTGGAAGGATGGGTAGTTGTGGTAAAAGAACAGTTTGAACTTTATGGTTTTAAAGGTCACGCCAAGTGTACCAACTACGTGGTTTAAACAACAGAAATTTATTTCTCATAGTTCTGGAGGCTAGAAGTCCAAGATCAAGGTGCTGTCTAAGATTGACGCAGGGCTGGTTTCTCCTGAGACCTGTCTCCTTGGCTTACAGATGCCACCTTCCCTCTAAGTCCTCCCATGGCCTTTCCTTTGTAGGCTGGCATTTTTCGTGTCTCTTCCTTTTCTTATAAAGACACCAGTCCTACTGGATTAGGATCCACCCTTATGACCTCATTTAACCTTAATTACCTCCTTAAGCCCTATCCCCAAATATAGTCACATTGGGGGTTAAAGCTTCAGCATACAAATTTTGGAGGGACACAGTTCAGTCCATAATTCCTAGGCAGAGTGTGGGTTAGGGGAGTGAGCTGCTGAAATGGAGGGCGAGTGAATATCACCAAAATGGAGGTAACCCAACAACTCTTACCCTCACAATAATGCAACCCTACATTTTGTGAATGAACTTTTTGAATCATGTTCCAGTGGGAGTTTTACTGAATTTGCAAAACGAGGCTAGGAGAAAAAGCATAATGACTGGTAGTAGTATAATTATCATATTTATCTATAAAACATGCAAGATACTTGTCTACAAATCTTGGAGATCAGCTAAACATTTCACAATTTTTTTGTAGGACAGTTTGTGTAGGTCAAGTTGAAGAGTCTTCCTTTCTGTATATGTATGTGTGCGTATCTATCTATGTTTATCTATCATCTATCTATCTATCATCTATCTATCTATCTATCTATCTACTAACACTCTCACATACATATATATTTTTGCCTCTGGAGAAGTGTGTTTGAAGGTGAATATAGTTGATATGGAAATTCATGTGGAATAGTCTAGAATGAAAATTCTACAGAAGTTCACATAGGATAGTTTATTTTTTCATATGGAATTATGAAATATGGAATAGTTTTATATGTGATAATTTAATTCTGTATATGGTTGGTATCACAGGTTTAGCTTGTGCTTTTATGTTTTTACAGTGCACTTATTTTCATAGCTGGTAAATGCCAGCAAAAAACAAATCAGGTATTACTTGTTAGTCTCATTTCTCTAAAGAGGAAACAGAGGCTCCAAAACTATATAATTAGCAAAAGATTAGCAAAACATTGGCAAGAAAGAATTAGCTGCCATTTTTCCTACCCTTTACATTAGCACATATTCAGTTATTTCTTTCTCTAAGCGAATGAAGTTGTTTTAAAGTGTCCTCATGAGACACATGTTCCCTAAGAGGCACGAACCAGTCATTTTAAAGTAAAGAGGCTATGGTACAAGTTGACTAACTTGTTAGTCTTCAACTCAGAAACAGGGCAAGGAACACTACCAAAATCTCTGGCTCCTGGTCCTGTGAACGGGAACCTGGACCTTGGACATGTCCCTTTACTGCGTAGGGCTCAGTTTGCTCCTCTGAAAGATGAGGGGTTTGGTACAATCTCTTCTTAGTCTAAACTCTTATGTGCCCATAACCTTTGTTTTCCAAGAATTCTAGGGATGCACAGGGAGTCAACTCTAATCCAGATATAATTTTTGAATCTGGAAGATATTACCCAGGCTACAGCATGGCTAGCACTGGAAACAGTAAATTCTGAAGAACTGCTTTTGCATGCAAGTGTGTCTGGGTATGTCAAAATGTATTGTGGAAAGTCTCAAAACAAGATTAATTGTATTTGACTTAATTCAAACACATATAGGTGGGAAAGCAATGGAATGCATTGATTAATCAAATATAATCATTGTCAAAACTCAAGTGTGATTAGAAACCATTGGAATAAGTTATTACACATAGATCAAAATAATCTATTTTTTTTAAGTGAGGAAAAATCGAGGTTACAGAAGCATTGATTGTGTAAATATGGAAGGAATAAATTTAGTTATACAAAATAAAAAGAGGTTTGAAATTTAATAAATGCCAAAGGATCTTTGAAGAAGTAAATAAAAACTGAAGATCACATCACTAGATTATATCTCAAAGGTAGGGTAATGTCATGTAAAATAAGGTTCTCTGAAAATTCTTCAATTAGATTCTAGGTAACCTAACATAGTTAGGAAAATACGAAAACACTCACAAGACATTAGTAACCAGTGTTTCTTGGCTCCAACTGTAACGGATATTGAGCAGTTCAAAGATAATTTCTGAGGCATAGCATTTATGGCAATTTCTAAGTACAAACCTTCTTATTAGGCCAAGAATGTACATGCTTTAAAAGCCCCGAAAGAAAGAGGTTGGGGAAAAGAAGAAAAGAGAAAGGGCAATTATCAACCCAAGGAGATGTCTGGATTACCAAGGTTCTATTTAATGGAAAAACAAAACAAGGTAGATTTTTAAATTGATGAAAGAGAATTAAGAGCTCTATGCAATTTCATTTAAAATTCTGAAACTGGAACAAAAGTAAAGAAACAACCTTAGGACTGAAAAGTTTAGTTTATTAAAAGTCCAACTTAAATATTTTTTCCCATTGCTGCAAAACATCTTTCTGATTGAAAAGGAAAATGATTTTTCTAAATATCATGAATTTAATTTTTTTCTGAATATTGAGTATGCCAACCTTACTTTTCTGAATGAAAATTCTGTTTTCTGAATGAAAGTTCCAGGCTAGTAAAGAACAGTGTTACCAATCGTCCAGCGACCTCCATTGCTTTCATACACAAGTATGAATGTGGGAGTGCTTTCCTGTCTTTTTCACTACTCTATCACCTCTGTCCTATGGCAAACATGGTTTTTGAAAGTTAAAAAAACGTAATCTTAGAAGGCTCCAGGTGCTTTGGAATGTACCGAAAAAGAACTTGGGGAAAAAAGGAGGTTCCTTTTTGAATTCAAGGAAGGCTGGATCTTGAGACCCTTCGCAGTTAATTCCCAAATATCATCTTCTGCAATTTCTCCTCTCACCTTGGAATCAGATGAATGATCGTTTAATCTTTCTAGGATCATGTAATTCATAAAGTTATATATATGCCACACTATGTATTATTGAAAATTACTCAAGATGTTTTAGACACTCAATCATCGCAATTTAAATTTGCTCTGTGAGTCTGACTTGGCATTCATGCCCTGTAGAGGAAGTCTTATGATCCTTAATTTTAGGATGAATATTTCAAAGCAGGCATTATTTACAGACTAAGTCCACAGGTTTCCCAGAAAGGTTTGCCTGCTTCCCTAACCGTGCCACAAACTGTACAGTTGTACCTTTCAGATATGGTTAACTACACATGTATTTTATTTTCAGCTGTAGGTCCAACATGCATGAGAGAAGAAAGCATCCTCTGAGCTTTGAGTTTCAGTAGCAGCAGGGATGCACATAAAATCGAGATTTGTTCTTACCTCGGGATTATCTCTCACTGGTAACTAACGGACACTTGTCGTCATAGAGAAATCAAGGCATTACTTATATGATGTGGTCTGTTTATCAACTGCAGATATATTCAGAGAGTTCATTTCTAATGTTCACTTCTTCTGTCAGGAAGGAATTTCTGTCATTTATTTGAGAATGCAGTACTTTCCTTGCCCACCACACATCAACCAAACACCACATTCTCCCTCACACAGTATCCATCAAACAACAGTCATCAAGGAAAGAGAGAGAGGAGGTGGAAAAAAAAGAAACCTCCCACATAACTGACAGTCTGCTCAGACAAAGCTCACGCGGCATTAGACAGTCATATTAGAAGGCACTAATATAAACACAGGCAGGAAGTGTAGTGCTAACACTTCTTTTCCCTACTAATAACTAGAAATAATCTGTAATTTAAAGCTGTATATTAATAGACCATGGCCTATCTTGTTTAGTGAACATAATAAATGCAGCTCTTGCTATACATATTATAAATAAATACATCAAAGAAATGCTTGACCTGGAAGAAAACACGGCATATACATGATCTCAGAATTTACCAGGAGGTATGTTAGCTTATTATCCTAATAACTCGTTTGTTGGTTTGTTTATTTATTTAGTTATACCAAAACACCAATGAGCAAAGTAGTTTAACAGGATGGCTAATTAGATGAGGTACAGATTAGACTTATGACATTTAGAAGTCTGTACAATTATGACTTTATAGTTACTGACTATAGGAAATGCACTGAGCCCCACGGGAGCCAAAGCAATAACCTAGAAAGAGTTTGTTTTCTGCTGGAACTATATCCTGTGATTCCCTTTTTGGTAACTGCAGTTAGACATTGGCTGCAATAGTCAACTGGTCATACTCAACTTTATTATACTAAGACAAAGTTTATATTTGATTCAGTATTCTATCTACACGGTAATACAGATACTAGAGTTGCATCAGATTCCTATTATATCTGGTATAGTTTTAAACCCTGGTGCAAAGCTATATGGTTTCTCCTTGCTAATTTAGTTCTATAAGACTGACTAGGTTTCTGTAGTAGTTGCTTTGATGTTGGTAATGAAGGATGATGCATTTGACTTTCCAAAAAGAGTACATCTATTTGGAATGTATTTAATATGAGATTCCAAGAAGTTAAAGATGATAAAGATGAGAAGGATTGGATGTCAAGTTATGAAAGATAATTCAGTTGTCATAATAAGTTAACTGAATTATTATTTAATTTCATTAACAAATATAATTTAATTATTATAATAATTTAATGACATACACAATAATATTTGCTTAGTAGGGTCAGAGCTATTTGAAAGCAAAACATCTGCATGGAAAAAGTCTTTACCTGATCCATAGTGTATTAACTTGTGTTTTACCTGGTTTAGCATAATTGAAGGAAAATGAACATTTATTGAATACCTACTATTATCTAGCTATATACTAGGTGCTGTGCTTTAGCGCACTTAATGCTCTTTTCGACACTGATAAGTAAAAAGGAAATGCAAGTTGATCATCGTCGAGGAGACAGGTTTACTCAGGTCTGTTTTGCTAAATCTACAGAGTAACCCTTCTCCATTTAAATACAACAAAAGCCACTTTAAAGATCATTAAGTCGGTTAAAAGCTATAAGAAAAATGAATGCTTCTCTTTTTATTGCCTATTTTTGAATATTTTCAGTAGTAATGATTAGAAGCTGAAAACAGCTAAATGGTTGAAGGTATATAATTTGCTTCTTCTTACAGAGCATGTTTCATCTCATGACTTCCCAAACTAATTACAATACTAGATTTATCTATTAATTTCCAAAAGAAAGTAAATACAGTTATGGTAAGAGTACATAAATACCAACCTACTTGGTGCTAAAGGAGCTGGTGCCCAATATACAAAGCATTTCATACTCACTACCAATTCAGGAGCCAGGAAGTCTTCAAGCAGTGACTCTCTTGACAGCTTCTAAGCTCTCTAGCAGATTTCCCCCCAGACAACTCAGAGTCTTCTTTTCTCCTAGGTTCACTAGGAACCTATTTTGCTTTTTTCTAATTTTTCCAATCACCTCTTTTCATTTTTATAACCTCACAATTAACTCATTAAAGCCACTACTCTAGATTTATTATATGTTTGTTGATGGGTATCTTTATTTTACCTGTAGTATTGACTGATTAACTTACTCAACACACAACTATAGAGTGCTAACCATGTGTAAGGCTCTAATCTGGATGTTCTAGGATAAAGAGAGATGACTGTTAATTGATGCTTGACTTTGAGAGGGTTAGTTACTATCTAATGAGCAAATTAAGCATAGGAAGAATAAACTATAGTTCATATCAGAATTAGATTAAGATACATGTTACGGGAGGAACGAGTGATTAACTTCTTCTTGAGGAGCAAATCATATCATTTCTTGGCTCAAAGCCTTCAGTGGTTCCCTACTCTCCTTAGGCTTACACAATCTATATCCAACATTCATTTATTCAATGATGACTTAATTTTAAGCATTCCAACCTTATCTAATCATTAGCCTTCAGCACTCAATGCACCCTTAATATATTCATCATAATCGTGCTAAAACTACCTCCACCAGAGAGTATTCCTTGACCAGACCCATCTACAAGGCTTTCTTTCTCTTGGCAAATTGTACAATTTAGTATAATCGTTTAATGCATTGGATTAATAAATGCTTTTTTTCAAGTACTTAAGTGCAATTTGTTCCCCATCACATTTCAAACCTCCTAGGAAGAGATCAAGTCCAAGTTTCTTTGAGTTCTTTATAGTATCTCATGTTATATATGATAAAGAGCCAATAAATATTTGTTGACTGATCTATCTCAGAGATCAGAGAGCATGTTTGGTTCACTGTTTTTACCTTTGCTCAGAGGTTCCCTGTAGAAGTAGTTTTTGAGGATGATTACATTGCTGAAGTTAAAATGCAGTAATATTATCTATTATAATGGTTGGTATATGCATTTTTTTTCTAATTTGGCTGTAGTATCTTTTTAAGATCAAATTTTCATCATTGAGATTATACTGTCATTGAAAATAAGAAATAAAATCCAATTTACCATCAACTTACCATAAAATACCTAATCAATGTGTGAAAAGAACTTGGCCAGTTTTAAAAAAAAAACTAAACAAAAAATATATTCAATGCAGTATAACATACATACTGCACATTGTGATATTTGCACAAATCACAAGACTATAGCTTGATGAATAACCACCACACAGATCAAGAAACAGCATAGTCCCAGTACTTCAAAAGTTTCCTCCTACCTCCCTCTATTGTCATACAGTTTTCCAAAACATTTTTTTTCCAATTTGCATTCCCTCCAGCAGTATACAAAATTTCCAGTTCTTCCATATCTTCAGTACCGCTTAGTTTTGTTAAGCTTCTTAATTTTGGCTCTTTAAATTTGGTTTTATTTGGAATGTGTAGTGTTATCTCATCTTTTATTTTTCATTTCTTGGTGACTAATGAGAATAGCATGTTGTTCTATGTTTACTGGCCATTTGTATATCCTCTTTCATGAAGTGTCTTAGACTTTTGCTCATGTTTCTGTTGAGGAGTTCTTTATATATTTGGCATAAGTGTCACTCGTTTATAAGTGTTTCCGACACTATTTTCTCCCAATCTGTGGCTAATCTCTTAAAATCTCTTGAAGGTTTCTTTTGATAAACAGAATTTCTTAGTTTCAATTTATGTTAATAAGTTTTTAGTTCTGTTTAGGAAATCTTTGCCTATTGCAAAGTTTTGAAGACATTCTCTTGCATTAGTTTCTAGAAGCCTTATGGTTTCACCATTAACACTTAGATCAATAATCCATCTGGAATTGACTTTTGCATATGGTCTTATTTAGGAGTCAATGTTCAGTTGATTCCATATGATTACCCAGTTAACTCAGGATCATTTACTGAAAAGTCCATCCTTTCCCAGTATCATTTTTTGCAGTACCATTTTTGTTATGTCAAGTGTCCTTATATGTCTGGGTTTGTTTCTGGATTTTCTCTTTTGTTCTATTTCTGTAATTTCTTTTCTGGACCTTCTCTATCCTTGCACTAATACTACACTGTCTTAATTAGCACAGCTTTATTGTAAAACCTTTAAAATCCTCCATCATTTTTCTTCTTTAAGATTATCTCAGTTATTCTTGGTCATTTAGATGAAGCTTATACATTTCCATAAAATATAATCTGAGGACTTTCTTTTTGGAGATGGGTTGAAGTGATCAATTTGGAGAGGATTCAGTGTTCCAAATTGTGAAAAGTTATTTAGGTCTTGTTTAATTTCTCCTAAAAATGTTATGTAGTCTTTGTGTAGAGATTGTGCTAGTTTTTGAAATTACATTTATTATCACATTTTATGTGTCATGTTGCTATCATAAATGTGATTTCTTAAATTTATTTTATACTTACTTGTTGCTGTTATAGAAACATAAAATTGCTTTGAAACATAATATTGGCCTTGTATCTAGTGACCTTGCTAAATGCAATTATTAATTCCAAGGGAATGCCAGTGGTTAGGAGTCAGGCCAATGAGGAAGGCAACATGAAACATGAAGGCAAAGACCAGAAGTAAGTAATAGGTCAGCCATCTCCGGAAGTCTCTTAAAAAAGAAAGGAGATTAGATGAGTTGGAACAAAGCCTTAACATAAACACAATTTGGGGTTGGATGAACTTCATTTCATAATAAAAATGTGATTAATCTACTTGGGAAAGCTTGAAGTTGGAAAACTTACATGGAACTAGAACTTGGAGATGTGCTTTCTTGGAAATTCTACAAAATAATGGCCAGGCAAAACATTTTATTCCAACTGTTTTGAATCACATCTACATCTTATGTGGTATAATCTAACCCTCTGTATTGGCCTATGTCTTTGACAACATGTGTACCTGATAATTTAGATTACAGTGATAGAATTAATAAAAGCCACCATTTATTCATGTTTTCTCTCTTGTCAGATACTTTGAGTGAATCATCATATACATTATGTCCATTCCTTTAATAAGTTCAAAATCCTTCAGGATAGATGTGATTATTTTAAGCTTATATACACAATATATTTGTAGGAGCTCTTTAGTTCCAAGAAAGAGAAACCTTATTTGAAAATGTTTAAGCAAAAGCTTAATTTGTAGGGGGAAGTATGCTGGGTCATCTCAGAATAAACCAGCTGTGAGACTGCAGCTGAGCTTTGCAGACAGCTTCATAGAATGAGATCTCAAGGCCATCAGGATACTGTCTATCGTTGCTGCTCTGCTTGTGGACTTTTAGTTTCTCTCTCTCTCTCCTGTTTATTACTGGTTTTCTCTACATGATAGGAAATATTATTGCTAATGGCTCCTGAGTTTTACATCTTTCAGCATAACTACTCTTCTCTTGGTCCCAACTCAAAAAAAAATGCCCAGGAAGAGAGTCATTAGCTCAGCTTTGGCTAGGTACCCACAAGAGACATGTGGCAGGGTCATACAATATAATGTTGAACTATATGAAATTGCCAGTATTTGCTTAAGAAAGAATGGCAATTTCATCATTCAATCTAATAATTATAGTTAATAGTAATAGTAATATAGTTGAGTGCCTACTATGTGCCGAGCATTGTTCTAAGCACTTTACAGATATTTACTCATTTACATTTGCAACAACCTTACAATTTAGATGCTATAATCATCTTCATTTTATAGATGAGGAAACTAAAGCACAGGGAGTTTAACTAACTTGCCCATGATCACATAAGTGTAAATACCAGGATTTTGACCCAAGCATTCTGGTTCCAGAGTCTATTACATGACATGGCAGTAACTGAAAACATTATATAGAATTGGGGAAAGATATTACCTTGAGGTTGTAGGTCAGGGGTATATGTCATAGACTCAGTCCCACTGTTGTCTACTGCACAAATATCTTGACAAGGAAATGGAGGCCCAGAGAGGAGGGTAATGAAATCTTGTAAGACCACACTGCTAATAAATGGCAGGACTGACACTGGAACTCGAGTCTGTCTGGGCCCATTACATGATGCTCCCTATTAAATCATTGGTTTTGGAGAAGAATGATAAACTCCATATTATACTACAATAACTACACTATAAATCAGCTTCTTGTGTGTAGAACATTCTTCTGGGTACTAATACGTAAGGAATTACAAGACTTAGTTTTCATTTTCTATTTGGGAGTAAAAATATTATATGCATTTTGAATGTATTCTTTATTAAGTTGAATGTGTCCTGTTAAGAGAAATGCATTGGATGTTACTTGTTAAGTAGAAATGCCACCTGTGTGTCTCCCTCAGAAATGATTATATGTGTGTGGGGTCTTTTTGTAGATTCCCCCTTCTCAATGCTGACATGAAAATGGGCTGTGAGATACTTTTGCATTGTTGAGAACTGATGAGGCCTTCTTAGATTTCTCAGATTTGTATTTGCTGCTCTGAGTGTCACTGTGGAACTGAGGGAGACCAGGGAAGCTGGACTTGCCCTGTGGATTCACTATTGTATCCTGAGCTAAGTAAAAGTGAAAGTGTTCTTTTGCATTTAAGCAAACAGAGGAAAAGTGGTTTGTGTGTAAAGTTTAATTGTGCAATATCAAAACAAAACCAGACCATAAAACGAGGCTGGCAACGTGTCTCTTACATACCCTACTCTCACCCATAACTTCTTATGTTGTAATTGCCTTATTAGATGAGATGACATTAATTATCTCTGTTTTTCTGCAGTTTTTCTATGATGTATCTAAATATGGATATCTTTTCATTTACCCTGTGGGTGATTTCTTGGGATTCTTGGCTCTGTGAATTGATGTTTCTCCTTAGCTCTGGGAATTAAGTATATCTTTCAATAATGCCTTTATTTCATTCTCTCAGACCTATCCTTCTGCTCACTACATTGTCTATTTGTTTACTTTCTGAATAATTCTTTATTATCTATTTTTCAGTTCATGAATTCTCTCTTCAGCTATGTCTAACCTATGCAAAATCTCTCCATTCAGTTCTCAATTTCAGATTTTTGGGGCTGAAATTGGGGCCTGGTTTATCAGAGGTCCAGATTTGGGGCCCTAGGCTTTGACAGCTCCAGTAGCCTGCAAAAGTGCAACTCTGTTCTGATGATCTTCCCCTCCCCCACCCCACCAAATTAACAAATAACCTTAGGTTAAAGAAACTTTGCGTGCCTAGCTTATCTTTCTGTTTCTCAATTCTGTGGGTTTTGATCAGAAAATTCTTCACCATCTTGTTAGATTTTGTTGTTTTGGAGAAATCAAAAAAATATTTTATCCTGAATTTTTAGTTTCCTCAATGAGAGAGATTATTATAATTACTGAGTTCTTCCCTAGTGAAAATGGAAGTCTCAACATTTGTCTTTGATTAATTTATTTTTAGTTGAGTAATTTAATAAATGAATAAATAACTTAATAAAATGGGGGCTTTCCTGGTGGCGCAGTGGTTAAGAATCCGCCTGCCAATGCAGGGGACACGGGTTCGAGCCCTGGTCTGGGAAGATCCCGCATGCCGCGGAGCAACTGGGCCCGTGAGCCACAATTACTGAGCCTGCGCATCTGGAGCCTGAGCTCCACAACAAGAGAGGCCGCGATAGTGAGAGGCCCGCGCACTGCGATGAAGAGTGGCCCCCGCTTGCCACAACTGGAGAAAGCCCTCGCACAGGAACTAAGACCCAACACAGCCATAAATAAAAATAAATAAATAAATAATTAAAAATTAAAAAAAAAATAAAATAAAATGGGTTGATGTTTAGAACCAAAGATGACAATATTCTGCTTTTTACTGTGGCCTCTGAAGGGCTCAGCGATAATAACTTGATATGCCATTTTACTTCACAGAAACTGCTGATTTTACTCTGTGAGTTGTTGCATTGCCAAGTGTGTACAGGTCCGTAGAGGTGGTTATGGACCTCCTTTCACATACACTGTGAGAATTGTGATTAGATGGGGCTATGCAGATATAGGCTTTATTTCAGTGAGCTTCACTGGCCTCATGTCCAGAGGACTGTGGTGAAAGCTGATCTGGACATTAAAGATCAGTGTTTATTAGCTAGATAAGGAAAGATTTATAAGGGTGAAGGAGTGCTATTTAACTTCTCTGTTGAAGTAGTGGCTCTCTCTCAGCTGGTTTGTAATTGAACCTTTTATTCTAGGGAATTTAGGGGTCCTCAGTATAACCTTACCACGATAATTACCTTTTCTTGCAACCAATTGTGTTAGAAGTAGATATTCTTCTATGAGTTGTTACTTTTTCTATGAGTAACAATGGAAAACATATAAGTAGCAGTTAACTATGTTTCAGAATCTTTTCTAAAATCTTTACATTTATTAAATAGTTTTGTCTTCACAGGAACACATAAGGAGATGAGGTAAAGATAATTGATAAAATTGTACCACCAGAGAGTAACAGAGAATAAGAGATCCCAGACAATCTTGGTCTAGAGTTCAAGCTCTATCTGTTCTATTATAATCTCAATAGTATAATAATAATAACAAGAAACACCATTCAGACACTTAGGAACACAATCTCATGCCTGGGAGAAAGGAATATTATTCTTCTCTACTGGATCTCCAGTTTTAACAGTGGAAGATAAAACTAAAGGAAAGAGAAA
Organism: Balaenoptera ricei; assembly: GCF_028023285.1. Lineage (NCBI taxonomy): Eukaryota > Metazoa > Chordata > Mammalia > Artiodactyla > Balaenopteridae > Balaenoptera > Balaenoptera ricei. The sequence continues at coordinate 52,062,346 of NC_082656.1, forward strand.
CTTGAAAGAAAAATAAAGACACATGTCTTGGAAGTGAGTTGTCAGATAAGCAATGAGATGATTTTTCCAAGAGCATAAAGCAAGTGTCACAGCTGTGTTTTAAGTTGGGATTTTCACTAGAGTTTGGTCATATGTCTATATAAGAACAATGTCAAATAAAAGCTAGAGAATCACTCATTTTTACAAGGTGACTACTGTGTGCAAGCACTTCTGAGGGATCTAGGATTTACACACCTTTCAATCACAGATAAATACAGAGCAGCTCTCAATGTAGCCAAGAACTGTCTCTTCACGTGGCTTCCTGCCAAAACATGCTCAGCTTCCCTCCTCTGTCTGCTGCCCGCCCAGAGAGAATATGAGGGTTCTGTGGCCTTTTGGGTCTCCTAGTGGAAAATTTCTACAAACTAAGCAGATAGAAAGTTAGCACAAAGTGGACGATTTGCAAACGGACACCATTCCACGCCAAAGGCCCTCAGATTCTAAAAAGCAGCAGACCCCTATGGTGTGAATCTGCTTGCTTCATACCATAAACGGAAACTGTTTTTAAAACCCAAAGGGGTTGTGATGACTGAGCATCAATACGGTTTGTCTTTATCCTTGATGCAAAAATGATAAAAGGAAATGATTTCACACCAGCCAAGGAATGATTTAAAGAAACTCGATGCCGCATCAAAGGGCACCACAAAACACGAAGAGCATCATTTCATTGCTGAGAATGGAAAATCTATTGAAATTCTTGTAAGGATATGTGTGTGTCTCTGTGTGTGCATTCTTTGACATAATTAAGGATGAGTCCATGGATAACATGCTGAAAGACAAAATTTTTCTCTTATTCAGTGTGAAGGATTATGGCTGTGTCTGTGTGTTTAAAAGATGATCTAAAAATGTTCAATATTGTCTCTTTTTCTTTTCTTTAAAGCTGGGTTCAGGGAAGTTTTATATTGTCATAATCTGAATCTGTTCTGATTAAGGTGACAGTTCGGTGACTGATTATAAACATGACAGATCACTCCACTTGTCTTTTTTAGGCAGAAGAGGCTTTCAAGTGTTCTTGGGGTTCCTGAAAGGAGCTAAAAAAACACAGAATCTATGATACACACACACACACACACACACACACACACACATGCACACACACATATATACATACATATACATACATATATATGTATATAGCCATTTTGTGCAGCTTGCGGGATCTCAGTTCCCCGACCAGGGACTGAACCCGGGCCCTAGCAGTGAAAGCACCGAGTCCTAACCACTGGGCCGCCAGGGAATTTCCAACTGTGATATTTTACTATTATCCTTACTTAAGATTATGTACTTTGAAACTAACATGATTTTTTTCCTAAAACTGCCACTTAAATGGGGGTTACATTCAATCAGGTTAATGAAATACAACATCCATAAAACATGACACAGCTTTAGGAGATAACATTTGAATGTAATATTTGTAATTTATTACAATAGGTAGGATAGATATGGTGTTAACCTCATTTTAGGTGACTTATTTAGATAACAAATGCAGATCGAGTCTTTAAATTTTGTTTTCTATATATTGTTAAAAATATAAGTAAATTTGATACATTCTTGTGTCAGTTGAGTTAGTCTAGGTCATGCTCTGGTAAAAGACAATCCGAGATCTTATTGGCTTTCAGCCACAAAGATTTATTTCTTATGCACGCGACTTGCCAGTCAGGACTCGATTGAAGACCCTGGTTCATGCGTCCTCACTCCAGGACCCAGGCTGAAGGAGCAGACCCTGTTTTGAAGGTTGTTGTTTGCTGTTCTTTGGTGGGAAAAAAGTGTAGTGAATTCTGCTCTAATTCTTTTTTGGGGGGGCCACTTCATGCGGCATGCGGGATCTTAGTTTCCCAACCAGGGATTGAACCCATGCCCCCTGCAATGGAAGCATGGAGTCTTAACCCCTGGACCAGTCCCTGTACTAATTCTTAAAGCTTCCAACTGGAGGTGACACACATCACTCCAACAGGTCACATGGGGAGAAAGCAAGCTCAATCCTACTGTGTGCTCTGAAGGAGAACCAGAAATATTTAGTAAATTGCACTAACGATCACCATAACCTCCAGTCCCTCGAAATAGTAAAAACTGATAAAGCAAATCCAGTACATAAATCAGCACATCAGGGAAAGCGATCCAGGGGGGCAAACAGAGCCTCATCAAAAGTTTTCTCAGCTCCCTTTTGCAGCAAACCTCCTTATGAGTTACTACACTTACTGTCTTCAATTTGTCCTTACTCATTCTCTCAGCAACCCACTCGAATCCTATTATTTTCTTTTAATATTCACTCTTCTGGAACCACAAGATCCTCTTTTTTACCTCTATGAACCTTCACTTTAGGACTCCCCCCAACCCTGCTGACATACCCACTGATTTACACGGAGGCTGAGGATCTATCTGGAAACTACCCCGCACCACCGTTGAACTCTGATGTTTGGACGTATGCAGTTTTGGCTAATGGGTCGGGGTGAACCTAGTGGAAATGCAATTTCAGGGAGAAAAAAAATGGAAGCCACTAAGAGTTAAATGAAGACGGCATTAAATGCAGTAAGCTAGACTGAACAACAAACCTGAGTGTCGGAGAGAAATGTTTTGGGTGTTAGTGCAAGGCAGGTGATTGGGAAGTCCATTCCAGTCCAGCCACCATGATGCATCATGCATCCTGAGAGAAAGGTGTGTGTGCGTAATAAAGGTCTGTAACATGTGATGGCTGGAGCATCATGCTGTGGAAATCTTGCAGTGGCACCGTGGTCATGCTCCGGTTCCCTGACATTGGGTTTCACTGTTACCTGGGTGGCAGCACTGGAGATGGGAGAAGAGGTTTGGACTTGGAGTAACACTTATGGGAGCTCTCAAGCTTGGGGTTGCAGAGTCCTGACTCAGCTAGCGATTGTTGCGGGGGGGGTGATTTAGTAGCATCCTTAACCACTGACATTTTGAGGTTTAAGAAATATTCTTCAAGAAGGCCCCAATGAAGCAGTCGCATAGCACAGGGAGATCAGCTCGGTGCTTTGTGACCACCTAGAGGGGTGGAATAGGGAGGGTGGGAGGGAGACGCAAGAGGGAGGAGATATGGGGATATATGTATATGTATAGCTGATTCACTTTGTTATACAGCAGAAACTAACACACCATTGTAAAGCAGTTATACTCCAATAAAGATGTTAAAAAAAAAAAGACCCCAACTGAGAACAATGGATGAATAACCAAGAGTAAGATGTCGAACTCTGGGGTAGAGTTGTGCACTGCCTTTGGGCTCAGCAGAGTTGCAGCTTGTCTGTAGTCATAGCCATCAGGATCCAACATGGTCGCTCCTTTCTTTAGAACCTGGGGGTCTTCATCCTTTCCAAGGCTTCAGCTTTTTGTGATCAGTCCTTCAGCACCCAGGTGCCATACTATCTCATCAGAGATTCTTAACTTCGGCGTAGGCTCTCACCACTTGTAGAACCACAGCCACTTGCCTACCTTACCTATGTCCTAGTCACAGGAAAGTTAACTCTCCTTTCCTTTTTAATCATTCCCCATGTACCCACTTTGTACTTAAAAACATCAGCTTTATTTTCATTCAGTGTAACCTTCTAGTATCCACGGGAGAAACCTCAATGACCTTAATCATTCGGTTCTGCCTATTTGGGGGAATGTATGCATGGTATCGATACTTTGGATACTAAAGAAGGAAATCATCTCTAAATAGAGCCGATATTATTACAGACAGCTTGATAATAGGTCATATAGATACAGAGTGGTAAATGCTGAAGTATTAAAAAGATTGGGCGTTAAACTTTAGAATAAATTAAGGTTTTGTGCTAAACTCGCTAAAGCACAGTGAATTGAAAAGTCTTTGTAGCAATTCTCCTGAAGAAAATTGCCCCAGGTAGATTTTAAAAAACAGTATGTAAGACATCTTTTATTTTACTTAATACAACTGCCTAAATCCTTCCTCCTTCTCTTCCCCTCCTTTTTGTTTCCTTCCTTCTCCTTCCCTTCATTTCCTTTTCCTTCTCTTCCTTCCTTCTCTGTACCTTCTTTCTTTTCTTCCTTTCTTTCTAAACTTCTGACCCTGGAATTCCAGAAGATAAACTTTCTTGGACTTTTTAAAAAATAAGCTCATACAGTGCTTTAAAATACCCCTTAGTCTCTTGGATGATTTTTACTTTTTCCTTTAAATTCTTCTGTTCTATTCCTTCTTATTCTCTGTTGATCTTTGACTTTGAGAATTCAGATAAGATTTCTTACATTTTTAGTTGTTTTGCACTTGCCAAATAAGTGCTCCTTTGGTTTTAAAAAATGGTGCATTTTAAAACTCTTTTTAGTCATATTTAAGAACCCCAGAATAAATTTTAATGATTATTTCACTTAGAGTGTTCTGGTTAAATAGAAATAAATGTGCAAAAGTGACAACAAACTCTTCCAAGTCTAGAAAAGACTATCCTTTTACAGCAAGGAAAGAGCTCTCATTTCTAGGGCATGTAAGATACTGGTGTATTGTATCTGAGGATCATTGTGTCCACTGGAGTGTGTTGTCAAGAATCTTCAATACTCCTATCTCTCTAGCTTATTCTTGTGTTTAGACTCATTTAGACACCATTAAAGAACAAATGTGTTTCCTCTTTTAGGACAAAGGCAATCAGCCTGGTCTGAAGCTTGATTTTACATGACCCTGAGATCAAGTAGAGTAAAAACAAGTGTAATTAAGCTCATAGTTCTCAGTACATGGGCCTTTGTGATCCTTTGATTAGATCCACCCAAAGGCAAATATATTTTGAGCATTGTTTGAAATATACAATGTAGAACAAAATTAAATAGATGTAAATCTCACTGAGTCATAAACTCCCAATTTAGCAAACTCCATGGAAAGCTGGCTACTCACAAAAGACTACTGAGAGTTAAATCTTTGCACTTTTGATCCTTGACATGGGTGTCCAGTTTATAAAAACAAGGTCAACCTGTGGATTAATTCATTTATTGGTTCTACAAATATTAAGCCACTATATTAGTTTTGTATTGCTGCTGTAAAAAATTGCCACAAATGTACAGGCTTAAAACAGCAATGAAATGATGCTCTTCGTGTTTTGTGGTGCCCTTTGATGCGGCATCGAGTTTCTTTAAATCATTCCTTGGCTGGTGTGAAATCATTTCCTTTTATCATTTTTGCATCAAGGATAAAGACAAACCGTATTGATGCTCAGTCATCACAACCCCTTTGGGTTTTAAAAACAGTTTCCGTTTATGGTATGAAGCAAGCAGATTCACACCATAGGGGTCTGCTGCTTTTTAGAATCTGAGGGCCTTTGGCGTGGAATGGTGTCCGTTTGCAAATCGTCCACTTTGTGCTAACTTTCTATCTGCTTAGTTTGTAGAAATTTTCCACTAGGAGACCCAAAAGGCCACAGAACCCTCATATTCTCTCTGGGCGGGCAGCAGACAGAGGAGGGAAGCTGAGCATGTTTTGGCAGGAAGCCACGTGAAGAGACAGTTCTTGGCTACATTGAGAGCTGCTCTGTATTTATCTGTGATTGAAAGGTGTGTAAATCCTAGATCCCTCAGAAGTGCTTGCACACAGTAGTCACCTTGTAAAAATGAGTGATTCTCTAGCTTTTATTTGACATTGTTCTTATATAGACATATGACCAAACTCTAGTGAAAATCCCAACTTAAAACACAGCTGTGACACTTGCTTTATGCTCTTGGAAAAATCATCTCATTGCTTATCTGACAACTCACTTCCAAGACATGTGTCTTTATTTTTCTTTCAAGTTTCTCTTTCCTTTAGTTTTATCTTCCACTGTTAAAACTGGAGATCCAGTAGAGAAGAATAATATTCCTTTCTCCCAGGCATGAGATTGTGTTCCTAAGTGTCTGAATGGTGTTTCTTGTTATTATTATTATACTATTGAGATTATAATAGAACAGATAGAGCTTGAACTCTAGACCAAGATTGTCTGGGATCTCTTATTCTCTGTTACTCTCTGGTGGTACAATTTTATCAATTATCTTTACCTCATCTCCTTATGTGTTCCTGTGAAGACAAAACTATTTAATAAATGTAAAGATTTTAGAAAAGATTCTGAAACATAGTTAACTGCTACTTATATGTTTTCCATTGTTACTCATAGAAAAAGTAACAACTCATAGAAGAATATCTACTTCTAACACAATTGGTTGCAAGAAAAGGTAATTATCGTGGTAAGGTTATACTGAGGACCCCTAAATTCCCTAGAATTACAGTTCAAAAATTCAGGAGTCAGACACAGGTCACACTGAGCTAAAATCAAGGTGTCAGCAAGACTATGTTCCTTTCTGGAGACTCTAGGGGAGAATCTATTTCCTTGTTTCTTCCAGCTTCTTCTTCTTCTTTTTTTTGGCTGTGTTGGGTCTTCGTTGCTGTGCATGGGCTTTCTCTAGTTGTGGCAAGCAGGGGCTACTCTTCGTTGTGGTGCATGGGCTTCTCATTGCGGTGGCTTCTTCTCTTGTTGCAGAGCATGGGCTCTAGGCACCTAGGCCTCAGTAGTTGCAGCATGCTGGCTTCAGTAGTTGCAGCACGTGGGCTCAATGGTTGTGGCGCATGGGCTTAATTGCTCCGCAGCCCGTGAGATCTTCCCGGACCAGGGGTAGAACCTGTGTCCTCTGCATTGGCAGGAGGATTCTTAACCACAGCACCACCAGGGAAGTCCTCCTTCCAGCTTCTTGAGGCCACTGCATTCCTTGGCTTTAGACTCCCATCTTCCTTCAGATTCAAAGCCAGAAATGTTGCATCTCCCTTAAACACTTCTTTTGTCTTCATCTGTCCCTCAGAACAAATCCTGGAAAGGCTCTTCACTTTTAAGATTCATGTGATTAAACTGGGTCCACCTGGATAATCTAGGATAATCTCCCCATCTCAAGGTCCATACACTTAATCACATCTGCAAAGTCCCTTTTACCACGTAAAGTAACATATTACACAGTGATATATCTGTGATGATTACATAGCAATCATTTAGGTAACATACCCATCAGTGGACAGGGTTAAATTGAGCAGCGTGAATAAAGACCATTGTTAGGAGGTAGGCACACCTGGGTTCCAATTCTGGGTCTATTACTTAATGCAGAAAAATGTGGGACCTAACTAATCTTGTCAAGCCCCAATTTCTTCAACGGTAAAATGGGGGATAATAATACCTGTTGAATGACTGCTATTAGGGATTAAATGAAATTGTGTATGCAAAACTCATAATACTTAGGCATAGAGTGAGTGCTCAAGAAATATCATTTCTCTTCTCTAAAGATGGTGTATCTTTTCATGAAATTTGGAAGCATAACTCCAAGGTCGAACAACAGAGCTGTTTCCAGTTGGTCTTATTTAGACACATAAAGAAAATCTCCCTGACTTGAACTTATCTTTTATCACATTTCCTGAAACTTCAGAACCAGCAATATATTCTTTTGGGTTATGTGGTTGGGTTTGCTTTCCAAATGTGCACATTAAATATACATTTGTTATCAAGGAGGATGGAACATGAAGCTGTTATAAGTAATTGCCACTGGAATGTGTTTGTCAAAGGAGGCTGATTGAGAAAAAGTTAGGAGTCATTTGTTTGCTTGTTTGAGTGAAATAAAGAAGTGAAAGTAAGTTTACGTGATAGTATAGAGCCCAAGGAGGGCAGACCTGATTCAGGTGCCAAATCTGGCAGCAGTTGGACTTTTCTTTTGTGGAGAGGGAATGTAATAGAGGAAGAAAGTGAAAAAGGGGAAGCCTGAGGAATTTGAGTTCACGTCTCCCCACGGCTCTACATACCTAAGGATGACCCTGCTGGCTTGATTCATTAGATGTAATCTATTTGGGGGACACCAAAGGATGCTGAAAGATAATTTTAATTATATTACAATTTGGGGCACAAACTCATACTTCCATTCGAGAATAATACCTCTGCTAAATGAATATTGAGTTTGAAAGTATAATCCATATCGGGTTTGGAGCCAGACAGATTTCTGAAAGTTTATTTCTTGGGGGAGAAGGAAACCCTGACAGACTGAGGCAGTGACTATCCTCTCTGTGAGGATGGAAGCTGAGTGAGCAGAGGGGGAGAACCAACCTCACTGGGTCCCTGGGAGAGGGGACACTAGGGACCAGGCGATACCACAAGAGTCCATTGTGGGAGACAAAGATGAGGATGTGAGTCCAGCAGATTGGACTAACACCTGGAGCTTAGTTCTGAAGATGGGATGGGCAGGTTGCTTGTATTATGACAAAGGACAAAGTTAAATAAGACATTGGAGTTTCATTTCAATTAGGGAAGAGAAGGCTGAGTTAAATTTCTAGGACGGAGATCATGTTTGATAGTGGTTCGTATATTATCAGAAGATACCAGAGGGAGGGAAGGAGTGGGAGATTGGGGTTGACAGATGTCAGCTTTTATATATAGGATGGATGAACAACAAGGTCCTAATGTATAGCACAGGGAACTATAATTAAAATCCTATGATAAACCATAATGGAAAAGAATATGAAAAAAGAATGTATATATATGTATAACTGAATCACTTTGCTGTACAGCAGAAATTAACACATGGTAAATCAACTATACTTCAATTTTAAAAACCCCTTGTATTACTAACAAAAAAATAAAAATAAAATAAAATAAAATGTATTGTCGTTAACAAAAAAGAAGATAAACCTTTCACAAGGGAAGATGGTGAGCAAGGGTAATGCAAAAGACTACTGGCTACATATAAGATTGTGGACAAATGAATTAGGTTATGTTAACTAGTTATAGTAGCAGGTTTTGGAAATTTGCCATTGGGGGTTGGGATACAGGCCATGACATATGTTGAAGAATAAGTGCTAAGATAAGAGCCCGTGGAGAGGAATTTTCTTGGGGAAGAGGAAAGCTAAGTTTGGGGGGGGTCTAGGTTAATGCCTCAGGACTCAGTAGCTCTCAGCTCCTCAGCTGCGATATAGACATAAAACAACATCTACATTATTAGTCTGTGATGAAGTTAAAAGGAGATAATGCCTGCAAAGCACTTAGTGCCGTGACTGACACAGAGTAAGTACTCAATACATTTTAGGTTTTTATCATTTATCTTTTTTTATTTCTTAACATCTTTATTGCAGTATAATTGCTTTACAATGTTGTGCTAATTTCTGCCGTATAACAAAGTGAATCAGCTATATGTATACATATATCCCCAAATCCCCTCCCTCTTGCATCTCCCTCCCACCCTCCTTATCCCACCCCTCTAGGTGGTCACAAAGCACCAAGCTGGTCTCCCTGTGCTATGCGGCTGCTTCCCACTAGCTATCTATTTTACATTTGGTAGTGTATGTGTGTCCATGCCATTCTCTCATGTCATCCCAGCTTACCCTTAGCCCTCCTTGTGTCCTCAAGTCCATTCTCTACGTCTGCGTCTTTATGCCTGTCCTGCCACTAGGTTCAGCAGAACCACTTTTTTTTGTTTTTTTAGATCCATATATATGAGTTAGCATACGGTATTTGTTTTTCTCTTTCTAACTTACTTCACTCTGTATGACAGACTGTAGGTCCATCCAACTCACTACAAATAACTCAATATCGTTTCTTTATATGGCTGAGTAATATTCCATTGTATGTATGTGCCACATCTTGTTTATCCATTCATCTGTTGATGGACACCTACGTTGCTTCCATGTCCTGGCTATTGTAAATAGTGCTGCAATGAACATTGTGGTACGTGACTCTTTTTGAATTATGGTTTTCTCAGGGTATGTGACCAGTAGTGGGATTGCTGGGTCATATGGTAGTTCTATTTTTAGTTTTTTAAGGAACCTCCATACTGTTCTCCATAGTGGCTGTATCAATTTACATTCCCACCAACAGTGCAAGAGGGTTCCCTTTTCTCCACACCCTCTCCAGCATTTATTGTTTGTAGATTTTTGATGATGGCCATTCTGACCGGTATGAGGTGATACCTCACTGTAGTTGTGATTTGCCTTTCTCTAATGATTAGTGATGTTGAGCATCCTTTCATGTGTTTGTTGGCAATCTGTATATCTTCTTTGGAGAAATGTCTATTTAGGTCTTCTGCCCATTTTTGGATTCGGTTTTTGTTTTTTTGATATTGAGCTGCATGAGCTGCTTGTATATTTTGGAGATTAATCCTTTGTCACCTGCTTCATTTGCAAATATTTTCTCCATTTCTGAAGGTTGTCTTTTCATCTTGTTTATGGTTTCTTTTGCTCTGCAAAAGCTTTTAAGTTTGATTAGGTCCCATTTATTTATTTTTGTTTTTATTTCCATTTCTCTAGGAGGTGGGTCAAAAGGGATCTTGCTGTGATTTATATCAAAGAGTGTTCTTCCTATGTTTTCCTCTAAGAATTTTATAGTGTCTGGTCTTACATTTAGGTCTTTAATCCATTTTGAGTTTATTTTTGTGTATGGTGTTAGGAAGTGTTCTAATTTTACTCTTTTACATGTAGCTGTCAAGTTTTTCCAGCACCACTTATTGAAGAGGCTGTCTTTTTTCCATTGTATATTCTTGCCTCCTTTATCAAAGATACGGTGACCATATGTGCATGGGTTTATCTCTGGGCTTTCTATCCTGTTCCATTGATCTATATTTCTGTTTCTGTGCCCGTACCATACTGTCTTGATTACTGTAGCATTGAGGTATAGTCTGAAGTCAGGGAGCCTGATTCCTCCAGCTCCATTTTTCTTTCTCAAGATTGCTTTGGCTATTCAGGGTCTTTTGTGTTTCCATAAAAATTGTGAAATTTTTTGTTCTAGTTCTGTGAAAAATGCCATTGGTAGTTTGATAGGGATTGCACTGAATCTGTAGATTGCTTTGGGTAGTAGAGTCATTTTCACAATGTTGATTCTTCCAATCCAAGAACATGGTATATCTCTCCATCTGTGTGTATCCTCTTTAATTTCTTTCATCAGTGTCTTATAGTTTTCTGCATACAGGTCTTTTGTCTCCTTAGGTAGGTTTATTAGTAGGTATTTTATTCTTTTTTGTTGCAGTGGTAAATGGGAGTGTTTTCTTAATTTCACTTTCAGAATTTTCATCATTAGTGTATAGGAATGCAAGAGATTTCTGTGCATTAATTTTGTATCCTGCTACTTTACCAAATTCATTGATTAGCTCTTGTAGTTTTCTGGTAGCATCTTTATGATTCTCTATGTATACTATAATGTCATCTGCAAACAGTGACAACTTTACTTCTTTATTTCTGATTTGGATTCCTTTTATTTCTTTTTCTTCTCTGATTGCTGTGGCTAAAACTTCCAAAACTATGTTGAATAATAGTGGAGAGAGTGTGCCTCCTTGTCATGCTCCTGATTTTATAGGAAATGGAGTCAGTTTTTCACCACTGAGGACGATGTTGGCTGTGGGTTTGTAATATATGGCCTGTATTATATTGAGGTAAGTTCCCTCCATGCCTACTTTCTGGAGGGTTTTTATCATAAATGGGTGTTGAATTTTGTTCAAAAGCTTTCTCTGCATCTATTGAGATTATCATATGGTTCTCTCCTTCAATTTGTTAATATGGTGTATCACATTGATTGATTTGTGTATATTGAAGAATCCTTGCATTCCTGGGATAAACCCCACTTGATCATGGTCTATGATCCTTTTAATGTGATATTGGATTCTGTTTGTTAGTATTTTGTTGAGGAATTTTACATGTATGTTCATCAGTGATACTGGCCTGTAGTTTTCTTTTTGTGTGACATCTTTGTCTGGTTTTGGTATCAGGGTGATGGTGGCCTTGTAGAATGAGTTGGGAGTGTTCCTCCCTCTGCTATATTTTGGAAGAGTTTGAGAAGGATAGGTGTTAGCTCTTCTCTAAATGTTTGATAGAATTCGCCTGTGAAGCCATCTGGTTATGGGCTTTTGTTTGTTGGAAGATTTTTAATCACAGTTTCAATTTCAGTGCTTGTGATTGGTCTGTTTATATTTTCTATTTCTTCCTGGTTCAGTCTCAGAAGGTTGTGCTTTTCTAAGAATCTGTTCATTTCTTCCAGGTTATCCATTTTATTGGCATATAGTTGCTTGTAGTATTCCCTCATGATTCTTTGTATTTCTGCAGTGTCAGTTTTTACTTCTTTTTCATTTCTAATTCTGTTGATTTGAGTCTTCTCCTTTTTTTTCTTGATGTGTCTGGCCAGTAGTTTATCAGTTTTGTTTATCCTCTCAAAGAACCAGCTTTTAGTTTGATTGATCTTTGCTGTTGTTTCCTTCTTTTTCATTTATTTCTGATTTGATCATTATGATTTCTTTCCTTCTGCTAACTTTGGGGTCTTTTTGTTCTTCTTTCTCTGATTTCTTTAGGTGTAAGGTTAGGTTGTTTACTTGAGATTTTTCTTGTTTCTTGAGGTAGTACTGTATTCCTATAAACTTCCTTCTTAGAACTGCTTTTGCTGCATCCCATAGGTTTTGGGTTGTCGTGTTTTCTTTGTCATTTGTTTCTAGGTATTTTTTGATTTCCTCTTTGATTTCTTCAGTGATCTTTTGGTTATTTAGCAGTGTATTTTTTAGCCTCCATGTGTTCATATTTTTTACTATTTTTTTCCTGTAATTGATATCTAGTCTCATTGCGTTGTGGTCGGAAAAGATACATAATACGATTTCAATTTTCTTAAATATACCAGGGCTTGATTTGTGACCCAAGATATGATCTATCCTGGAGAATGTTCCATGAGCACTTGAGAAGAAAGTATATTCTGTTGTTTTTGGATGGAATGTCCTATAAATATCAATTAAGTCCATCTTGTCTAATGTGTCATTTAAAGCTTGTGTTTCCTTATTTATTTTCAGTTCGGATGATCTGTCCACTGGTGAAAGTGGGGTGTTAAAGTCCCCTACTATGATTGTGTTACTGTGGATTTCCCCTTTTATGGCTGTTAGCATTTGCCTTATGTATTGAGGTGCTCGTATGTTGGGTGGATAAATATTTATAATTGTTATATCTTCTTCTTGGATTGATCCTTTGATTATTATGTAGTTTCCTTCTTTGTCTCTTGTAATAGTCTTTATTTTAAAGTCTATTTTATCTGATATGAGTATTGCTACTCCAGCTTTCTTTTGATTTCCATTTGCATGGAATATCTTTTTCCATCCCCTCACTTTCAGTCTGTATGTGTCCCTAGTTCTGAAGTGAGTCTCTTGTAGTCAGCATATATATGGGTCTTGTTTTTGTATCCATTCAGCCAGTCTATGTCTTTTGGCTGGAGCATTTAATCCATTTACATTTAAGGTAATTATCAATATGTATGTTCCTATTACCATTTTCTTAATTGCTTTGGGTTTGTTTTTGTAGGTCTTTTCCTTCTCTTGTGTTTCCTGCCTAGAGAAGTTCCTTTAGCATTTGTTGTAAAGCTGGTTTGGTGGTGCTGAGTTCTCTTAAATTTTACTTGTCTGTAAAGGTTTTAATTTCTCTGTCAAATCTGAATGAGAATCTTGCTGGGTAGAGTAATTCTGGTTGTAGGTTTTTCCCTTTCATCACTTTAAATATGTCCTGCCACTCCCTTCTGGCTTGTAGAGTTTCTGCTCAAAGATCAGCTGTTAACCTTATGGGGATTCCCTTGTATGTTATTTGATGCTTTTCCCTTGCTGCTTTTAATATTTTTTCTTTGTAGTTAATTTTTGAGAGTTTGATTAATATGTTTCTTAGCCTGTTTCTCCTTGGATTTATCCTGTATGGGACTCTCTGTGCTTCCTCCACTTGATTGTCTATTTCTTTTCCCATGTTAGGGAAGTTTTCAACTATAATCTCTTCAAATATTTTCTCAGATTCTTTCTTTTCCTCTTCTTCTTCTGGGACTCCCATAATTCGAATGTTTGTGCGTTTCATGTTGTCCCAGAGGTCTCTGAGACTGTCCTCAATTCTTTTCATTCTTTTTTCTTTATTCTGCTCTGAGGTAGTTATGTCCACTATTTTATCTTCCAGGTCACTTATCTGTTTTTCTGCCTCAGTTATTCTGCTATTGATTCCTTCTAGAGAATTTTAAATTTCATTTATTGTGTTGTTCATCATTGTTTGTTTGCTCATTAATTCTTCTAGGTCCTTGTTAACCATTTCTTGTATTTTCTCCATTCTATTTCCAAGATTTTGGGTCATCTTTACTATCATTACTCTGAATTCTTTTTCAGGTAGACTGTCTATTCCCTCTTCATTTGTTTGGTCTGGTGGGTTTTTACCTTGCTCCTTCATCTGCTGCATATTTCTCTGTCTTCCTATTTTGCTTAACTTACTGTGTTTGGGGTCTTCTGTTCACAGGCTGCAGGTTCATAGTTCCCATTGTTTTTGGTGTCTGCCCTCAGTGGGTGAGTTTGATTCAGTGGCTTGTGTAGGCTTCCTGGTGGAGGTGCCTCTGTTCTAGTGGGTGGGGCTGGATTTTGTCCTTCTGGTGGGCAGGGTTGTGTCTGCTGGTGTGTTTTGCGGTGTCTGTGAACTTAGTATGATTTTAGGCAGCCTCTCTGCTAATGGGTGGGGTTGTGCTCCTGTCTTGCTAGTTGTTTGGCATGGGGCGTCCAGCACTGGAGCTTACTGGCTCTTGGGTGGAGCTGGGTCTTAGCGTTGAGATGGAGATCTCTGGCAGAGCTCTCGCCAATTGATATCACATGGGGCTGGGAGGTCTCTGGTGGTCCAATGTCCTGAACTCAGCTCTCCCACCTCAGAGGCTCAGGCCTGACACCAGGCCGGAGCACCAAGACCCTGTCGGCCACGTGGCTTGGAATGACTCTTCACACCAGCCAGTAAGAATCTGTTTGTGTGAAGATCTCTTTCCTTTTTCTTTTTCCCCTTTGTGCTTTATCTGGTTTCACTGGCTCACAGGGTGCTGTTTGTGCAGGGCCCTCACCCCTGGCCTTTCCGACCAGAGTTCCTGGGAGTGGTAGCCAGCCCTGGATGGTCTCCGGTGATTCTCACTTCCTGGCATTTATGCCCTTGGGTCTCTCCCATGGAGTAGCGCTGACTGGGAATTCTCTGGCAGTCCAGTGGTTAGGACTCTGTGCTCTCCCTGCAGAGATAGATAGATATGTCTCAATATATTAACAATGGTTGTCTTTGGGTGGGCTGGGTAATTGTGGGTCTCTCTCCTCTCTGCTTGTCTGATTTTTCTGTTTTCCCTGCTCAGATGTGCCGGAATCCAACCGCCTCTCTCCTGCTTGCCTGCTGTGGGTCTGAGCCTCCATAGTTGGGGACAAGCATCCTCGGTGTCCAGAGTTCTTCAGTTCCTGTGGTGCCCTGAGTGAGTGGTGAAGCCAGCCCAGTGAGCCGCATTGCAAACAGCTGTCTGGTCCATTGGGCTCCTGAGTTTGGAAACGGAGGGTGACCCATGGCCCCTGGTCAGCATAGTGTCCTCGTTTCCTTTCCCCTGTCTTTGCTCCTCCTATCTCTTCTCCGTATCATTTATCTTAATGACTTTGAGCCACAGAGCTATTTCTTTACTTCCTCTAGGGGCTGAGACCTGGGGTTGCTGAGTGTTGGTATTTAGAACTTCCAGCATCCCTGGGTGGGGAGGGTATAGAGAGGGGCTTACAACCCCTTCCTTCCTCTATTAACTTTCTCCTATTGGGGATTAAAATTTATGATGGAGTATGATTGGTTCACTTGGATAGTATTTTCTTCCAGATATTATCATAGAGAGGCATCTTCGTTCTTGCTCCTTTTGGAAACTAACATCATAACTCCAATAACTCTGGGCTTCCCTGGTGGCGCAGTGGTTGAGAATCTGCCTGCCAATGCAGGGGACACGGGTTCGAGCCCTGGTCTGGGAAGATCCCACATGCCATGGAGCAACTAGGCCCATACGCCACAACTACTGAGCCTGCGCATCTGGAGCCTGTGCTCCGCAACAAGAGAGGTCGCAATAGTGAGAGGCCCGCACACCACGATGAAGAGTGGACCCCGCTTGCCACAACTAGAGAAAGCCCTCATACAGAAATGAAGACCCAACACAGCCATAAATAAATAAATTAATAAATTAAAAAATGGTCCACATCAAAAAAATCTTAAAAAAAAAAACAAAACTCCAATAACTCCTCCCATCAAGTACTTAAGGGACACATACATATTGGGTACTAGTGATAGGAGGTATGAGGTAAACAAAAGTTGACATACTGCAAAACAGTGTGCAAATGAGAAATAATTAGTATACAAAATAATAACCCCTAAAAGTTGAGAACACCTACTCCAGATATTTTAATGAATATTGTCAAGATAGCCAGCTTAGTTTCTTCCTATGATTATCACGGAGTGAATTTTAATATCAAATTTTCATGAAGTAGCATACTGTTTCTATCAAGAATAATGACAAATTCCATTCCACTCTCATTCACGTATTTGTCATTGTATATAATCACTACTGAAATCATAGGCTTGAGAGGAAAAAGAAAAAATATGAATGGTAAATCATACAGAGAAGTCAAATTGGTTCAGCACATAAAAATATTCCATTTTCAAATGCTTTGCAATATAAATGAAATAGATTGAGTAGTGCTATTTTTGAGGCTGTCCCCTACTCAGCATTTATGATGAACTCTCTTGAAATAAGAAAGAACATTCAGTCTTCACTAAAGTGTTCCTGGTACTTCTTAAAGAGATGACTTTCAGTGACTTTATAAGAAATAAATACACAGGAAATCTATGTCAGGACTATTATCATGATTATGTAAATATCAAACCTTGAGGAGTTTAGAGTCTTGATTTTTTAAAATGTGCTAAGAGGCTATAGGCTGTTAGTAAATTTCCCTTTGGGAGAAGTTTAGCAATTTGAACATTTAAATACATATACTTCATGCTAAGAAAATCAATCTGGCATATCCAGTCCCATGTAGTTATTTGACCCCACTAAATCCATTAATAAATGAATACATATTTTTTGTGCGCTGGCTACACAACCAGTTCTGTGGCAGATGCTGTGAAGTTAAGGTACAGATCAATTATGAATTATAATGCCTCTCCTATAGGCACTTTTAATCAAGTTGGGACAACAAACACGGAAGAGTGTATGTAACAAAATTTTGCACAGTGAAGGTCCAACTCTAAGAGAAACAGGGTTAAGAAATGAAGAGGCCACTGTGATTCATACTACTTCAGGAGGACGTCTTGAAAGAGGTTGCACTTGAGCTGAAAAAGAGATGTTGCTTTTGAAGGAGGGGCAGTGGTATTCTAGACCTGAGAGAGGCAAACAGGGGTTTGAACGTGGCACCAATGAAGGAGAGTGACAAGGGCAGAGAACACAATGGGAAACAGTTTGCATTTGTGAGACAGAACTGACATATACACACTACTATACATAAAATAGATAATTAATAAAGACCTATCGTGTAACACAGGGAACTCTACTCAGTATTCTGTAGTGACCTATATGGGAACAGAATCTAAAAAAGAGTGGATACATGTATATGTATAACTGATTCACTTTGCTTTACAGAAGAAACTAACGTAACATTGTAAATCAAATATACTCCAATAAAAATTTTAAAAAATGAATATGAGCTAGCTTGGGGAACATAGGATCCAAAGACAAAGCCACAGGGAAGCTAGTTTCAGCAAAGAACTAGATGAGAACACAAATTGCATGATATGCGTGGGTGTGTGTGTGTGTTTGGTGAGTGGGGAGTTTGGGATTAGATTTGGTACTGATAGTTTTTTTTTTTTTTTTACATCTTCATTGGAGTATAATTGCTTTACAATGTTGTGTAAGTTTCTGTTTTATAACAAAGTGAATCAGCTATACATAAACATATATCCCCACATCTCCTCCCTCTTGCGTCTCCCTCCCACCCTCCCTTTCCCACCCTTCTAGGTGCTCACACAGCAACAAGCTGATCTCCGTGTGCTATGCAGCTGCTTCCCAATAGCTATCTATTTTACATTTGGTAGTGTATATATACCAATGTTACTCTCTCACTTCGTCCCAGCTTACCCTTCCCTTTCCCCGTGTCATCAAGTCCATTCTCTACGTCTGCATCTTTATTCCTGTCTTGCCCCTAGGTTCATCAGAACCATTTTTTTTTTAAGATTCCATATATATGTGTTAGCATATGATATTTGTTTTTCTCTTTCTGACTTACTTCACTCTGTATGACAGACTCTAGGTCCAATCACCTCACTACAAATAACTCAATTTTGTTTCTTTTTATGGCTGAGTAATATTCCATTGTATATCTGTGCCACATCTTTATCCATTCATCTGCTGATGGACACTTAGGTTGCTTCCATGTCCTGGCTACTGTAAATAGTGCTGCAATGAACATTGTGGTACATGACCCTTTTTGAATTATGGTTTTCTCAGGGTATATGCCCAGTAGTGGGATTGCTGGGTCGTATGGTAGTTCTATGTTTAGTTTTTTAAGGAACCTCCATACTGTTCTCCATAGTGGCTGTATCAATTTACATTCCCACCAACAGTGCAAGAGGGTTCCCTTTTCTCCACATCCTCTTGAGCACTGATTGTAGATTTTCGATGATGGCCATTCTGACCAGTGTGAGATGATACCTCATTGTAGTTTTGATTTGCATTTCTCTAATGATTAGTGATGTTGAGTATTCTTTCATGTGTTTGTTGGCAATCTGTATATCTTCTTTGGAGAAATGACAATTTAGGTCTTCTGCCCATTTTTGGATTGGGTTGTTTGTTTGATATTGAGCTGCATGAGCTGCTTGTATATTTTGGAGATTAATCCTTTGTCAGCTGCTTCATTTGCAAAATTTTCTTCCATTCTGAGGGTTGTCTTTTTGTCTTGTTTATGGTTTCCTTTGCTGTGCAAAAGCTTTTACGTTTCATTAGGTCCCATTTGTTTTTTGGTTTTTGTTTTTATTTCCATTTCTCTAGGTGGTAGGTCAAAAAGGATCTTGCTGTTATTTATGTCATAGGGTGTTCTGCCTTTGTTTTCCTCTAAGAGTTTTATACTGTCTGGCCTTACATTAAGGTCTTTAATCCATTTTGAGTTTATTTTTGTGTATGGCATTAGGAAGTGTTCTAATTTCATTCTTTTACATGCAGCTGTCCAGTTTTCCCAGCGCCACTTACTGAAGAGACTGTCTTTTCTCCACTGTATATCCTTGCCTCCTTTGTCATACATTAGTTGACCATAGATGCATGGGTTTATCTCTGGGCTTTCTATCCTGTTCCATTGATCTATATTTCTGTTTTTGTGAGAGTACTGTACTGTCTTGATTACTATAGCTTTGTAGTATAGTCTGAAGTCAGGGAGCCTGATTCCTCCAGCTCCATTTTTCTTTCTCAAGATTGCTTTGGTTGTTCAGGGTCTTTTGTGTTTCCATAAAAATTGTGAAATTCTTTGTTCTAGTTCTGTGACAAATGCCATTGGTAGTATGATAGGGATTGCACTGAATCTGTAGATTGCTTTGGGTAGTATAGTTATTTTCACAATGTTGAGTCTTTCAATCCAAGAACATGGTATATCTCTCCATCTGTTTGTATCCTCCTTAATTTCTTTCATCAGTGTCTTATAGTTTTCTGCATATAGGTCTTTTGTCTCCTTAGGTAGGTTTATTCCTAGGTGTTTTATTCTTTTTGTTGCAGTGGTAAATGGGAGTGTTTCCTTAATTTCTGTTTCAGATTTTTCATCATTACTGTATAGGAATGCAAATTCATTGATTAACTCTAATAGTTTTCTGGTAGCATCTTTATGATTATGTATACTATCATGTCATCTGCAAACAGTGACAGCTTTACTTCTTCTTTTCCGATTTGGATTCCTTTTATTTCTTTTTCTTCTCTGATTGCTTTGATTAAAACTTCCAAAACTATGTTGAATAACAGTGGTGAGAGTGGGAATCTTGTCTTGTTCCTGATCTTAGAAAAAATGATTTCAGTTTTTCACCATTGAGAACGATGTTGGCTGTGGGTTGTCATATATGGCCTTTATTATGTTGAGGTAGGTTCCCTCTATGACTACTTTCTGGAGAGTTCTTATCATAAATGGGTGTTGAATTTTGTCAAAAGCTTCTTCTGCATCTATTGAGATGATCATATGGTTTTTATCCTTCACTTTGTTAATATGGTGTATCACATTGATTGCTTTCCATATATTAAAGAATCCTTGCATTCCTGGGATAAACCCCACTTGATCAGGGTGTATGATCCTTTTAATGTGCTGTTGGATTCTGTTTGCTAGTATTTTGTTGAAGATTTTTGCATCTTTGTTCACCAGTGATATTGGCCTGTACTTTTCTTTTTTGTGACATCTTTGTCTGGTTTTGGTATCAGGGTGATGGTGGCTTTGTAGAATGAGTTTGGGAGGGTTTCTCCCTGCAGTATATTTTGGAATAGTTTGAGAAGAATAGGTGTTAGCTCTTCTCTGAATGTTTGATAGAATTCGCCTGTGAAGCCATCTGGTTATGGGCTTTTGTTTGTTGGAAGATTTTTAATCACAGTTTCAATTTCAATACTTGTGAGGAAATGTTTGTTTTATTTGTATATCTACTGCTCACATATGATTCCTCAAATAGTGTTAAAAAAAACCCAAACAAACAAAAAACAAAATGTTGCCAACTAACAGAAGTGGAGGCATAACACAGTGGTCAAGAGCATAGGCATAAAACCCACTAGATTAGTTTTAAATCCCAAACTAGCTGTATGATTTGGGGCAAATAATTCAGTTTCTTCATGGGTAAAATGAGAAAAATAATAATAGGCCTCATTTCATAGGTTATCCATTATGAACTTAAAACATACATTTATAATATTTGGATTTATTCCTGGAATACATTTTTGCTCCTACAAAACTCAGTAGAGAAAAGACACCCCAGAGACTGTTCTCTCTCTGGCACAACTGCCAACCACTGGCTATTAATGATAACAGCAATGAAAACAACAAACTCAATGTTAATTGAAAGCTCACAATTTACTGGGCACTTTTTTTAGTGCTATACAAATATTCATTCATTAATTCACATAAAACATGTCTTTATATTTGCTATTTCTATCCCCATTCTGTCAATGATAAACACTTAGAATATTTAGATAAATTGACAACTGCCCTCTACTAAATTAATGGTAGAAATAGAACTGGTATCCTTTTCTAAATGCTCTAACCCACTCTGGATATTTGTAATAAATTCATTCACATAAGTCCTGAATACAGCTGATAGTTGACCTTAATTAGGTTGTCCATTTGTTATGTTCTTGCATCTGGGACCTCTTGCAGGAGAAGCAGAGAAGGCCAAGGTAATTCTTTTGATATTATGGGGTAGAGGATAAACTTGCCATCCTTCTAGACAACCCACGCTTGCTTTGTTCACTGAGCAGGAGAGTACTGTGAAAAGTGAAACCGTAAGCAGATGTATCTCTACCTTGGATGTTGATATCACATCATTGACTTTATTATTTTAATAAACATTTTCTAAGCATATTCTTTGTGTTTTAAACTGTGCTTGGTAGGAATGTGAATTATAACAATCTGACTCATGGGTCTTATAATTAACATGAATTGTGATAAGGCAACGATAAGACCTGAACTCTATGTTATGGAAGCACAGAAAAAAATATCTGTCAATATAATGATTAAAGGAGAGTGACATTCGAGGTCAAACTTGTTAAATAAAGAGTTTCTTAATATAAGGTGAGAGAAACAGCAAGGAGAGTAGTACACTCAAGGTCATGAGACACTGAATGAAATATGAGTAATTTAGCATAGCTAAAAGGTCATTGCCATTATGGGGAAGAAAGTAAAACAAGACATACCTATGGTAGAGAGATGGACTATAGACATAGGCAAAGAAAAGTGATGCATAGCCATGATAGCACACAAATGATTTTCTTGTTTGTTCCTTTTGGTTATGGGAAGTGAATGAAGAATGTGAGGTAGGGAATAAAGTGATCAGTTTGAATTTTAGAAATATAATTCTGGTGGGAGGGTTTAATGATGAATATCTGGAGATACTAAAGTGTTGGGAACCTTTCAAACTAGCTTTTAAAAATAGTCTATTTAAAATATAGTAAAAATAAGATGGCCAAAAACTTTGGCTGGAAACAGAAAATGTCTGCAGATTATTGTGGTTTATCTATGTGACCAGTCAGGACACCTCTGATGTGGAATGTCTTTGGTTAATCATGAACTACAGCAAAGCATGAAATTTTTCAGTTTTGTCTACAGGTCTGTGGGAACAGAATTAATTATGAATTATTTTGAACATATAAATGATATAATAAATAATTATTGGACACCTTTAAGCTTAGAAAGCAAATTTGTACAAATACATGTAACATCCCACGTATCGATTGCTGATATGTGTAACCCTTCCTAACCAGCGTGAACACCGTAGTGATTTTCATTCCCATGCATGCCATTATACTTTCAGAGCATATGTATGAATCCACAGAAAATAATGGTTTTTTATTTACCATTATACGTTTATGATATATATACATGTTGTTAAATGTAGCTCTGACTTATTCATTTGAACTTCTGTATATTATTTTCCATTTCATGAATATATAATATATAGTTATTATTTTAAAAAATACTTGTGATTGGTCTGTTTATATTTTCCATTTCTTCCTGGTTCAGTCTCAGAAGGTTGTGCTTTTCTAGGAAGGTTGTGCTTTTCTAAGAATTTGTCCATTTCTTCCAGGTTGTCCATTTTATTGGCATAGAGTTGCCTGTGGTAATCCCTCATGATTCTTTGTATTTCTGTAGTGTCAGTTATTACTTTTCCTTTTTCATTTCTAATTCTGTTGATTTGAGTCTTCTCCCTTTTTTTCTTGATGAGTCTGGCTAATGGCTTATCAATTTTGTTTATCTTCTCAGAGAACCAGCTGTTAGTTTTATTGATCTTTGCTATTGTTTCCTTCATTTCTTTTTCATTTATTTCTGATCTGATCTTTATGATTTCTTTCCTTCTGCTAACTTTGGGGTTTTTTGATTCTTTCTCTAATTGCCTTAGGTGTAAGGTGGTTGTTTACTTGAGATTTTTCTTGTTTTTTGAGGTAGGATTGTATTGCTATAAACTTCCCTCTTAGAACTGCTTTTGCTGCATCCCATAGGTTTTGGGTCGTTGTGTTTTCATTGTCATTTGTTTCTAGGTATTTTTTGATTTCCTCTTTGATTTCTTCAGTGATCTCTTGGTTATTTAGTAGTGTATTGTTTAGCCTCCTTGTGTTTGTATTTTTACAGGTTTTTTTTCCTGTAATTGACATCTAGTCTCATAGCATTGTGGTTGGAAAAGACACTTGATATGATTTCCATTTTCTTAAATTTACCAAGGCTTGATTTGTGACCGAAGATATGATCTATCCTGGAGAATGTTCCATGAACACTTGAGAAGAAAGTATATTCTGTTTTTTTTGGATGGAATGTCCTATAAGTATCAATTAACTCCATCTTGTCTAATGTGTCATTTAAAGCTTGTGTTTCCTTATTTATTTTCATTTTGGATGATCTGTCCATTGGTGAAAGTGAGGTGTTAAAGTCCCCTACTATGACTGTGTTACTGTTGATTTCCTCTTTTATGGTTGTTAGCATTTGCGTTATGTATTGAGGTGCTCATATGTTGGGTGGATAGATATTTATAATTGTTATCTCTTCTTCTTGGATTGTTCCTTTGATTATTATGTAGTGTCCTTTGTCTCTTGTAATAGTCTTTATTTTAAAGTCTATTTTGTCTGATATGAGAATTGGTACTCCAGATTTCTTTTGATTTCCATTTGCATTGAATATCTTTTCTAACTCCTCACTTTCAGTCCGTATGTGTCCCTAGGGCTGAAATGGGTCTCCTGCAGACAGTATATATATGGGTCTTGTTTTTGTATCCATTCAGCCAGTCTATGTCTTTTGGCTGGAGCATTTAATCCATTTACATTTAAGGTAATTATTGATATGTATGTTCTGATTACCATTTTCTTAATTGTTTTGGGTTTGTTTTTGTAGGTCTTTTCCTTCTCTTGTGTTTCCTGCCTAGAGAAGTTCCTTTAGCATTTGCTGTAAAGCTGGTTTGGTGGTGCTGAATTCTCTTAAACTTTGCTTGTCTGTAAATGTTTTAATTTCTCCCTTGAATCTGAATGAGATCCTTGCTGGGTAGAGTAATCTTGGTTGTAGGTTTTTCCCTTTAATCATTTTAAATATGTCCTGCCAGTCCCTTCTCACTTGCAGAGTTTCTGCTCAAAGATCAGCTTTTAACCCTATGGGGATTCCCTTGTATGTTATTTGTTGCTTTTCCCTTGCTGCTTTTAATAGTTTTTCTTTGTATTTAATTTTTGATAGCTTGATTAATATGTGTCTTGGTGTGTTTCTCCTTGGATATATCCTGTATCAGACTGTTTGTGCTTCCTGGACTTGACTACTTCCTTTCCCATGTTAAGGGAATTTTCAAGTATAATCTCTTCAAATTTTTTCTCAGACCCTTTCTTTTTCTCTTTTTCTTCTGGGACCCCTATAATTAGAATGTTGGAGCATTTCATGTTGTCCCAGAGGTCTCTGAGACTGTCCTCAATTCTTTTCATTCTTTTTTCTTTATTCTGCTCTGAGGTAGTTATTTCCACTATTTTATCTTTCAGGTCACTTATCCGTTTTTCTGCCTCAGTTATTCTACTATTGATTCCTTCTAGAGTATTTTTTATTTCATTTATTGTGTTGTTCATCATTGTTTGTTTGCTCTGTAATTCTTCTAGGTCCTTGTTAACCGTTTCTTGTATTTTCTCCATTCTATTTCCAAAATTTTGGATCATCTTTACTATCATTACTCTGAATTCTTTTTCAGGTAGACTGTCTATTTCCTTTTCATTTGTTTGGTCTGGTGGGTTTTTACCTTGTTCCTTCATCTGCTGCATATTTCTCTGTCTTCTCATTTTTGTTTAAGTTACTGTGTTTGGGGTTTACTGTTTGCAGGCTGCAGGTTCAAAATTTGTCTTGTTTTTGGTGTCTGCCCCCAGTGGGTGAGGTTGGTTCAGTGGCTTGTGTAGGCTTCTTGTGGAGGGGACTGGTACCTGTGTTCTGGTGGGTGGGGCTGGATCTTGTCTTTCTGTTGGGCAGGGATGTGTCTGGTGGTGCATTTTGCAGTGTTTGTGAACTTAGTATGATTTTAGGCAGCCTCTCTGCTAATGGTGTGGTTGTGTTCCTGTCTTCCTAGTTGTTTGGCGTGGGGCATCCAGCACTGGAGCTTTATGGCCGTTGGGTGTAGTTGGGTCTTAGCATTGAGACAGAGATCTCTGGGAGAGCTCTCACTGATTGATATTATGTGGGGGTGGTAGGTCTCTGGTGGTCCAATGTCCTGCACTCAGCTCTCCCACTTCGGAGGCTCAGGCTTTGCACCAGGCTGGAGCACCAAAACCCTGTCAGTCCTCATGGCCCAGTACGTGGGCATTTTCTTCCCTTTGGGAAGTATGAGGTCTTCAGCCAGCATTCAGTAGGTGTTCTGTAGGAGTTAAACATGTAGATATAGTTTTGATGCATTTCTGGGGAGGAAGGTGATCTCTACATCTTACTCCTCTGCCATCTTGAAGGTCCTCCTCAATAGGACACTCCACTGAAGATGCCAGTCTCCGTAAGAGCCAGGGTTGCAGAGGCATTTTTTCAGAGGGTTTGTACCTTGTTGTTGTTGTTTTTTTTTTTCTTTTTCTTTGTGCTTTGTCTAGTTTCACTTGTTCACAGGGTGCTTCATGCAGAGGCCTCACACCCGGCACTTCAGATCAGAATGCCTAGTGAGGAATGGCTGTGCTGACACCTCAACTCAGTGGGCTGGGCCAGTACTGATAGATTTTTAAGTATTATGTGCCTGAATGCCTATTTTTATTCTATCTCTCTTGCCCTTTCTTTGTGGCTAATGTAAAGTTACAGTGATATATGTGTACTATGTTTCATCTACACTCATAAACAGTGCCTTTGCACTTTCTTATACCTGAACATACTCTTTCTGTGGGATCAAGACTCTTTAGAGTCACTACATAAGAAGACAATATCTTACAGTTATAATTATTATTTAGGACATGTACAGATGACTTATGGAGTTTAAATATTCAGGTTGAAAAAAATAATAACTTGCTGTTTCAGGGAAAAAAAAAAAGACCTCTGCTTAGTTCTTCCAGAATTATAAAGGAGACAATTTGTTCAAGATGACATTTGTGTATAGAGAAAGAATTTTGCTTGTACTGTCTATAACAAGCCAAATGGGACTTGTAAAAACCAGAATGTAATAGTTTGGTAAATCACAATTAGGTACAATTTGGGAAATGAAGAATTTGAAAATTAAAAGCCATGAATATTCAAAAAGAGAATTTCTTACACCTTTATATAAAATGAAGAGTGCTAACATTTTAATTTTATTTTCTAGAGAAAAATAATCTTTTATTGGTCAAAAAGGAAAATTGTGATCCTTATATAATGACTTTGTGCAAGTATTATATTAGAGTCAGTCTATTAAGCTCAAGAGAGCAATATTTTAAAAAAGCTAGCCTCTGATTATTCATCACAACAACCTTGTAAGATAAACACAGGAAAATCTATATTAATTCTATTTTGTAGGTGAGTAAATACATATATTTCAAAGGAGACTCACACTTGCATTCTGGGTGTGATGCAATAATCCATGTTATCAGAGAGCTGTTGTAATTTGAAGTTGATTTGTTATCTTAATGAGAAACTCCGTTAAATTGTTTTACTATTAATGCAGGTTACTCTTTGTTCCCCATAATCTGTTTCTCCCTTTGTCCTGGGCTCACAGCTATACAGCTAGCATCTAGACTTCATTGTTTTCTTGCAGCTATGTTGTCCTTGTGACTATGCTTGAGCAATGAGATATGAGCAGAAGTTACTGCCCTGGACTTAGACTCTTTCCTCCTTCCTGTTTTCTGGAAAATAAGTATGTCCCTGGCCTTTTTTTTTTTCTTTTGCCCAAGGAGAGAAGGATAATACTGTAGGGATGACATAGTTGGAAGACAGAAAGAACCTCGATCCATGAATGACTTTATGGAACCAAGGTGCCCTGCCAGTTTATACTGGCCAATTTGTTGTGTGAGAAATGAACTTCTACCTTACTTTAATTACTGTATTATTGGCTTCTTTGCTACATCTTCTTAGCTTTTATCCTAATTAGTACTGTTATTAAATATATTTCTTTGTGACTGATTATTAGAAGGTCTAGATAATTGATGAAGTCAGAAAACTCAGAGCAAGTATTGAAGTCAGCATGTCTAAAAGCACACTAAATTAATAAAATATGGAAATAACTCATGTTCTCTTTTGTTTGTAGTTTGTCTGTAGTTAATTATCAGTAATTTTTAAAACAAATATTTGAACATATTCTGTGGCTAAATTTTATTCATAACAAAGTAAGTTTCCTTTTAATATGACTTTAATGACAGTTTCCTGATGTCAAGGCACACATATTCCAGGACAGAGAGAAGACAATAAATAAGTAAATTAAAAATGTGCAACAAAATTTCTAATTTTGGGAGACACACTTTAGGATGATTGCTATTTATCCCTGAGCTTGTGTAATCTCCCTTTGAGTGTGGGCAGGCTTGTGTTAAACCATCAAGTAAGGTAAAGATGATAGGATGTCACTTTCATAATTATGTTACTTTATGCTAGATTCCATTTCAGCAGACTGTAGAGAGAGATTCTACCACAGGCCTTGCAGAAGCAAATGTCTATGTTGTAAGCTGTCTATGGAGAGGATCACGTCGGTGGGAACTGTGGTGACCCCCAGGACTCAAGTGTGGCTTCTAGCTGACAGCTTGTAAGAAGTGGGTCCTCAGTCATAAAGCTGCAAGGAGATGAATTCTGCCAACCACCAGGGTGAGCTTGGAAGTTAATTCTTCCCCAGTCAAGCCTCCAAATGAGAACACATCAGGTGAGCACCTTGATTGTAGCCTTGTGAAACTCTAAGCTAAGCCAAGCCTGGACTCCTGGCCCACAGAAACTGTGAGACAATAAATGTGTGCTCTTTTAAGCCACTAAATTTGTTGTAATTTTTTACACAGCCGTAGAAAACGAATACACTGATAGCAATACTTTTTATGGTAAAAAAAAAAATCCCACCTTAATCCAAAATACTACATAATTAATTCATTTAAGCATGTCTATGTTTGAAATTCTCACTCACTCCTCTCAAGTTATTTTCCTAAAGCTTCAGGATATGAAATGATAGAATCATTTACTAAAATAATTAAATTATATAGCAACAATGATAGCAAAACAGCTCACCTTATATTACATCTCCAGCTGGATAGCCACTTCTTCATGAAATGTCTTTCTAATCTGCTCTTTTTTATTTTTTCAAAATAGTCATCTGTACAACAAAATTATGTGACCTATCATTGATTGTTTTTTTAATAAGCTATTGTATTTTGACTCAGCAAGTTTTAATAATGAGGAGAGAAAAAAATAAACATTTGTAGTCTATGGGAATTCTGTTCTAACAATTTTTAGAAATTACTTGTGCTTAGAAATTATGTAAAAAAAGACATTTTTCTTACAAAAGTATAAACACAAAATATTTATAACTAGATACAATTAAAATTACTTTGACAATATTCCATTAAATTAACAACTTGTGGTTCGGATGTTATAGAACATTAATAATTTATTAATATTAAGAAAAAAATTGTTTCCCTTCATAAAAATCAAAACTCATTATTCTCTAAGGGCATGTCTACATAATAGCAAGAAAATGCAAATGGAAATATACACGGGTGCAAATATCTTAATAAGAAAGCTGTTAATTTATATGGAGAATTTTATTTCTTAGTTTCTTAAACTCAATTTCTATCACCAGAAATTCTGATTCAACAGGTCTGGGCAAAGACATGGTTTCAGAAATGTGGATGGAGGGAAGAGGAATGCTTGTATATATGAGTATTTTCATGGCTCCTTGAAGATTCTGATTTACTCCCACATTTGTGATCCACTCACTTATTTAGTCTCTGTTCAGTAGGTGTGATGTGAAAGGTAGTGGTTTCTGGTGATGCTGTAATCACTTCACAAGAACCACTGACGTTGCCATCTTTTAAATGACATTTACTGCTTCAAGTTTCAAGAATTCTCAAAATTTGATCTAAATTATGTCATTGATTAGTAGATCTTTTCCTCCATCAGTAAATTTAAATTTCTAGAAAATAGCAGAAGTAAGAGAATGGGAAGGAAGGATTACACACGACTGTGTGCGTGCGTGTATGTGTGTGTGTGCATGTGTTTATACAAGCATTGATGGTTGGGTGGATGATAGCAGGAGAAAAAATAGTTACACACTGTAACTGAAATCTCCTTGCCTAGCTGTCTAACTCATACTCAATCTTCAAGGCTCAGTTTAGTTATCACCCCACCTATGAAATATCTTTCATTCCTTAGGCAAAACCAGGCTCCACTTTATCTCTGCTCTCATAGCACCCTGTAAATAACTCTCCTACATGTACCATGGTATTTAATAGCTCTCTTTAACCACTGGGAGGGAATTCACCCTGTCTGCCTGTGGTATCCTGAGTCCCTAGCACAGTATCTGGTATGGAGCAGGTTCTCAACACATAAAGGAAACTGGACGTGAAACGTGCCAGAAAATGGTGAAAATAGAAAAATATGTGTGTAAGCAATAAGAAAGGACCTACTGGATAATATTAGTCTTTTTAAAAATTGAAGTATAGTTAATTTACAATGTTGCGTTAGTTCCAGGTGTACAGCAAAGTGATTCAGTTACACGCACACACACACACACTCACACACATATATATATATTCTTTTTCAGATTCTTTTTCATTACAGGTTATTATAAGATATTGAAGATATTTCCCTGTGCTATACAGTAGGACCTTGTCTTTTAATCTATTTTACATATACTAGTGTGTATCTGTTAATCCCAAGCTCCTAATTTTGATAACTTTTTGAACTTATTTGTTTAGAGTTTGTTGCCTGAGGCTCTTTTTTATCCCATCCATGTTTCCCATTTCTCTCATTTACTTCTCATCCTACCATGTTGATGTTTAAGGTTTTAAAACTGATGATATGGTTATTAATAGTTTTATTAATGTTGATAGAATTGGTTAAAGTATAATCACAATTACAATTCTCCTCTTTAGTTCTTTATTCAATAGTAAAAGTAGATGTAATCACTATCTGAGTGTGAACATGGATATATGAAAGAATAAATTCTTTTAAGAGGGTGAGAAAAACCTGACTTTTGCTAAGCATTTATTATATTCCAGGCACTGTGTTGGACACTTGTACTTAGATTATTTCATGTAATCCTTCTATCAATCTGTGAAGTAGGTATTATATTCACAAAGGAGAAAACAATATTAGAGAGCTTATAGGAACAGCTCAAGGACCCACAGCTGGTGTATAAAGGAGCCAAAATTTGAACGCAGATCTCGCCTAACTAATTCTTGTGCCCTGTAACCTGGACTGAATTTATTTGCAAGGGATACAGTGATGCAAAGCTACCTGTGCATCTTAACATATCAGAGAGGATGCACCTGCTGTGGGGAAGGTCTTGCCTAACTCATCTATTTTGCTTTGCATGCTTTGAATATTTTGGCACCTTCTCATGTTCATACTAGCCACCACCCTATGCCCAAACCATAATCGCCAAACTCTTGACCAGTGAATGTCTTGCTTATCTAAAGATGCTCCATTTCTACTCTCAGAATATTATAGCTTTATTTTATAAAATGTATTAATATATTTAGGTTTCAATGTTCCATCTTGACAGTAATTTGAATTAATATGCAAGATTTCCATACATTGGGGGTTTTAGCTTATATATAGTCATCAATATTCATGTCACATTAATCATTTCTATCTAATGTCTAAAATAAACCTTATTTTCCAAACAAGATTACTCTCCATTCCCAAAAGAAATCAAATGGATTTTTTGGACTCTATATTCTTGCTTACCCCTTTTACTGAAACACCTTTAAATATATGTCTAACAAAATACTGTCCATCTTTCAAGGACTCACTTGAATGTGCTCATTCCTCTGCACTGAGTAAGTGTGGGGAGAAAAAGATGCTGAGTTTTGGTAGTGATCCACTTTGTAGAGCACAGGATGGAAAGAGATACTGACCAAGGAGACAGCAGAAATTGTCTAAGGCCTAGTGTCTAAAAGACATGGAAAGACAAAGTATGGTTTAGACAGAGGTGCAGGAAGTCCCACCCAAACTCCAGGTGACTCTTAACCTTGAAGTCTTGTGGGATTGCAGTGGATTTGGGAGATATCTGAAATAGAGCAAGCCTGCTTGCTAAAGAGATGGGAACACAGGGAATACGACTCAATCCTCTGAAAGAATGGTGGCTGAAAATTGATTGGCCTTCAAATCCTAGTCACCAGCTTGGTTTTAGGGTAGAATTCCAGTCCTATAAAGGAACTGAACTACCAGGTAGGGTAAGTAGGCTAATGATACAGTGAATAAACAAGGTAGAAGTCTATTCCCAAGTACAGGGACAAGAAAGAGATGAATAGGGAGTGCTATAGCTGTGAGATCACTCCAGCTGTGCACCTCATAGCCTTCATCTGGCTTGTATATCAATTAATTAAGTCAGTAATCTA
The DNA here is from genome assembly GCF_028023285.1 of Balaenoptera ricei. NCBI lineage: Eukaryota > Metazoa > Chordata > Mammalia > Artiodactyla > Balaenopteridae > Balaenoptera > Balaenoptera ricei. The sequence goes on from NC_082656.1 coordinate 52,093,842, forward strand.
TTTGGTATTTACTGAGTATCATTTATGTATCAGGAACTAAGACTAAAACGAATAAAATACAGTTCCTTATAGGGGAGAAGACAGATAAATATTATGGGTTTAAATTGAATATTGTTATTCAATACTATCCAGTGAATGGGCATTGAATAGACACTACTGGTGGTTCCATCTATCATTGACTCACATTACTTGTACTAAGGCATTATGAAGGACCAAAGAGGCCGTATCTCCTGCTTCCAGCCTGGTGAGTTATAGTTCCCTGATGGGGAACAGCTGGCACTGAGGAACTTGTCTTGGTAATGTTTCCATGTGACATCCCTGTTGAATCAAAGGAATGGCTTGTCAAAATCATTTGAACAGTTAGAGGTGAAAGGGCTGGAGGATGAAGGGGATGAAATGCAAGTCTTCTGATTCCAGTTCTGCAAGTGAGACTTAATTCCATGAACCAATGGAATTTAATAGGAGGCTTCTGACACATTTCCTGCCTTGATTGATTGCGGGTCAAGAACTGAATAGGACCTATTGAACAAGTCAGGGAAGGAAGTGTGGGCACAAGTGGTCTCAGCTGTGAGGGAGCTGGAGTAGCCGAGCGACAAGGACAGTTCTACTGTCACTTCCTCCAAAAAGCCCTTACCATCACCCAAACTGGAGTGCCTGCTTATTGCACTCTGCTTCCATCCATTTGCTACTTGCCTTATTCTGCTATGACCTGGGAGGACTCGGTAGTGCCTGGTCCTCAGGCCAGAGGGATTTGAAGGAAACCTGGTGGACTTAAAATATTAGTCCTGGAGGGTAATCAGGCAGTCTGGGCTCAGTGTCCAAGGGAAACAAAAGTTTCACAACTGAATTCAGATGTTGTTGATATGAGGCCTCCAAAAGAGTGGAGGATGGAAGGTGTATATCAGGAGCTAGGCAAGGGTGGCGGTATTGCTTTCCTGGGAGATTTGCTAATCATGGCAGAGCCCCTTTTTGGACATCTTGATACAGGAAAAAGGAAATGATAAGAGCTAGGCAGGGTATTTAGATTCCATCCAGACTATGCAGTCTTGAAGGATGGGTCCCTGACTTTAAAGAATAATAATGGATGATGATGATGATGATGATTTGCATGCATTTAGAATGTAGCTACTCCACCCCCTCATGTCCACTTCACTATTTCGAGGCTCGATTCTGAGTGGGGATAGCAGGCAGACCACAGAATTAAAATTTAGGCAAAGCCGAATTCTAGCGGGGTTATTTGGGGCCTATGTGCACACCGAGTTCTCCTTCCTGGCGTGTGTGTCCAGGCTCTATTTGGGCTCTTGGGGGCAACGTGAAGTGAACACGCATGGTTTTGCTCCGGCTCAGCTCTGCCCTCACCTGTGAACACTCCCCTTCTTGCTCACCCAACTGCAGCCTCAAACAGGCTGGACATATTTTCATCAAGGCCTTTGCACACACAACAACCTTGCCTGGAAAGCTCTTCCTGCAAATGTCCACATGGTTTATTCTTTCACTTAGTTCAAGACTCTGCTCAAATTTCATCTTATTGGAGAAGACTTCATTCTCTTTCCCCTCTTTGTTTTTCTCCATAGCCATTTTAAAGAGCTGTCATATTATGTATTTCTTTGTTGATTTTCTGTTTCCTAATGCCAGAATGCCACCTCTATGAGGGCAAGGCTTTGTCCCCTGTTGTGTTCTCAGGGCCCAGTACCGTGCTTGGCACATAGTAGATGCTCAATAAATATCAGATGAACACGTAACTGACCATTAAATTTAAATGCAGGGGGACTTCCCTGGTGGCACAGTGGTTAAGAATCTGCCTGACAATGCAGGGGACATGGGTTTGAGCCCTTGTCCGGGAAGATCCCACATGCCGTGGAGCAACTAAGTCCATGCGCCACAACTACTGAGCCCGTATGCCACAACTACTGAAGCCCACGCGCCTAGAGCCCGTGCTCCACAATAAGAGAAGCCACTGCAATGAGAAGCCCGCGCATTGCAACGAAGAGTAGCCCCCACTCACTGCAACTAGAGAAAGCCCGTGGGCAGCAACGAAGACCCAACACAGCCAAAAATAAATCAATAAATCAATAAATTTATTTTTTAAAAAGGAAGTCACTTAAAAAAAAATGTAAATGCAGGATGCAAGTGGTTACCAAGACCCACCAAATGGTGGGGCCGAGGTATCCATCATCTTATGTGCTTATTTATTTATTTTTTTTTAAATAAATTTATTTTATTTTTGGCTGCATTGGGTCTTTGCTGCGCACAGGCTTTCTTTAGTTGCAGGGAGCGGGGGCTACTCTTCGTTACGGTGCGCAGGCTTCTCATTGTGGTGGCTTCTCTTGTTGTGGAGCACCGGCTCTAGGTGTGCGGGCTTCAGTAGTTGTGGCTCGCGGGCTCTAGAGCACAGGCTCAATAGTCGCGGCGCACGGGCTTAGTTGCCCCGCGGCATGTGGGATCTTCCTGGACCAGGGCTCGAACTCGTGTCCCCTGCCTTGGCAGGAAGATTCTTAACCACTGTGCCACCAGGGAAGCCCATCTTAGGTGCTTTAAGATTATCTTAGGAAACATAACAGGGCCGAGTCTGCCTTCTGGGGTTGTTAATGGGCACCCACATGAATAACTGTCATAGGCAGATGCAGGAGAAACAAGGCAAGGAGTGACATGCTGCATCGTTTCTGATACTACACAAGTTGGTTTGATCATTATATTCCTAGATAATAATCTCCTTGGAGTTGCTTATGTTATACTTAAGTATCCTTAATAGCAACTAGCCCAAGGCTGTACATATAGAAATACTCATTAACATTTATTGAATGAATGAATGATTTGATATGAAAATTACAAAGCTACATAGTTGGGAATTATTTAAAGTAAGAATATCTGTAAAACGGCTTCCTTAAAATGGCAATCTGGGTTCAGATTTATTATAAAATGAACTATTATCATACCATTTCAGAAATGAGAAAGTCGTAACCTGAAACACAAGTCAACATAATATTCAATCAGATAAATGGAATGATCTATCATGGGACTGTGAGAATTAAATATATTACCACGTGGGATGCATTTAAACAACTGGACACATAGTAAGATCTTGGTGACGAGAAGCAATTATTATTAGTAGTAGTAGTAGTAATGCGCTGTGATGTGTGTGTGTGTTTGTATGTGTTGTCTTCTCACATAGGGAGCAAATCTTGTACAGCAGGAACCATGTAACATATATTTATGCATAAGGAAGAGGTTCAGTACAAATGTTACTGGAATAAATCAATGAATCATTTTATTTGAAGAAGTTTTCTCTCTGCAAAACCTTTGGAATGGTGCTATTATTACTATTTGCAGGGAGGGATGGAGAAGGGAGGAAAAGCATAGTTATGTGGTGAGGAATGTGGGCTTTAGAATTTAACAGTTCTGGGCTTCAGTCTCACTAACTATGCTTTCATGGAAACATTGCTTAATCTAAGACTCACCTTCTCTGTCAGCAAAACGTATAACAATAACATACCCTCAGGATTGTCTTGCTGACTGACTGAGAAAATACAGTGCAAAATGCATAGTATATTACTTATACTTTATCTTGCCAATTATAACTTACTATAATCACTCATGAATCCATAGTTGTATCTTATAAGAAGGAAAGAAATGTAACAAGCTTTACATATACCGCTTCCTCCTATATTTTGTGAAGTTAAGAACATTGACAGTAAAACAGCTTCAGTCAGTAAGTATTTCTCCTTCATTCATTTGGAAATGCATCGTGGTTTGGTTGGGGACCACTCCTGAATTCCTGTCTTGTGTTATTATGAAGAATTTCACTTGTTTGGCTTGTAATCCACAAATTAGTTTAGGAGTTTGTGAGGAGACGGTGTCTCTGATCCCTTTAAGAGCCCCATCTGTGTCAGAGACTGTTCCTAATATTGGGAACCTGCTACTGTCACATGTGACTGAGTGAACTTTAGGCTGCAGGTTCTAAATCTGGGTCTCAGTGTTCCCCCTCCCGCCAGCAGTAGACCCACAGACAGGTCCCTAAGCCCTCTGTGAAGCCACTTCCTCCTGTAAAATGAACACAATAATCTGAGTCCTCTCTAAGGCCTGTTGTGAGATAAAAATGGGTCAATGTATGTAAAAGTGCTTTGTAAGCTGTTAAGCACTGCATAATTATAAGGTAATATATGACTAATAAATCAACTATGGTTTATCGATTGATGCCAGAGTGAATGACTAATTTCATCATTGCCTAAGGCATTTGGCAAGTTATATTTCTGCAGTATTTTCACAATTGCAAGTACCTGAATTAGAATGCATTTAAAAAATTATTGACTTGGGAAAACTATCTCAAAGATACCTTATGTTCTCATGTTAAGTCTCACAATTAGCTTTCATTTTTGGGTTATTCATCATCTTTGGAATTTCTGCTTATTTTGTGGTAATATTAAGGAAAAATAACTAGTGCGTAATTTAGCTGTATCTCACACTTGAGGATTGTGAGAAAATATTTACTACTCGGATGGTTGAAACATACAAAAAAATGCATTTTGTTCCTTTATTAAGAACACAAAATGGCCAAGATCAACAAAGATAAATGTGGCGGCACTTTTGTTATAATCATTTCAAAGATGCTAGATTGTTGCCATAGATTGAGTACCAAGCAGTAGAGGAATCAGATGTAATTAAATATTTTGTAGCCCACAGTTTTTTAAAATTGTCATGTAGGCAGCAAAACTGATCATGTTTTTCCTTGCATCTAAATCCATTACTGATGTAATGACCCAATCCTTTGCCATAACAAAATGAAAATCAAGACAATGTTGATTTAGTGAATATAGGAGTAACTATGTTGATTCATTTTTAAGGTCCACATATTTTTGTATACTTTGTCTTACTTTCAATACATCCTACTATAATTCTCTGTCCTTAGTGAGGGTCAATATATGCTGAGAACAAGATTTCTTAAAACAGCATTTCATGTCCATCAACAGATGAATGGATAATGAAGATGTGGTATGTATATACAATGGAATATTACTCAGCTATAAAAAAGAATGAAATAATGCCATTTGCAGCAACATGGATGGACTTAGAGATTGTCATACTAAGTGAAGTAAGCCAGAGAGAGAAAGACAAATACCATATGATATCACTTATATGTGGAATCTAAACTATGACACAAATGAACTTACCTACAAAAACAGGGACAGACTCACAGACACAGAGAACAGACTTGTGGTTGCCAAGGGGGAGGTGGGGTGGGGGAGGGATGGGTTTGGAGCTTGGGATTAGGAGTTGCAAACTATTATATATAGAATGGATAAACAACAAGGTCCTACTGTAGAGCACAGGGAACTATATTCAATATCCTGTGATAAACCAGAATGGAAAAGAATATGGAAAAAGAATGTATATATATGAATAGCTGAATCACTTTGCTGTACAGCAGAAATTAACACAACATTGTAAATCGACTATGCTTCAATAAAATAAATTTTAAGAAGTCAGTATTTCAGTGCAGAGTGTCACAACTACTGAAATGAGAAAAAACATTCTGCAAAACAAGATCAACAAAAGTATCAGCATCTGCTTTCCTAGATATGGAACGTAAAGCATCAAGTTATATAACAAGCAAAAAATGTTTTCTTTTTCTTTTTTTGTATTCACAATTGCAAGCACACACAAAAGAAGGAAATACAAAGAACCTCAATATAACCATTGCCTAGATTACAGCGTTATCAAGATTTTCCCATTTAGGCTTCCTCTGTCCTTCTTTCCTTCTCTCCTACCCTCCTTCCCTTCCTTCCTTTTTTTCCCTTTACTTTACTGAAGAATCTTAAAGCAAATCCCAGGTATCATGCCATTTCACCCCCGCATACTTCAGTATGCATCTCTACAAGATGGGAAGCTTTTCATATGTAACCACAGTGCCATTATCACATGTAATTGACTTAAGAATATTATTTCTTGGTATCATTTAGTAACCAACTCATAAAAAATTTCCCAGACTTTCTCAAAAATGTCTTTTGCATTTGACTAGTTTGAATAAAAATCCAAACAATGCTTACAAATCACATTTGGTTGATTTAGCTCTTCATGTATCTCAGTCCCTTCTTCCCACTCCCCCTTTTCTCCCCTGTAATTGACTTATTACTGAAACTGAATCCAGTAATACTGGATTTACTCTTGTCTTGCAGAATTTCTCACATTTCAGATTTGTCTGTTTGCTTTCTTGCGGTGTCACTTAATTTGCTCCTGGATCTTCCATAATCTCTATAAATAAAGGGCAGCTCTAGAAATTTAAATAGATTTAGGTACACAATTTTTTGGCTGGGGTACTTAATCAGGGGAGCTGTGGGCTATGTGTTACATCATATCAGGAGGAACCACATTTCTGGTTTTCTACTTTTAGTGGGACAGCCAGAACTCTCCATTGGAAAGTTCCAACTGACATTTCATCTAATGGTTTCATCCACTGATCATTGTTGCTTGAATCAATTATTTTATTAAGGGTTGCAAAATGTAATTTCTATTAATATTATCCTACCATATATTTTAGCTACGATCTATCTGAAAAAATAACATTCTCACATCATTTAGGGCTATTTGGTTACCCTGAAATACAGTGTGTACAGAAGAGCAAGGTAAATGACTATTTCTTTATCGTCTAATTGCCAGTTTTCTGAGTAGTAACCATGCTGCCAAATCCACTGTTAGTCTCGCTTTTCTCTCCATTTCCATTGACACAGCCTTGGTTCTGATCCTCATTGTTCTCCAATTGTACTATTGTTGTAACTTCAATACTAGTTTATTTCTCTAAATTTTTCTTTCTCCCTCCATTGGTCTACTACTACCAGAGTCGTGCTTCTAAAATCTGCAATAGATTCAAACTACCTTCAGAAGAAAGGCCACGGTCCTTTGGTAAGACATTTAGAACTCTGATTGCCCATCGATCTACCCTTCTACTTTCTGCAGTCACCACACTCCACCAACATAAGGAAGCTCAGTAAACACTCCCAGTGTTTTCCTTCAGGCTCCTTCCAGGATTCCCTCAGATGGCAGTGCAATTATCCCTATTGTTCTCTCCCTAAATCCTACTCACCCTTGAAGACCCAACTCACATTCCACTTCTCTAGCAAAGCCCTGTTTGGACCAGTCTCCTACTATCTCTTAACAGGCAGTGATCACTTTCTCCTCTGAACTGCCATAGCATTTCTAAGAACCTTGACTTTGACAACTATTACTGTAACTGTCCTTCCTGTACTTGGTTGCACATGTGAATCTTCCTTATGAAATCATACATTCTTAAGAAGCTTCACTTGCATAACCTTCATCCCCTGTCACCATCACTTATATACAGTGATGCTCAGAATATCATTATGGAATTATTTGCATATGATCCCTTGCAATTTGTTGGCTTTAGATCAAGAATGTAGTTAGTATAATGAAAATTAGTTAAATTCTGATAATCGTGACCGAAAATTTTAAAAAAGTCTATTGAGTACTTAAGCATCAGGCAACGTGCCCAATGTTTTACAGCCCTCCCTTTGCTTATTACCATAAGTATTCTATGAGATAGGTTCTACTATTATCTCCATTTATCAAAGAGGAAACTAAGACTTAGAGAAATTACTTAAATTGTCAACGTTATAAAGCAGTAAAAGAAGGAACGAAGATATAAATCCAGCGATTTCTGAAAAAAGCCAATGCCTTCAACATCATTTAGATGCTTTGCTCCTCCGGGATTGTTGAATGGAAGAACTGGTGTGAGGTGTGAGCTCAGAAAGTTGTTACAAGACAATAACTTGGGACGAGCTCCATAAGTTCAAAACAAAATTGTGTGCATTTGCAGTCATACTAAGGACAAAAATCCCTGTAACAGGCACATTATTCGTAAGTCTAGGAATACCATAAAGTTATAAAGAAGTAAATTTTGGAAAAAAGACAATTTATTTATAAAGGAAAATTCTGAATTTCTTAGGGATTTTTCATCACTTTTAAAATTTAAATTTTCTAAGATACTGACAAAATACTACTTTAAAAAGTTGAAGCAGTAGTTCCAAGAGAGAAACTATACAAATTTTAAGTTTTGATGCATACATTCAATAATATATTAATGAATATTTATTCTGTGCTGGGTGCTGTGAGATGATACAAAGTTGTATACATTGTTGACATATTGCTTATAATCTAACAGAGCGGGTAAGAAATATGCTTGGCAGTAGACACAAACTAGCCATAACCCACCACTGCTACAGCAGGTTTCCAGTTCCAGCCATAACTTCTACGGGAATTCTGTGGAAGGAGAGAAAACTCTCCATGCTACTAGATGTATAATCAATGCATTTTTGCTAATGAAAACAACTGATGGCAAAGTTAAAAAATAGAGACAATTTTCCTATGATCACATTTCTATCTTAAATAATTACTTTAAAGGACTTGAAAAAAAAATCCCTTTCAAACACTTCAGGCTCAGTTAGCTAAATAATCAATATGTCCAGTTTGGTTAGAATTGTATAAGAAAGTCATACATTTTAAAAACATCTCCACTATACCAAGAAAATTACTAATGGTGAGGTCTGTCAACTGTATTCAAAATACAAACTAACTTGATCTGGTTGGCAAGCATTCTATGAGGTAGCATGGAGACTTCCTCATTTTAGTGGAAGGAACATGCCAAAATGCTGTACTGAGAGCAGTCTAGGTTCTGCCTTCTGCCCTGCCGAGAACTAGCTGGTCTTGAGATTTTGCACAAGTCACTCAATCTCTGTCATTTAAATTGAGTAGCTAGGTTATTTCCAAAGTCACCTCATGTAAGCACCTGCTAATGATGGAGAAGTTCTCTAATTAGTGCAAGTCAATATAAAGGTTTATCATTGTGTGGCAAAGAGAAATAAAATGTTCCGATTCTTTTTTTAAAAATTTAATTAATTTTTTTATACAACAGGTTCTTATTAGTTATCCATTTTATACATATGTGTATATATGTCAATCCCAGTCTCCCAATTTATCCCACCACCACCCCCCGCCGCCACTTCCCCCCTTAGTGTCCATACGTTTGTTATCTACATCTGTGTCTCAATTTCTGCCCTGCAAACCGGTTCATCTGTACCATTTTTCTAGGTTCCACATATATGCGTTAATATACGATAAAAGGTTCCGATTCTTAAAGCCAGGTCATACTTTGCTGCTGCTGATCTGGGCTTTGGGCAATCATGTTAAAAAAAAGTGTTTCTTTTCCCTCAGAAATGAATAAATAGAACAGAATTAATTCATCTAACAAGTATTTACTGAGTACATACTATGTACCAGGCACTGTACTGGGCACTGAGAAACACAATAGTGCACAATCAGACAAGGTCTCTGCCCTCGTGGAGCTTTCAGTCTGGAGGGTGGTGTTGGGTGGGGGGGGGGCGGTAGAAATAATGTACAAGATGTTGTAATGGGACTCTTTTTGTCCTTGTTTCCTCTCTCAAAAATGAGAAGGACGCGAGGACTACCATGTAACTCAATATCCTTAAGGGAAGGGAGAGACCACACATGTAGCAGATGCCAGCGGTAAAACCCTTTCTGCCAGTAGCAGTGTCAACTACTGGTAAAGAAAAAAAGTATTCCATGACACTTGTTACAGATGTTAAAACAGACTTTATTCAAGACCATCATGATAGGTATAGGGACCACAGCAATGGGATTTTACAGTGTGTGAGTGAGAGAGAGAGAGAGAGCGAGAGAGAGAGAGAGAGAGGGAGAGGGAGATTGGGGTCAACTCCGAAACTCCGAATACAGCATGGGCAGTAGGAATTTATAGCCAGGGACCAGGGTGTGGGTCAGTGGATGGAAAATTACTAAGAGAAAAAAAACATCAGGGGTAAGAGTGGTTCTGGTTAAAACGACCTAACAGGATTCTTGGTGAAGACAGGCCAGGGTGATGAGACATCATCTGGGAGATGGTGGAGGGGAGGAACCCGGTTCGATATGGAGGGAGATCAGGTATCAAGAAATCTTTCTATAACTAGATTTTAGAAGGAAACGCACAGATGGGCTTAGGAGAGGTCTCAGGAATTTGACTAAATTTTGGTTAAACAAAGGGTCTTTGTCACTACTACCCACCTCCCACCCAGAAAACAGTGGAGATGTAATTGAGATCAAGAACGAAGGGGTGAGAACGAGAGAGTGAAAGAGAGAGAGAGAGAGAATGAGAATTCCATAGGAACGGTTGTCAGGGCTTTAAGAGAACCACGTGGAGGGCTTGATTGACATATGTTCCTGGAAGTGGGGGAATGCCCTCTCACTCCTGCTGAGAGACTGCAGAGGGGGCTGTGCTGCCTGTCTGGTAGCAAAGAGAAAAGTACTGCTCTGGGAGAAGTCTCTCTTCTACCAAAGTGCTGGATAAGGACGAGTGAGTTCTCTTGTGGGCCCAGTGGCCCCATGGAACAGCTCAAGCACACTGCCTGGAGGAGGAGATGGACCTCTGAAAGACAAGCGTGATGCGGACCAGCAGATGCCCCCATGGGTTGAGAGAGGGGTTCCTAAAGTCAGTTGAGGAGGGTAAGATCTACCCCAGAGAGATGGTGCAGGGTTACGCTTCCTCCCCTCCCCTAAGAAATACCCCACAAGCGTGCTCCATGAAAGTGAGGAGAAACTGTACAGTGGCCCCTGTCTAGAAGGAATCAATGGCCCGTTACAACTACCTCTGCACCCTAAGAGTGTGCTGTTTCCCCAGGGGCCCTCTCCTGCTTGGTGTGATGCTGGCTGGTGAGGGTCAGGGAGCTGGACTTAGGAGAGGTGGGGCAAGGGTTCCTGAGCTGCAGGGAAAAGCTTTGGGTTGAAGGATGTTAGAATTTGTCCTTATTTCATTGATCTGCTTATTTTCCTAGCTGACATGGGACTTTCCTAGTGACTGAGAGGGTCTCGAAAAGCTTTGGAACCTACCTGAGATTTCTTTGAGGAAGAAAAAAAAAAAAATCAGAGAGAGGGTTTAGAGGGACCATCTGAGAAAGGATAAAATTGCTTCATGATCATAAATCCTGTCCACTTAACAAAAAAGTTTCACCCCAATCACACAAACGTATTTATTATAAATGACCAAAAAGCATTATCATGAAAATGTAATAATACGTGAAAATGGGGGTTTAGACTGGGACGTATAGGTGTTTTTTTCAGAAACTGAATATAACAGACACTGAGCACTGCTTTTCTTTCTCCCTACCTCCCCCTTCACTTCCTGTCCTCCATCTCCTCATTCATTTCCATCATTTCCAGCACTTGGGGACATTTTTAGTTTCGTGTTGGTTATTTCAGATTCAGTCCCTATTCAGCCCCCTATACAGTGGGGCTGTATAGAGATAAATATATCTGTAAGCCAGAAACGTTACAAACTACCGAGATGAATCATCAGATCGCCTTGTCATGTTGCTCTCAGTTGGGAAGAAGTCTGTCAAAGCTAGAGAGAATTATTCTTAATATGCAATTCTCTTCTAGGGACAGAATTTGATGTTAGATCTATGGTGATGATATTGTTTTGTGGGAAGGGATCTTTATCTTATATATCACCTTTAAAGTACAATTAAATTAGAATGAGCAAGTTGAGGAAATGTAAATGTAAATGTAAAAGGTCCCCTTTTCAGTAATGGTGAGTAGGAAATGACAGTGTATAGACACCAGTACAGGATTTGCACATTTTAAAGTATTATAATGAGCATTTAATTGCCAAAATATGTAAAACCTCGATGTTTATTATTTACGGTTATAATTTAACTGAAATCTTAGAGTGTTTCTCAGACTTATCTACTTCTATATCTATTCATCATTTTACAGTTCATCATCCTTTCACAGTCATAGGAAGAGGTATTTATCCTTGTGATCAAGGTCACCACGCCCCGTCACCGCCTTAGGATCTCCTCCGTGACCTTTGCTCCTGGATTGATTCCCTCTCTTTCTACACTCTTTCTGCCTATAACGGCTTCTTCTGCTCAGCCCGTAAAACATGATTAAATCTCCTTCTGGTCCTAATACTAGAACAAAAACCTTCCTTGACTTTGCATCTCTGTTTAGCTACTATTCAATTTTTCCTGTGTTTTCAACCATTTCCTAGGCAAATTCAAAGGACGATTTTCAGCTTTTATTATACCTATGACGCTACAGACTGTCCCTGACTTACGATGACTTGGCTTATGATTTTTCAACTTTGCAATGACGTGAAAGCGATACGCGTTCGGTAGAAACTGTACCACAGATTTTGAATTTTGATCTCCCGGGCTGGTGATCTGCAGTCGGATACCCTCGTGTGATGCTGGGCAGGGCGGAGAGCTGCAGCTCCCAGGCAACCACACAGTCATGAAGGTAAACAACGGATACACTAACAATTCTGTACCCTTGCAGCCATTCCGGTTTTCACTTTCAGTACAGTATTCAATAAATTACGTTAAGATATTCAACACTTCATTATAAAGTTGGCTTTGTGTTAAATGATTTTGCCCAACTGGAGGTTAATGTAAGTGTTCTCAACATGTTTAAGGTAAGCTAGGCTAAGCTGTGATGTTCGGCAGGTTAGGTGTATTAAATGCATTTTTGACTTCCGATATTTTCAACTTAAAATGGGTTTATGTTAATGTAACCCCATGGTAAGTTGAGGAAGATCTGTATAGACCTGGCTGAGTGGCCGGTACAACTTCTACTAAGGAAAGGGAAGCACACATTTTTTCAATGGAGAGTTAGCTGTTTGACCACAGTATTGTTGCGACTACCTATTTCTTGGAACTCTCTGCTCTTTTAGATAGTTTTTACAGGAATTTTTCCTGCCTCTCCTTCCACCTCTCTGACAATTTTTCTTGGTTTCCACTATGGAATCCTCTTTTTATTCCCTCCTCTCACTCTTCACTGGGTGCCAAAGCTCTCCACTATTTCCACTCTACACTGCCCTCTCCACGTGAACTCTTAGAGGTTCAACTAAAATCCATATACTGAAAGTTTAACAATATGTATCTCCGGCCAACCTCTCCTTAGAACATCAAACTGCATGTTAAATAACTTCTGGACACTGGAAGACCAATAGTCTCCTTGAATTTGCTACATCTGAGACTAAACTTATTTTTTTCCCTCACTCAAATCCTCAAACAGAATCCTGCTTCTCCATTAGCCAGTTCATAATGTTGCCATAAACCTAGTCAACCAATAGAGACATCTGGGAGTCATCTTAAACTACTTCCTGTTTCTCACCATTCTCTCCCTTCCTGTTTCCCTCCTCCACTCCATTAAAAGTTAACCCCTAAATGTTAATGATATACCAACCGTATTTTGATTCTGTCACCTCTTCTCTAATCCTGCTATTGCTACCTAGTAATAAAGCCCAGGAATATTGTAATTGAATCCTAACTACATTCCAGCCGCCTCCAAATTTGCCCTTCTCAAATTTACCAGCCATACTGCTACCAGCATGGTATATCTAAAATGAATATTAACTAAACCCGCTACTCCGCTAAAATCTATCAGTCGTTCTCCATAATCTATCAGATATGGAGATTTCTTTGATGTATTATACAAAGTCGGCAATTTGCTGGATCCTACTTTTCTTTTTATGTCCACTGAGGCTCCCATCTGAAGTCCAAAAATACTGAATTAGCACCTCAAACAATATACGTTATTTTAATCCTCAGTGGTCTTGGTTATGCCCTTTCCCTTATGTGAAATACTCTCTATTCCCCCTTCTCCTTCCTCAACAAGTACTCAAGACTTAGTTCAGGTACTACATCCTCCAGAAAGGATTACCCAAGCTTTTTAAAGCAACCTGAGTCCTTCTGTGCTTCCTCAGCATCCTTAAACATCATTGTGATTGGCTTTACCATCGTATATTTCAATTACGTATTTATTTTCCATGTCGACATAGTGTGTTCCTCAAAGCCATTATCATCCTTATACGCTCAGGGCCCAGCACAGCGCTGCCCACGGGATAGGTACACAGCAGATGTTTATCGAACTGAAATTGAACATTACTCCATTGTATTTCAATCATTTCACCTCAATTTTTTTTTTTTTTTTTTTTTGTATCCAACTTTCTTACAGAAAGAGGAAGGTTAGCCCCTCTCTGATTTCCTGTTTGGCAGGGATAGTTTCTTGTTTAACTTACCGTTTATTTTTCAAACTCCATCTAATGTTCTGTCTTTTAAAATGATGTTAAATAAAATTGTGTGTGAATCTGCCTTCACATCATAAAGAGGATTATAATAATCATTTTATTCATATAATTAAGTTAAGCTTATTGAAACAATGAATGAAATAATGAGTTTGTGAGATATTTTGAAAGATTGCTATTAAATCCTGAGCTTCCTACTAAAATAGTTGTATTAGTCTGTATTAGAGAAACAGAACCAGAATGTCATTTATAATAAGGAATTGGCTGACACAGTTATGGAGACTGAGAAGTCCCATGATCTGCTGAGGCAGCAAGCTGGAGAGCCAGGTGAGCAGATGGTAGAAGTTTCAGTCCAAGTCTGAGTCTGCCTTGAAGACAGAAGAAGACTAATGTCCCAGCTCAAAGACAGCCTTACAGAGAGAGTGAAGGAATTCTCTTTTACTCCACCTCTTTGCTCTAGTTAGGCCTCCAAAGGGTTGAGGCTCACCTACATTGGGGAGGGCAATCTGCTTTACTCAGTCTACCAATTCCAATGTTAATCTCATCCAGAAACATCCTCACAGAAACACCTAGAATAATGTTTGATCAAAATCTGTGTACCTCGTGGCCCAGTCAGGTTGACACATAAGAGTAACCATCAGGATGGTATATCATGAACATTTCCCATATCATTAATTATTTATCAAAGCCACAATTTTATTACCTGCCTAATTTTAAATCTTATGGATGTATCACTAACCATTATTAAATACTCCTCTTCCTGGATATGAAATTGCTATGGATTTTTACCAACATAAGTAATAATGTAATGGGCAAATATGCCTTTGGTTACATATCTGTCATTCTGTAGAGATATATTGTTGACTTGTCTGTCTATCCATCTTTTTTTTTTTTTTTCAGGAAATACTCCCCCGTCTCCCCATCCCAATGTGATGTTGGTGGGGCTATTTAGCCTATCATCCCCCCTCCCCTAACCAGCACCACCACAATGGTGGATATCAAGGTGGCCAAACAAAGTACCCCCATTAAACCAGATCAAGTTGGCAATCAGAATGATCTGTTCTCATGGCTCAGGGATAGTTCCGAGATGGGCACAGGATTGGGAGTTCTCCCTGAGACTCTGTTGCTAGAACTATCAGGGGGATAGACTTACTATTGATATGTTAGAATTGCTGAACTGTGAGGATGTGATCTAGATTCTTGGTGGCTGTCTCCCTGGCCTTGTAGGTAGAATGTCTCTACAGAATAAGGTCAACACACAGAGGGAGGAAGGATTGAGATGCAGAAAAAGACAGACCTCTTCCAAACTTTATTGATCCCTTATGCAGGGGTGCCAATAGCAAATTTATTCCTGAATTCTCAGGTAACCAGACTACTGTGTCTCCCCCTCATGCATAAACTATTCTGAATTGTAGATCTCTCATTTTCAACCTAAGGGGACAGATTCTTAGAAATGAGATTATTTACACATTGGTAAAACTGACTAATTTTATCAGATTACTTTTCAAAAGGATTGCATTAATTCATATTCTTATTAATTCCCTTTTTTATCAGCAGTTGATTAGAAATAATAATAGAATAAAAATAGAAAAATAACAAATAATAGCATTAGCAATAAATACTAAATTGATTATTACTATGTGCCAGTCATTAAACCTAGGCTTACATCAGTCAAGAATTTAATTGTACATATTATTTCCTTTCCACCCACACATGTACTCACTGAAACGGACATCAGCAAAATGGGTGCAGAGTCTTAAATGTATATAGAAATTCAAACAAAGTACAATTTATTTTGTATTCTTTTGCTTTCCTTTAAACTTTTAAAATGAAAACAGCCTGCTTAGCTATTATAAGCTAAAGAAAATAAAGAGTATAAAACAAACGTGAAGATACTATGTGACCTAGCAATCCCACTCCTGGCCATATATCCGGAGAAAACCATAATTTGAAAAGATACATGCACCCCAGTGTTCATAGCAGCACTATTTACAATGGCCAAGACATGGCAACAACTTAAATGTCCATTGATGGATGAATGGATAAAGAAGATGTGGGACATATAGACAATGAAATATTACTCAGCCATTAAAAAGAACGAAATGATGCCATTTGCAGCAACATGGATGGACCTAGAGATTGTCAACCTGAGTGAAGTAAGTCAGACAGAGAAAGACAAATATTATATGATATTGCTTATATGTGGAATCTAAAAAAAATGGTACAAATGAACTTATTTATAAAACAGATATAGAGCCATGGATGTAGAAAACAAATTTATGGTCACCAAGGCGGAAAAGGGGGGGGGGTAAGTTCGGAGATTGGGATTGACATATACACACTACTATATATAAAACAGATAACTAATAAGAACCTACTGTATAGCACAGGGAACTCTACTCAGTACTCTGTAATGACCTATATGGGAAAAGAATCTAAAAGAGTGTGGATAGATGTATATGTATAACTGATTCACTTTGCTGTACAGCAGAAACTAACACAACATTATAAATCAACTATACTCCAATATAAAATTAATTAAAAAAACAAACATAACCAATGATTTAAGTTAAGGTAATGTTATTTATCATAAATGTAAGTCTCTGTGGCCTTATACTGAAAAGATTATATTTATTATTCAAACTGAAGCATTTTGAGAATGAAAGGGAGAGCTTTTATCAAATATACTGGGACAAGTGGTGTAAACTGGGCCTGTTCTGGGCATAGTAGGACACAGAGTCACTTTAATTCATACACTAGATGTTCACTTCTTACTTGAATAAAGAGGTGCTGGTACAGTGGTGGAAAGTTGAAGTTCAACCTACACAATTATTTGTGGGTCCAGGCTCACAGAGACATTTTTATTTTCAACATGTGGCTTCTAAAGGTACACTGGGTGTTACCATCCAGGAGGATTTATGGGCCTTGCCTGGAAATGAGGTAATTGTGTTCGCCCACATTCCATTGGCAAGAACTCAGTCTTTTGGCCACATTTAAATACAAGGGTGACTTCAAATTGTAGTCTAGTTAAGTACCCAGAGGAAAGGAGAAATGGTTCAGCAACAGCCAGTCAGTGTATTTCCAAAGCTAAAAATAGAATATTTAAAATAATATTTATATCATTATAGAAATATGTTAAAAATTCTGGACCAAGAGAAATAAAACTATAGATTGATATATATTTTGCCTCTTGAACATTCTGGTATTTTTATATTTTTAAACTACTTCTAAAAGAGACTCAATTAAAATATGTTGGATAAACTTTACCTCCTATTAGATTCCACCCTTCAAAAATTCCATTATGTATTATTTTTTATCAGAACGTGTGTGCCTAATCCCATTTTATTTAAACAGCCTTATGTCATATAAAGAGCATAAGCTTCAGGGTCAGAAAGACCCAAGCCACAATACTGATTATTATTTATTAGACCCAAGACCTTGAACAAGCTCTTTAACCTTTCTGAGCCTCAGTTTCCTGTCCTATAAAATGGAGGCAAATATCTCTCTTACAGGGTGGCTGTGAGAATTAATTAAGATGAAGGTTTAACATGCCAAGTCTAAAACTGACCCATGATAGATGCTTAATATGTCAATCTCCTTCTCTTAGAGTACTTAATGGCTGTTGGATATACTTCATTAATTGCTGTTCCAGACAACTGTTCACTTACTCTAATTAATAAAGCTCTTCAACTGGAAATAAATAATTTTAAATCCCCGGAGTACAGAAATTATAGTTGCTAAAGTGTTGGCAAAAGTTACTCTCCTTCAAATATGTATTACTCTCCTTCAAATAAAAGAAAAAAAATCTAATTTAATGCAACAAATCTTAGTTCTCCACACATTCCTAATTTTGCATAGATGACACCACACAGTGAGTTCATCGTTCAAAAGATGTTAGAGATGTGGTGTGAGTGTAGGAAAGCAGTCTGCATGGTGAAGGGTAGCAGAATATGCCCAGAATATGTCACTCTGGCATAAGGAGCTTAAGGCAATTGTGAAGAAGCAGATTAAAAACAAACAAACAAACAAAACCTCTTTGCCCTCCCCCTATTTGCCTAAAAGGAGGACATAAATTTACAAAGATGTCCAATCTCTTGTTCATATAGGTACATAAACAGTGATTTCAAAAAGGAATTAAATGAAAATCGAGACCTTGCCAAAAATATGTTCTTACACTTGACTATTAATAAGCTCTATTTCACATCACTTTTTTCTTTAACATCTTTATTGGAGTATAATTGCTTTACAAAGGTGTGTTAGCTTCTGCTTTATAACAAAGTGAATCAGCTATACCTATACATATATCCCCATATCTCCTCCCTCTTGCGTCTCCCTCTGACCCTCCCTATCCCACCTCTCTAGGTGGTCACAAAGCACCGAGCTGATCTCCCTGTGCTATGTGGCTGCTTCCCACTACCTATCTATTTGACATTTGGTAGTGTATATATGTCCATGCCACTCTCTCACTTCGTCCCAGCTTACCCTTCCCCCTCCCCATGTCCTCAAGTCCTTACTCTACGTCTGCATCTTTATTCCTGTCCTGCCCCAGGTTCTTCAGAACCACTTTTTTTTTTAGATTCCATGTATATGTGTTAGTATACGGTATTTGTTTTCCTCTTTCTGACTTACTTCACTCTGTATGACAGACTCTAGATCCATCCACCTAACTATAAATAACTCAGTTTCGTTTCTTTTTATGGCTGAGTAATATTCCATTGTATATGTGTGCCACATCTTCTTTATACATTCATCTGTCGATGGACACTTAGGATATATGCATTTTAGATAAGACTTTTACATGAATTTACTCTGTGCTTATTTTCCAGGCTTGCACAAGAGCTGTGATTTCAAGGACACTAAAATTATACTCCCTGGTGCCTGTATACCTTATATACCTAGGGTGGACCGTGGTTATTATCAACTCTGTGTTCCTTTGTGGTAAGAGAAAAGGCTAAACCAATTGATTAATCTAGTGGTTCTATATTAATATTTTTGGAAGGAACATCTGTAAAAGAAATTGTGGTGGAGTGCCATGTGACTACGGGGATATCTAACACATTTTTAGTTCTCCTTAGATTAAAAATGATGCTTGAACTATAGCAAAGTCATGACAGACTGACCAAAGCTTAACAGCAACCTTTCATTTTTTTGCATCAAGCATTTGCTGAATATAGATCTAGGAATTTAAATATGGCCTTCTCTGGAGATGAGCATTTCTCAGGAACAGACTAAGAAATTTGCCTGTAGGCCTTCAAAGAGTTCACTTGAAGGTCTCCTTTCACTAGGACAGATGACTTGGCAGGAGAGATGGCCTGTAGAAAATTTGCCTTTTCCAATTTCATACTTTCCTTTCCTCAGTCTTCACAGCTAATATAGATCTAATTTCTTCTCCCTTCTCATGTCATTTTTCATAACTTGACACAGGGCATCTCCCATATTTCTTCTCATAACAAGGGCAGAGCTAGGCAGATCAAGGCAGAAAAAGCCTTAGCCAAATACTTATGCCAGTTTTTCAGATTTACTGTTTGCATGGAACACTCAAAGTGGTCATAGGAAAAATCATTTTTGGTCCTTACTTAAATTATTTTAATTTGGTCTAATAAACCAAGAGTCAAATGTTATCAAACCTGTTCTATGGTTCATAATTTTCTAAAACAAAATTGAAATTTATGCCAGAAGAAAATACTAGATGGCATTCCAATGTTTTCAATATGGAAGATAAAAATAACCTTTTATTCTTATCACGCAAAATATTCCTTTTGAGAGGAACAACGTGATGCAGGCAGATTTCACAGCCAGATGGGTGGCCTTGTGCAGGCAAAACAGTGGAGCATCTGACTAAATTTTGTACTTTGGTTTTAGGTAGGCACAACAAATATAAAAGATTTCTAATTCTGAGATGGATTCTTCATCTTTTCCAGATTCACATGGTCAACCCACTTAGGAAATTAAGGGACTATATTTTAAAATGACAATAAACAAAATATGATATGCTCAAATAATAGAATCATAAATAAAAGATTGAAAGTTCATGTTTTCAAATATCTGCATGAGTTTGTGCTGTGATATATGAGACTCAAAATTATCAAAGGCTCAATGGTATCCAAATTTGATATTTACAATAAATGAGATCTTTGCAATTTTATTGATGTAATCTATATACATGATTGGTATTCAGTTAACTAATTGTAAGAGTGCCTTAAAATTTTCTCCAGGTAGTCTAGAATCCAGAATTTTTTTTTTTTTACATTTTTGATTTGAGTGCTAATATTCTTAACATCCCAGTAAAATCAACACTAGTTTTTACATTCATTCTGGTAAATTTTTATAACTGTGTGTGTGCATGTGTGTGTGTGTGTGCATGTGAGTCTGTGTGTGTGTGTGTGTTTTAAACATTGACCAAAGGTAGCAGCTGATAAAGATGGCGAACAGGCTCCTTCCCTTTGAGAAATCGTAGGTTGCAGGAGTTTTAGAACAATCGATTTTAGACATTCCATCATTTCTATTGTCCTAGAGAGAAGGTGAAGGCTCATCATCTCTTGAGTTGATTATAAAAGAGATTTTCTGATATTTCTCTTTAAACAAAGTGTTCTCATTCTCTTTCTTTGCAGGCCCCTAGGCTCTTGTTTTCTGAGATAAATCACTCTCTTTCCTCCCAAAGCAAAATGAAAGGGGCAATTATACACTTGGTGATTCTTAATTGTCTCAATTAACTAAGTCAGTTTCTAGAGTCTGAGCTGAAAATGAAGCTTAGAATGTGCCTTCAGTAAATGGAATTTGTTAAGTCAACTTGAGCCTTTTTTTCCCCAGGAAAAGCCAGCTATTTGAATATTGAATTGCAGTCACTCTACTGGTGCCCTCAATTTAGGTTAGAATGAAAGTAATGGGCTCTTACCCCATATACCCTTAGTGAAATTAAGTGGAATAACAACAACAATCCAACACTGAGTATCTCTTAAACAGATTTCATTCTAAGCAATAAGTTTCCATTTCTTTAACGTATGTTCCCCTTACATCAGATTAACATTTAATTTTTTTCTTGTATTCATGCCAAGTTGTTTGTCAGTGAGCAACAATATATCAAATAAGTTTTACTAAGTACTGGTATAAAAAGCACTGCTGGCCCAATAGAGACCTTAAAACCTGGGTTATGTAACTTGCATGTGCTCTTATCCTACAAATGGAAATATTGGATTCATTCATTAGTGATTCTGATAAATAGAGGAATTTACGTTAAAAAGTGTTTTAGAAAAACTTAAAGGTTATCAGTAGGGTAATTAAAGTAAAACACATTTGTTTCAAATCATTGGACCAGAAGAAAGCAAATACAATATTCAATAATCTAAATTTAAAAAAGAGTTACATCATCAAAATGGTCACATAAGTCATTCCTGACTTTAATCCCCATCACAAGAAAACAAACTAGCAACTGCCCATAGATGAGACACCATTGGGAAAATCCCAGAACATGGAGGTGAGGCTGAAGTATACCTCTGGACCACAGAGACCAAGAAGGACCTCATTAGAAGGGTAAGAGAATGGCTACACTCTAACCACATTGCACCTCTTCCAGGCTGGCACAGTGACACACTGAGGGGGCTCCTCAGGGCCTGTGGCTTCTCCAGTGTGGAAAAAGAGAACTCAAGGTTGACATCCGGCTCCTCCAGCTTAGTGGGATTCTACCAGGAGACCAACTTGGGTCTGACCTCACAGGAGCACCTAGCAGAGAGCCCAGACGGTGGCCTTGTCCATCTGCAGACCTGAGCTGGTGGCACTGTCTGGCCAGGGAGCTTGGTAGGCAGAGCTGCCTGATTTGAGTCCCCAGCCGAGACTTACTGGCCTTGGAGGCTGTTCTACTGCTCTGCCAGGGAAGGGAAACAAATTTGAAGCCACATCTGCTGCTGAATATAGCTTCCAGCCCCATGTGAACAGGAAGCCTAAATACAGCATCTGAGAAGCTGTGTAGCCTATCCTGTAGCACCACTTATAACAGCATCTGAGCAGAGAACCCAGCCAATGGCTCTGTCCATTTGTGGATCAAAGCCAATGGCCTTGTCAAGTCTTGGAACTTGGTGGAAAGATCTGGCTGACTCATGTCCCCAACCACAAGCCATGTTGGCCTTGGAGCCTATTCTGCCACCCTTCCCAAGCAGGGAAGCTGGTCTGTGGCCATGCCTACTGCTGAATATGGCCCTCACTCCTGCCTGACCATGAAGTTTAATCAGAGCACTTGGGAAGCTGCGGAGCCCATCCTACATCCCTGCTTGCAGTGGCACCTGAGCAGAGAGTCCAGCCATCAGCTCTGCCCATTAACAGAGCCAAGCTGGTAGCCCTGTCTGGCCAGAGAGCTCAATGGACAGTATTGCCTGATTCAGCCAACAAGCCACACTAGCCATGTAGCCTGTTCCACAGCCCTGCCAGAGCCAGGAAGCAAATTTGAAGGCTGCCTACAGCTCAGTATAGCCTAGAATATGGGACCTTTCCTAAGATTTATCAAATGTTACACCACAAAATAAGTCTTAACATATTTAAGAAGATTTAAATAAAACCAAGTATCTTTTCCAACCATAATGGTATGAAGTTAAAAATCAATAGTGGGAGGAAAAATGCAAAATTTGCAAATACATGAAAATTAAACAACACAGTGATGAACAATCAATGGAACAAAGAAGAAATCAAAAGGGGAAAAAAAATCTTGAGACAGACAAAAATGGAACCACAGCATATGGGATGCAGCAAAAGCAGTTCTAAGAGTCATGTTTATAGCATTAAATACATACATCAAGAAAAAAGAAAGATCTCAAACAAACAACGTAACTTTACACCTCAAGGAACTAGAAAAAAAGAACAAGCTAAGCCCAAAGTTAGCAGAAGAAAGGAAGTAATAAAGATCAGAGTAGAAATAAATGAAATAGAGAACAGGAAAACAATAAAAAGATTTTAAAAAACTAAGATTATGATCCTTGAAAAGATAAACAAAATTTACAAACCTTTAGCTATATTAACCAAGAAAAAATAGAGAGGACCCAAATAAGTAAAATTATGAAAGAAAGGGGAGACATTACAAGTGATATTACAGAAATATAAAGGATCATAAGAAACTACTACAAATAACTATATGTTAACAAATAGGACAATAGATAAAATAGAAAAATAGATAAATTCCTAGAAACATACAACCTACCAAGACTGAATTATGAAGAAACAGAAAATCTGAACAGGCCAATAACAAGTAAGGATATTGAGTCAGTAGTCAAAAACCTCCCAAAAAGCAAAAGTCCAGAACTAGATAGTTTCACTGATGAATTTTACTGAGCATTCAAAGGAGAATTAATGACAGTCATTCTCAAACTCTTCCAAAAACCTGATGAGATGGGAACACTTTCAAACTCATTTTATGAGGGTAGCATTATCCTGATACCAAAGCCAAATAAGGACAATACAAGAAAAGAAAACTAGAGAATTATAACCCTCATGAATATGAATGCAAAAATTCTCAACAAAATACTAGGAAACTGAACCTCAGCAGCACATTAAAAGGATTATATAACAGGATCAAGTAGGATGATTCAATGTAAGCAAGTCAATCAATGTGATACATCACATTAATAGAATAAAAGAATAAAAGAAAAAAATCATATGATCATCTCAATAGATGTGGAAAAATTATCTGACAAAATTCAGCACCTATTTATGATAAAAACTCTAAACAAAATGGGTACTGAAGGAATATACTCAACATAATAAAGGCCATATAAGACTAGCCCACAGCTGACATCATATTCATTGGTGAAAGCATGAAAGATTTTCCTCTAAGATCAGGAAAAAGACAAAAGTCTCTACTCTTACCACTCCTACTCAACACAGTAGTGGAAGTCCTAGCCTGAGCAATTAGGCAAGAAAAGAAAATTAAATGGCATCCAAATCAGAAAGGAAGAAATAAAACTGTCATTATTTTCAGATGACTTGATATTATATATAGAAAATACTAAAGGCTACACCAAAAAATTTTAGAACCAGTAAACAAGTTTAGTAAAGTTTCAGGGTACAAAATCAATATACAAAAATTGGTTGAATTTCTATACACTAACAATTAATCATCTAAAAATGACATAAATAAAACTATCACACTTGCAATAGCATAAAAAATAAAATAAATTGGAATAAATTCAACTAAGGAGTTAAAAGACATGTACACTAAAAAGTATAAGATATTGATGAACAAATGAAGAACACACAAGTAAATGGAAAGATATCCTATGTTTGTGAATTGGAAGAACTCATATTGTTAAAATGTCCATATTACCCAAAGCACTCTACAGATTCAATGCAACCTCTATCAAGGTTCTAATGGCATTTTTCACAGAAATAGAAAAAGCAATTCTAAAATTTGTTTTGAACCACAAAAGACCCTAATTAGCCACAGCAATCTAGAGACAGAAGAACAAAGTTGGAAACTCACATTTCCTGAATGCAAACTATATTACAAAGCTATAGTAACCAAAACAGTATGGTACTGGCATAAAATCAGACACATAGACCAATGGAACAGGATCAAGAGCCCAGAAATCAACCTTTCATATACCTTTGACTAATATTTGACAAGGGAGTCAAGAATAATCAGTGGAAAAGATGGTCTCTTTCATAAATGGTGCTGGAAAAATTAGATATTCACATGCAAAAGAATGAAACTAGACACTTATCTTATACCACTCACAAAAATTAACTTGATATAGATTAAAGATGTAAATATAAGACCTGAAACCATAAAATTCCTAGAAGAAAACATTGGGAAAAATTCCTTTACATTGGTCTTGGCAATGATTTTTTGGATATGATACCTAAAGCACAAGCGAAAAAACCAAAAATAAACAAGTGGGGTTGCATCAAACTAAAAAGATTCTGCACAGCAAAAGAAACGATCAACAAAATGAAAAGCAACCTACTGAATGGGAGAAAATATTTTCAAATCATATATCTAATAAGGGGTTAATATCCAAAATATATAAGGGACTCATACAACTCAATAGCAAAAAACCCCAAATAATCCAATTAAAAAATGGATGAAGGACTTGAATAGATATTTTTTCCAAAAAAGACATTCAAATGGCCAACAAATATATTAAAAGGAGCTCAACGTCACTAAATCATCAGAGAAATGCAAATCAAAACCACAATGAGATATCACCTGATACCTGTTAGAATGGCAATCATGAAAAAGAAACAAGATAACAGGTGCTAGTGAGGATGTTGTGAAAAGGGAATCCTTGTTCACTGTTGATGGGAATATCAATTGGTACCACCATTAGGGAAAACAGTATGGGGTTTCCTCAAAAAGTTAAAAATGGAACTACCATATGATCCAGCAATTCCACTTCTGGGTATATATCTGAAGGAAATAAAATCACTGTCTCAAAGAGATATCTGCACTTCTGTGTTCATAGTAGCATTATTTACAATAACCAGGACATGAAAACAACCTAAGTGTCTATTCATGGATGAATGGATAAAGAAAACTTGGTATATATACAAAATAGATTATTCAGCCATAAAAAAGAAGGAAATCCTGTCACTTGAAAGCACATGGATGAACCTGGAGGGCATTATGCTACATGAAATAAGTCAGATAGAGAAAGACAAATAATGTATGCTCTCACTTACATGTGGAATCTAAAAAACCCAAATTCATAGAGAACAGACAGGTGGTTGCCAGAGACCAGGGTTGGTGGTTGGGAAAATGGGTGAAGGTGGTCAAGAGGTACAAACTTCCAGTTACTATAAGAGAAATAAGTTCTGATGACGTATTGTACATCATGGTGACTGCAGTTAATAACACTGTATTGCATGTTTGAAAGTTGCTGAGAGAATAGATTTTAAAAGTTCTCAACATAAGAAAAAAAATTTTTTTGTAATTATGTATGGTGACAATACTGTATTTTATATTTGGAAGTTGCTAAAAGAGTAAATCTGAGACATTTCATCATAAGAAAAAATTTGTAATGATGAGGTGACAGATGGTTAAACTGAATTTATTGTGGTAATCATTTCATGATATTTACATGTATCATTATGATGTACACCTTAAGCTTATATAATGTTACATGTCAATTAAGTCTAAATACAACTGGAAAAAAGCGGAAAACCTAAGTAAAAAAATTAGGCAAACAGCTGGAAAATGCAAAAAAAAAAAAAAAAAAAAAACCACGATAAGCAGATAGTATTCACTATTTCAAGAAATATAGTTTATACTTTGTATGTTATTAAAAGGCAAAGACTCTTAGAAAAATTTAAAATGCAGCTATATGCTGTTTTACAAGGGATGCATTTAAATCCAAATGATATAGAAAAGTTTAATATAAAAGGGCAAGAAAGCATTTTTACACAAATGCAAACAGAAAAGACAAGCATAACATTCTTTGTTTCAAGCAACAAACATTAAAGAAGACAAAAGGCACCATTTAAAATTGTTAAATGGAACAATTCTCACTGTAGCTCTTGGAGCCATGATTATTATTAAAAATAATATAGCATTATACTACTTGAAACAAAAAATTTAGAAACGCAAAGGAAAATGAAGAGAAATAGAGATATGAGAAAATTAACAGAACCTCCCCAGGCTCATTCACAATGATGCATATACACCCTATTTTCTTGGGCAGTTTCAATGGAACATGACCCATCCAGTTCCTGGCTGATTTTTTGAGTGAACAGGCTCAGAAACTTATCTCAGGTTAGGTTACATCCTGTTCTAATCATACTACCCTTATTAACAGCTATTGTAGAGTTACCAGCGTTTACAGAATGGAATTTTTCTCTCCAAAATCAGTTCTATCTTGGGTGCTATAACCCATTTAACGGTAACAAAATTCACTCAAGCTACCAAGCTATAGGCCTGACTGCCTTGACTCTGCTCATCCCTACAAATCTATCTATGGAATCTGGCTCTTATTCTCCTCTTCACTATCACTGCCTTATTTTGACCTTTTTTTGACCTAATTCATATTGTCCCTGGCCCTGGACTCTTATAATCCTGATAAGATTAGGAAAGCTCTGTTGTTTTCCTTTGCCCAAACTATAGGACCAAAATCCAACTTGTTACACTGTTATAATATCCTTAACACTTTTCTCTTCTCCCCAGATCTGTCCAGATTTATCTCTCATCATTTTTCTTCTAATCTTCAACTCATTAAGATGTATGTTATTGCTTTGCTAAAATTTTTACAATTAACCAAAACACCAGACCCACTTATAACTGTCCTTTCGATTGCTATTCTCTCTTTTTGGAATAGCCTTCTCTGACTCTTTTTTATTCATTTTTATTTATTCTTTAAGATGCAGACTCAAATGTCTCCTAGTCTCAGAAACATTCTACAACTTTCCTGGAAAAATTCGGCTCTGTGCTGTTCATATTCATTTTAATATCACTTAATCAGCAGATTTATATATGATTTTATCCAGCTGCTGATCTGCCTCCTTCACTGGTAGTGAAACTGTGGAAGACAGCAGGGCCTTATTTACATCTGAATTATTAGGTACTGGCTTTTAGAAGGCCCTCAATAGGTATTTTTAAATGAATAATAAGAAATATGGAAATTTTAAAACTTAAGGGAGGTAACGGACAAGAATCTTGCAAATCCTGACCTTCTGTATTTATGATCTAAACACTGTGGACTGGAGAAGCCCAAACCACCAACTGTTGTTTACAGGCGGAGTGACCATCAGTCCTGGTTTTTATATCTACTATTCTGGCATAATTATGAGTAGAACCCCCTTTCACTCTCAAAAGTGTCCCAGTTTGAACAATGTTCACTATATGTATACACAAAATGAGTTTTTAAAGACAGTAATTTTATAAGCTTTCATTTTAAAAAAATCCAATAGATAATATCTGCCGCTAACTCAGACAATTTCTATCTATTAGTTCATTTACATTTAATGTAACATTGAAATGATTGGATTTAAGTCTCCCACCTTGGCTTTTGGTTTTTATATATCCTATTTGTTCTTTGTCTCAGTTTCCCTAATCCTACTTTCTTTTGAGTGAATCATATACTTTTTAGTATCTCACTTTTTCTTAAGTAATGATTTTTAAGTTATATCTCTGAGTGTGTGTTTGATGGTTGCCCTAGAATTGACATGGTTATTACTCTAAGTAATAGTAAGCTGCCTTGATCAAGAAACCTCATGCTTGCATCCAGAATAATATCAATCAATCATTAGGAAATATTGCTCTCTCTTAATCTCCACTACTCTAGCCCCATTTCCCTCTTCTTTCCACTCGTTCACGCCCACCCACTGTAGTTAACAAATATCTTTAGTTCCTGATTTATACTTCCTGTGTTTATTTTGCATAAGTGAACACAACACGTACAGTTTCTTTCTTTTTTTTTTTTTTTTGGCCATGCTTGTGGCATGTGGGATCTAAGTTCCCCACCGGGGGACGAACCCATGGCCCCTACGGTGGAAGCATGGAGTCCTAACCACTGGACTGCTGGAATTCCCATGTAGTATAGTTTCTAATATCCCCTTCTTTCCTTCTTGTTTTAATATAACAGCTTTGTTGACACATAATTCTCATGCCATAAAATTCACTCGTAAAGTGTACATGCCATTGGTTTTTAGTGTATTCACTCAGTTGTTCAACCATCACCACATTAACTTTGGAACATTTTCATCACCCCCAAATAAACCCTGTACCCATTATCAGTCACTCATCATCCTCCCCCACTCCCAACCATAGATAACCACTAATCTATGTGATCTTTGATAACTAATTTCTTGCACTTAGCATAATATTTTCAAAGTTCGTCCATGCATGGATCAGTACTTCATTTCTTTTTAGGGCTGAAAAATATTCCATTGTATGGATATACCACATTTTATTTATCCATTCATCAGCTGATGGACATTTAGGTTGTTTCCACTTTTGGGCTATTACAAATCATGTTGCTGTGAACATATGTATTCAAATTTTGTGTGGATATGTTTTCATTTCTCTTGAATACATGACTAGTAGCGGAATTGCTGGGTCATTTGGTGACTTTATGTTTAACCTTTTGAGGAACTGCCAGACTGTTTATCCAAAGTGACTACGCCAACTGCATTTTACATTCTCACCAGCAGTGTTGTAAGGGTTTCAATTTTTCCACATTTGCCAACTTGTAATTATCCATCTTTTTTTTTTTTTTTTAAGGAGTGGAGATTTTTCTTGTATTTTTTGAAAATTAATTTATTTATTTATGGCTGTGTTGGGTCTTCATTTCTGTGCAAGGGCTTTCTCTAGTTGTGGCAAGCGGGGGCCACTCTTCATCGCGGTGCGCGGGCCTCTCACTATCGCGGCCTCTCTTGTTGCAGAGCACAGGCTCCAGAGGCGCAGGCTCAGTAATTGTGGCTCACGGGCCCAGTTGCTCCGCGGCATGTGGGATCTTCCCAGACCAGGGCTCGAACCCGTGTCCCCTGCATTGGAAGGCAGATTCTCAACCACTGCACCACCAGGGAAGCCCCATCTTTTTTATTATAGCCAAGCTAGTAGTCCCTTCTTTCTTACATGAAGTGTAGAACACTACAACTACTCCTTTGCATTTCACTTTTCTCATTTAACAATGTATCCTAGAAAAACTCCAAATCATTATAGAGGAATCTTCCCTATTCTTTTATACCTGCAGACTACTTTGTTATGTAAATATATCATGATTTATTCAACGATTCTCCTATGTATGGGTATTTGGTTTATTTCTAATATTTTACAAATACAGTTGATCCTTGAACAACATGGGTTTGAACTGCATGGGTCCACTTATAGGTGGATTTTTTTTTGATAAACACCACAGTACTACACGATCTGTGGTTGGTTGAATCTGCAGATGCAGAACCTTGGATAAGAGTGTCGACTGTAAAGTTGTGCAGATGTCCAACTGCACAGGGGTTGGTGCCCCTATGCCCCCTGTTCAAGGGTCAACTGTACAAATAATACTGCAATAAATAGCCTCATACATATGTATTTTTATATTGTTAGAAGAGTGTCTTAGAATGGATTCCTAGAAGTGGGATTTCTGAGTCAAAAGGTAAGTGCATATGTGGTTTTGTTAAATATTGCCACATTTTTCTCCCGAAGGGATAAAACAATTTCCCATGAGCAACATATGAGAGCGTCTGTTTCCCCACAGTCTTGCCAACAGAATGTGCTGTCTTGTTTTTTAACTTTTGCCAGTCTAATATATGAAAAATCATATCTTAGTATTGTTTATATTTCAATTTCTATAATTTGAGTGAGATCAAGAAATTTTCAAATTTAAGCTTCATTTTCAAAACTTTTTAGTGAGTTTTCTGTTCATCCCTTAATTATCTTTTAAAGAGGTTAATAAATGACAAAAATGTCTTTCCTATTTATTCACATGCTTACCATTTCTAACACTCATCTTTACTTTCTATGGATCCAAGTTTCCATCTGGTAGCATTTTTTCAGCTTGAAGAACTAGCCTTAGCATGTCTCTTATTATAGGTCTGCTGGCAACACATTTTCTCAGCTTTTGTTTTTCTAAAAAAAGTCTCTTTGCCTTCATTTTTTGACAGACATTTCTGCTAGATATAGAAATCTAGGTTGCCAGTTATTTTCTTCTAGTACTTTATGTTGTTCTGTTTTCTGGCTTACTACTCTCTGACAAGAAGTCTGCTGTCGTTCTCATCTTGTTTCCCTGCCTGCCTCTAGACGGTGGTATACAACCCTGGACCACTTAGTGCGGATCTCTGGGAAAGAGTTTTCAGGTGGGTGTAGTCCTGTATTGTGTCTGTACCACCTTCAAGTTTTTATCTGTCATGATTGTCCACACTGCCATGAAATGCTTACTAATGGTTTGGCTGGTTACCTTATCATCCTGCTATTTTTCTAGGGATGAGAGTAGACTCAGGTCTTTTCTTCCATGTGAAAAATTTGTTACTTTCTGGAATTTTGTTCATTTAAGTCTCTTTGTATACTCAATTTTGTGATGAGTTAAAACAAATAAGAGACTGTGATTTTGTCGCTTCCCCAGTTTGTTAGTAAGGGAGCAATGCTGTCTTGGTCTTGTGATCTGGATCTAATGGAGCAGAAGTCCATGGCTTCCAATTAAAGTGTTTGTAGTTACTCAGTTTAGCTCACTTGTACACAGTCAGTGTTTGCTTACTTCACAGGACTCATTAAGGCCTTCTGTTGAGATGTGATCAGCTTTTATTTTATTATAGGAAATGTGAGTTGTAGCAAAAAGATGTAAATTGTAATTGTTAAACCTAGAGATAATTCAATCTATAGTTTCCTACTGGTAATCAAAGAGTGATTGACTTTTGCTTTCAAAGCTTAGTATTGTCAAAAGTGTGGTGCTCCAAGGACAATGGTGCTTCAAGGACAAAGGACGACACCGCCTGAAAAAGTGTCAGCGTTACACCCCATGCCAGACTCTTAATCGCCCTCCCCACCATGTTGCCATGGTTACGAAATTCCTGAGCCCACCTGGGCGATGCCCACCTGGGCAATGGGACCTCTCCCAAATAAGGAAAGGCAACTGTCCTGTCCCACTCCCACCCTATAGAAGGAAGGTATATGTGCCTCGACTAATCAGTAATGGAAATTATCGCCTCGGACCATTCCTTTGTTTTCTGGCTATAAAAACTGATCAATAGCACATGTTCGGGCTCTACTCTCCCAGACTACTAGGAAGTCGGCCTGCTGTTCTGGCAGCAACCCTTACCTCTAATAAATTCTATCTTCTTTACATTCTGCCTTGTGTCTGGAAATTCTTTTCCAACCCGCGTTCGGACCACGACATTTGGTGGCCCGTACGGGGATCTCCGGGGGGATCTCTTTCCCCACCTCCTCTCCTCATTCCCTGGGACCCTCTGTGAACAGGCAAGCTGCCATGGAAGCAATGGAGGAACTGTGGTCAGGGCCACACCCTGGTGTGTTCCAAAGGCTCCATGGCTCACTTCAACCCAGTAACTGCCTCCCAGAATGGGTGAGGATCCCTCTGTCTTCCTTCTGACTGAGGACTGGGCCGATTGGTATCGTGAGGGCACGGGTCAGGCATTTAAAAGCCATTCGGGTGCCTGCCGCTTGAAGACTCCTGTGAAAGGATAAGGGGGTCACTGAACGGACAAGGTTATTAGAGCGTCTGCCCCCAGCAAGACAACTTCCGTGCAACATGAGGCACATCGTGGACGAAGCAAAGCACAAAGCCCACAGTCCCTTGGCCACTGCCTCCTCAGTAGGTTTAGAAGGAGGAATCCTCAGTCCTCTTTTCTGTCGCTTCTACTTCTTTCTCCTTGGCTTGGATTGACTCCAAAGGACCTCGCCGCCTCTAGATCGTCCCGGGAGCTCCTTCCCATCCCTGAGAATCTTCTAATAGTGAGTCAGTTTCCGGCCGGCTTCCGGGAATTCCCCTCTCTGGTCACTGATGCCTTAGTCACACTGTTCTCACTGGTGCCTTAGTCACACGGAGATGTCACTGAGACAAAGTGGGATGCCTTTCTGCCCATCAGTGATTCTCAGTACGCCTATTCTATGGCACTGAGGCTAAGAATGGGTTCAGGTACATCTATTCCCTTAGACTCACCTCTTGGTTGTATTCTCAGGAATTGGAAGGAATTTGACCCAGACAATCTCAAAAAGAAGAGGCTCATTTTCTTTTGTAATACGGCTTGGCTCCCATACAAACTGGGGGACCAAGAACAATGGCCTCTTAATGGCACGCTAAATTACAACACGATCCTCCATCTTGATCTCTATTATCGGAAACTAGGAAAGGATTCTGAGGTTCCACATGTCCAGGCCTTCATGGCCCTCGGTCAGAATCCGAGCCTGAGGGACTCCTGTCGAATGTGTCTCTCCATTGCCGCTTTAATGTCCCGTCCACCCCCCTCTCCTCCTTCAGCTTCACTACCTTGTCCCTCCCCATCTCCCCCTCCACCAGGTATCCTGGACGAGCCTTCTCGTCCCCGATCTCCCCAGCCTCCTCCTCAACCTTCTCCCCAACCCCGACCTGTGTATCGGGAAGCAGAGCTTCCCTCCCCTCCCCACACTCAGTCACGAGCAGCCCAACGCTCTGAATCGAGTCCCAATAGGCTTCCCCTACAAGACGTTGCTAACGGAGACCTAGGCACTATCAGAGTTCATGTCCCCTTCCCCATGTCTGACCTCTCTCATATTCAAGGGGAACCGGGCTCCTTTAGCCAGGACCCCTCCATGTTCATCAGGGAATTCCAGGCCCTAACTATATAGCCTTTGACTTAACTTGGCCAGATATTCCTGTGGTCCTAACTACCTGCTGCACTCATGAGGAAATGGCCAGGATCGGGGCCTTGGCTCAGGCCTGGGCAGATGAGGCACACGCCCGAAATCCTAATGAGAACCGAGCGGGGGCAGAGGCAGTCCCACGGGCAGACCCAGGATGGAGACACCCGGCAAATGAAAATGGGCCAGCAGGAGGGCTCACTAGGAGAAATTACATGATTACCTGTCTACTAGAAGGCATGAAAAAGGCAATCATCAAACCTGT
Organism: Balaenoptera ricei; assembly: GCF_028023285.1. NCBI lineage: Eukaryota > Metazoa > Chordata > Mammalia > Artiodactyla > Balaenopteridae > Balaenoptera > Balaenoptera ricei. Next base: position 52,127,475 of record NC_082656.1, read on the forward strand.
CAATTATAATAAACCCAGAGAAGTCACACAGGAGCCCTCGGAGAATCCAGCCCTTTTTCAGGCCCGATTAGCAGAGGTTATGAGGAAATATACCAGCCTAGACCCTGAGACCCCTGAAGGTCAGGCTATACTTGCAGTTCACTTTATAAGCCAGGCATCCCCAGACATAAGACAGAAATTACAGAAACTAGAGCAAGGCCCACAGACCCCATTTTCTGTCCTATTGATGTGGACTTTAAGGTCTTCAACAATAGGGAGGAGACTTCTAGGAATAGACGAGAACTGAGAGGAGGAAAAATTAAAACGGCACGCTCAATATATGGCTCTTGCCATTACTCAGTCCCTCCCACAACAGGGACCCACGGGAGCCCCTCTTCTGTCTCAGAAACCACCGCTGACCTGCTACTAGTGCGGTCAGCAGGGGCACACTGTCAGGAACGGCTGCACCCCACCACCCGATACCCCATGCCCTTACTGTCGCCAAAAGGGCCACTGGAAGAGGAGTTGTCCCTCCCACCCTCAAGTGGGTAGGCCAATTCCGGGTAGGCCAATTCCACAATCACTCAACACCTGGGGTATTTCGGGTACTGGCCCCCTGGGTCGAGGTCAAGGCCAATTGCCCCTGTCGGTGGTTTTGACCATCAGGAGCAAGAACCAGATTGCACTCTAGATCTGGGGCTCCTGGATGCAGATGACTGAAGGTGCCCGAGGCTCAAACTACAGGCCCCTATGTTCCACATAAGACCGGAGGAGCTCCGGGTAACCCTGGATGGGGCAGGGGCTACTATAACCTTTCTAATTGACACAGGGGCTACTTATTCAGCCCTGACCTCCTTCTCTGGTCCCACTTGCCGTTCCTCGATCCTCCTAACAGGGATGGGAAAAGGCTATGCAGGACTCTTAAACTCTATTTTCACTGCCCGACAGCTCTCTCTTGAACTCACACAACAGATTGCCAACCTTGCAGCTCAAATTAACATGCTACTAAATTCTCTAGCAGAAGTGGTTTTACAAAATAGAAGAGCTCAGGACCTCCTAACAGCTTATCAGGGAGGGACCTGTGCAATGTTCAAGGGGGATTGCTGTATTTTGGTTAACCAATCGGCAAGGTCCAGACCAATTTTTGGGCCATGTATTTTTAACCTCCTTGTTAAGTTTATCTCTTCCAGAATACAACAAATAAACCTCCAAATGGTGAAGCAACAAGAATACCGGCCAGACAACACTCGTACAACCCTTGAACAAGTTGCCATCACTTTCCATGGGGCCCGCACTCCTCCCTAGATACACCCTGACAGAGAGCAGGCAATGGGAACCCAGACCCACGATGACCCCACTCAGCAGGAAGCAGCCAGAGAAAGTTCGTTGCCCCTTCTCCTAACAAAGAGGTTCCCGAATGCCTGAGGGGGAATTAGGCAGTTAGGTAGATATGAGCAGGGTATCCAATAAGGCCAAGGAATTGGCCCTATAAATAAAGAGGGGGGGAATGAGGTGTTCTAAGGACAATGGTGCTTCAAGGACAAAGGACGACACTGAGTGAAAAAGTTTCAGTGCTACACCCCCTACCACACTCTTTTTTTTTTAACGTCTTTACTGGAGTACAATTGCTATACAATGTTGTGTTAGTTTCTGCCATATAACGAAGTGAATCAGCTATATGTATACATATATCCCTATATATCCTCTCTCTTGCGTCTCCCTCCCATCCTCTCTATCCCACCTCTCTAGGTCATCACAAAGCACCGAGCTGATCTCCCTGTGCCATGGGGCTGCTTTCCACTAGCTATCTATTTTACATTTGGTAGAGTATATATGTCAATGCCACTCTCTCACTTCGTCCCAGCTTACCCTTCCCCCTCCCCGTGTCCTCCAGTCCATTCTCTACGTCTGCATCTTTATTCCTGTCCTGCCCCTAGGTTCTTCAGAACCATTTTTTTTTTAGATTCCATATATAAGTGTTAGCATATGATATTTGTTTTTCTCTTTCTAACTCACTTCACTCTGTATAACAGACTCTAGGTCCATCCACCTCACTACAGGTAAATCAATTTTGTTTCTTTTTACGGCTGAATAATATTCCATTGTATATATGTGCCACATCTTCTTTATCCATTCATCTGTCGATGGACACTTAGGTTGCTTCCATGTCCTGGTATTGTAAATAGAGCTGCAATGAACATTGTAGTACATGACTCTTTTTGAATTATGGTTTTCTCAGGGTATATGCCCAGTAGTGGGATTGCTGGGTCGTATGGTAGTTCTATTTTTAGTTTTTTAAGGAACCTCCATACTGTTCTCCATAGTTGGCTGTATCAATTTACATTCCCACCAACAGTGCAAGAGGGTTCCCTTTTCTCCACACCCTCTCCAGCATTTATTGTTTGTAGATTTTTTAATGATGGCCATTCTGACCCATGTGAGGTGATACCTCATTGTAGTTTTGATTTGCAATTCTCTAATGAATAGTGATGTTGAGCACCCTTTCATATGTTTGTTGGCAATTTGTATATCTTCTTTGGAGAAATGTCTATTTAGGTCTTCTGCCCATTTTTAGATTGGGTTGTTTGTTTTTATGATATTGAGCTGCATGAGCTGCTTGTATATTTGGAGATTAATCCTTTGTCAGCTGCTTCATTTGCAAAATTTTCTCCCATTCTGAAGGTTGTCTTTTCATCTTGTTTATGTTTTCCTTTGCTGTGCAAAGCTTTTAAGTTTCATTAGGTCCTATTTGTTTATCTTTGTTTTTATTTCCATTTCTCTAGGAGGTGGGTCAAAAAGAATTTTGCTGTGATTTGTGTCATAGAGTGTTCTGCCTATTTTCCTCTAAGAGTTTTATAGTGTCTGGTCTTACATTTAGGTCTTTAATCCATTTTGAGATTATTTTTGTGTATGGTGTTATGGAGTGTTCTAATTTCATTCTTTTACATGTAGCTGTCCAGTTTTCTCAGCACCACTTATTGAAGAGACTGTCTTTTCTCCATTGCATATTCTTGCCTCCTTTATCAAAGATAAGGTGACCATACGTGTGTGGGTTTATCTCTGGGCTTTCTATCCTGTTTCCTTGATCTATATTTCTGTTTTTGTGCCAGTACCATACTGTCTTGATTACTATAACTTTGTAGTATAGTCAGAAGTCAGGGAGCCTGAGTCCTCCAGCTCCATTTTTCCTTCTCAAGATTACTTTGGCTATTTGCAGTCTTTTATGTTTCCATACAAATTGTGAAATTTTTTTTCTAGTTCTGTGACAAATGCCATTGGTTGTTTGATAGGCATTGCACTGAATCTGTAGATTGCTTTGGGTAGTATAGTCATTTTCACAAAGTTGATTCTTTCAATCCAAGAACATGGTATATCTCGACATCTGTTTGTATCCTCTTTAATTTCTTTCATCAGTGTCTTATAGTTTTCTGCATACAAGGTCTTTTGTCTCCTTAGGTAGGTTTATTCCTAGGTATTTTATTCTTTTTGTTGCAGTGCTAAATGGGAGCGTTTCCTTAATTTCTCTTTCAGATTTTTCATCATTAGTGTATAGGAATGCAAGAGATTTCTGTGCATTAATTTTGTGTCCTGCTACTTTACCAAATTCATTGATTAGCTCTAGTAGTTTTCTGGTAGCATCTTTAGGATTCTCTATGTATAATAGCACGTCATCTGCAAACAGTGACAGCTTTGCTTCTTCTTTTCTGCTATGGATTCTTTTTATTTCTTTTTCTTCTCTGATTGCTGTGGCTAAAACTGCCAAAACTCTGTTGAATAATAGTGGTGAGAGTGGGCAACCTTGTCCTGTTCCTGATCTTAGTGGAAATGGTTTCAGTTTTTCACCACTGAGGATGATTTGGCTGTGGGTTTGTCATATATGGCCTTTATTATGTTGAGGTAAGTTCCCTCTATGCTTACTTTCTGGAGGGTTTGTATCATAAATGGGTGTTGAATCTGTTAAAAGCTTTTTCTGCATCTATTGAGATTATTATATGGTTTTTATCCTTCAATTTGATAATATGGTGTATCACATTGATTGATTTGCATATATTGAAGAATCCTTGCATTCTTGGGCAAAACCCCACTTGATCATGGTGTATGATCCTTTTAATGTGCTGTTGCATTCTGTTTGGTAGTATTTGGTTGAGGATCTTTGCATCTATGTTCATCAGTGATATTGGCCTGTAGTTTTCTTTTTTTGTGACATCGTTGTGTGGTTTTGGTATCAGGGTGATGGTGGTCTCATAGAATGAGTGGGGAGTGTTCCTCCTTCTGTTATATTTTGGAAGAGTTTGAGAAGGATAGGTATTAGCTCTTCTCTAAATGTTTGATAGAATTCACCTGTGAAGTCACCTGGTCCTGGGCTTTTGTTTGTTGGAAAATTTTTAATCACAGTTTCAATTTCAGGGCTTGTGACTGGTCTGTGTATATTTTCTGTTTCTTCCTGGTTCAGTCTCGGAAGGTTGTGCTTTTCTAAGAATTGTCCATTTCTTCCAGGTTGTCCATTTTATTGGTATATAGCTGCTTGTAGTAATCTCTCACTATCCTTTGTATTTCTGCAGTGTCAGTTGTTACTTCTCCTTTTTCATTGCTAATTCTTTTGATTTGAGTCTCTTCCCTTTTTTTCTTGATAAGTCTGGCTAGTGGTTTATCAATTTTGTTTATCTTTTCAAAGAACCAGCTTTTAGTTTTATTGATGTTTGTTATTGTTTTTTTCATTTCTTTTTCATTTATTTCTGATCTGATCTTTATGATTTTTTTCCTTCTGCTAACTTTGGGGGTTTTTTTGGTTGTTGTTGTTCTTCTTTCTCTAATTACTTTATGTGTAAGGTTAGGTTGTTTATTTGAGATTTTTCTTGTTTCTTGAGGTAGGATTATAGTGCCATAAACTTCCTTCTTAGAACTGCTTTTGCTGTATCCCATAGGTTTTGGGTCATCGTGTTTTCATTGTCATTTGCTTCTAGGTATTTTTTGATTTCCTCTTTGATTTCTTCAGTGATCTCTTGGTTATTTAGTAGTGTATTGTTTAGCCTCCTTGTGTTTGTATTTTTACAGTTTTTTCCCCTGTAATTGATATCTAGTCACATAGCATTGTGGTTGGAAATGATACTTGATACGATTTCAATTTTCTTAAATTTACCAAGGCTTGATTTGTGACCCAGGATATGATCTATCCTGGAGAATGTTCCATGAGCACTTGAGAAGAAAGAGTATTTTGTTGTTTTTGGATGGAATATCCTATAAATATCAATTATGTCTATCTTGTCTAATGTGTAATTTAAAGCTTTTGTTTCCTTATTTATTTTCATTATGGATGATCTGTCCATTGGTGAAAATGGGGTGTTAAAGTCCCCTACTATTATTGTGTTTCCATTGATTTTCCCTTTTATGGCTGTTGGCATTTGCCTTATGTATTGAGGTGCTCCTATGTTGGTTGCATAAATATTTACAATTGTTATATTTTCTTCTTGGATTGATCCCTTGAACATTATCTAGTTTCCTTCTTTGTCTCTTGTAATAGTCTTTATTTTAAAGTCTGTTTTGTCTGATATGAGAATTGCTACTCCAGCTTATTTTTAATTTCCATTTGCATGACATATGTTTTTGTATCCCCTTACTTTCAGTCTATATGTGTCCCTAGGTCTGAAGTGGGTCTCTTGTACACAGCATATATACGGGTCTTGTTTTTGTATCTATTCAGCCAGTCTATGGCTCTTGGTTGGAGCATTTAATCCATTTACATTTAAGGTAATTATCGATATGTATGTTCCTTTTACCATTTTCTTAATTGTTTTGGGTTTGTTTTTGTAGGTCTTTTCCTTCTCTCGTGTTTCCTGCCTGGAGAGTTCCTTTAGCATTTGTTGTAAATCTGGTTTGGTAGTGCTGAATTCTCTTAACTTTTACTTGTGTGTAAAGGTTTTAATTTATCCATTGACTCTGAATGAGATCCTTGCTTGGTAGAGTAATTTTGGTTGTAGGTTTTTCCCTTTCATCACTTTAAATATGTCCTGCCACTCCCTTCTGGCTTGCAGAGTTTCTGCTCAAAGATCAGCTGTTAACCTTATGGGGATTCCCTTGTATGCTTTTTGTTGGTTTTCCCTTGCTGCTTTTAATATTTTTTCTTTGTATTTAATTTTTGAGAGTTTGATTAATATGTGTCTTGGCATGTTTCTCCTTGGATATATCCTGTATGAGACTGTCTGTGTTTCCTGGACTTGATTGATTATTTCCTTTCCCATGTTAGGGAAGTTTTCAATTATAATCTCTTCAAATATTTTCTCAGGCCCTTTCTTTTTCTCTTCTTCTTCTGGGACCCCCATAATTCGAATGTTGGTGCATTTCATATTGTCCCAGAGGTCGCTGAGACTGTCCTCAATTCTTTTGATTCTTTTTTCTTCATTCTGCTCTGTTGTAGTTATTTCCACTATTTTATGTTCCGGGTCACTTATCCGTTCTTCTGTCTCAGTTATTCTGCTATTGATTCCTTCTAGAGAATTTTAAATTTCATTTATTTTGTTGTTCATCATTGTTTGTTTGCTTTTTAGTTCTTCTAAGTCCTTGTTAGACATTTCTTGTATTTTCTCCATTCTATTTCCAAGATTTTGGATCATCTTTACTATCATAATTCTGAATTCTTTTTCAGGTAGACTGCCTATTTCCTCTTCATTTGTTTGGTCTAGTGAGTTTTTACTTTGCTCCTTCATCTGCTGTGTATTTCTATGTGTTCTCATTTTGCTTAACTTACTGTGTTTGGGGTCTCCTTTTCGCAGGCTGCAGGTTCGCAATTCCCATTGTTTTTGGTGTCTGCCCCCAGTGGGTAAGTTTGGTTCAGTGGGTTGTGTAGTCCTCCTGGTGGAGGGAACTGGTGACTGTGTTCTGGTGGGTGGGGCTGGATCTTTTCTTTCTGGTAGGGAGGACCACATCTGGTGGTGTGTTTTGGTGTGTCTGTGAACTTATTATTATTTTAGGCAGTCTCTCTGCTAATGGGTTGTGTTGTGTTCCTGTCTTGCTAATTGTTTGGCATGGGGTGTCTAGCACTGGAGCTTGCTGATCGTTGAGTGTAGCTGGGTCTTAGCATTGAGACAGAGATATCTGGGAGTGCCCTTGCCAATTGATATTATGTGGGGCCGGGAGGTCTCTGTTGGTCCAATGTCCTGAACTCGGCTCTCCCACGTCAGAGCCTCAGGCCTGACACCCGGCTGGAGCACCAAGACCCTGTCAGCCACACAGCTTTTGGGAAGTCTGAGGTCTTCTGCCAGCCTTCAGTAGGTGTTCTGTAGGAGTGGTTCCACATGTAGATGTATTTTTGATGTATCTGTGGGGAGGAAGGTTATCTCCACGTCTTACTCCTCCCCCATCTTGAAGGTCCTCCCCCCACTGGACTCTTAATCACCCTCACTACCATGTTGCGATGGTTATGAAATTCCTGAGCCCACTTGGGCAATCCCCACCTGGGCAACGGGACCTGTCCCAAATAAGGAAAGGCATATGCCCTGTCCCACTCCCACCCTATAGAAGGAAGGCATATGTGCCTTGACCAATCAGTAAATGAAATTTTCACCTTGGACCATTCGTTTGTTTCCTGGCTATAAAAACTGATCAATAGCACATGTTTGGGCTCAACTCTCCCAGACCACTAGAAGGTCAGCCCGCTGTTCTGGCAGCCATGCTTCCCTCTAATAAATTCTATCTTCTTTACATTTTGCCTTTTGTCTGGAAATTCTTTTCCAAACTGCATTGGGACCATGACAAAAAGGATTAGAACAATATAATGGTTAATGCCACTACATTAAATATTAATAAAATATTTGTAAGTCACAATGCTCTATAACCTTCAATAAATTGAAGTTTGGTTTTTCTTTTGAATTTCTGTTGAGCTGATAATCTTCTTGCACAGACATCTGGCAGGGCTCAAACGCAGGTCTCTACTAGAGAGTGGAATTTTGGGGAATGGGTACAGATTTCCAGTTTGCCTCAATTCTTCTTTTATCTTGTAGTATATGTCAAATGCGATTTCATCAGTTTCACCACTAAGATCATGTCACCTCCATAAAAGCTTTAATGGTTAAGAAAAGTTCAGACCATACTTTCAACCTGTATTAGATAGTGTATTTATGTTATGTTATTATGTTTGATTCAAGATACAATCATTTGCATGAATGTGTTAAGTATATCATTTCTAGGAGTGAATATCATCTCTAACACTTCTTTTTTCTGGAAGAGTAGCAATTCAAGAGGATTGTGTTACCTTTCATTCAAATAAATGGCAGATACTAGGAAGTACAATGAAATACCTTTACATTTAATTGCATTACAGCTGATTTTGGAATAGCTTGATATTTTTACTGTTTCAAAAATATTAGTGTGCTATAAAATCAATATTTTTTCTATTATTCTTCCCAGGTGAATATTCTAAATGTATTAGTTTTTATTTAGGGATCAATAATTCAATAATATAAGGCTATTCATAGCTAGTTTAGAAAAGTACCTGAATATTCTGTTCTCTTGGTTGTTTATAAACCATGTTGAATATTTTTATGTTTGGGCAGTATTTGTATGAGATGTGTCTTTTGTCCAAGGCATACTTTTCCCATGTTTATTTTCTACCTATTGCTTGAAATGAAATGGAATGAGTTGCATAGGGAAGAAATTTGCTTCTTTTCTCTCCCTTTCCCCCACTCCTACCTTTGCCCATAGAAAAAGAGTAGTCATCAATCGCCAACACTTTGGCCTTTGGGGAAGGTCCCGGTGTGGGTGCCAGAGGTAGGATGAGGTGCGCAGAGTGAGAAACAATCTTCTCTCTCTCCTCCTTTACTAAACCCTCCCCTCATGTGCAGGGATTTACCTGAGTTCTCTATCATCCTTTCTCTTAAAGAATTACTGGATGGCAGGGCAATGCAAGAGAGAGAAGGTACAGGGTTAAACCAGCACAAAATGTCCTGTGCCTTGAGAGTGTTGAAGTTTATTCTTCATGGACCAGGTGGGAAGGGAGATGTAGTCTGTGTGGCTTTCATCTTCCACCACCTGTTGAGTGGCTCTAGACGTGTGCTAAAATTTCCCCACTGACAACTAGGTAGAGCAGATGATAAAAACTCTTTCAGTTTGCTTAGGGCTTTATAATTTATTTTATTATCCTTAAAATTTGCTCTTAATAAATTTCTAAAGTAAGCAAAACCCAGACTGTTAATTTGCCTTTATCTATGAGGTAACTGAGCTAAAAGGATTATTAACCAAGTTTACACAGTGTGCAAATGGCAGAAGCAGACATAAAACCAAGGGTGCAGACTTCAAATTCTTCTATTACGAGATAGATCTGCTTTTCCCCCTTTGCAACCAGCAATTCACTTACGTGGGTAATTGCAGGTATGAACTTCTAGGGGAGCCTTGTACTCGAATGACATCTATGTATTCTGCTCTAATATATATATATATATATATATATATATTTTTTTTTTTTTTTTTTTTTTTTTTTTTACTAAATCCATTAGCAAAATTGCTAAAAGCAGATAGCTTTAGGTAAAGGAGAAAAGCTGTATTGCATGGAATGAGAAGAAATGCAAAGAAAAATCAAAGGAGAAATGAATTCCCAAGTGCTCTGAATTTTTCTACGTGTACCTTTTCTCTGGTATCTTTTAATATTTCAACTCTGTTTTGCAGTTTAACTGTCAATTCCTGTTTTGCGTACCTTGAAGTCAAACACTGTTCAATAGCGCATGTATATTTAGCTTGTTTTATGTCCATTCACTTATTCAGCATTTATTGAATCCTGACTGTATACTAATCATTGTATTTGGCCTAGGAATTAAAAAGCATTTCCTGCTTTCAAGAAGCATGTAGCATAGTGAGCAAGACAGGAAATTTAGCAGAGAACATGGTATTTCTATTGATTACAAAATAATGATCACATACATTAATTTCTCCCTCCCTCTGCCACCATCCTTTCCCACTGCTGCTTTACTCAAGAAAATGGAATTCTTGAGGAAGTTTTCTTTTAGAAAATGCTCTTTTTAGTTCCTATGGATTCTGAATGGGCTTTGCAAATGCACAGGGTTCTATTTACCTATTTTGTAAACTCAGAAAGGGTGTGGCTTTCAGTCAGAGAACTTCTCCAAACACTGATTCTCCTCTTTAGAAAAGATTCCAAACAACATCCTACTGTATAGCGCAAGGAACTATATTCAATATCCCGTGATAAATCACAGTGGAAAAGAATATGAAAAAGACTATATATACACATATATGTATAATTGAATCACTTTGCTGTACAGCAGAAATTAACACAACATTGTAAATCAACTATACTTCAATAAAATAAATTTTAAAAGGTTCCCTATCCATATTTGTGTAACCATCGTCTAGTATTGTTTTGTAAAACAATGCATTTTGCTATGATGATAGAGTGGAGGCTCTCAAAGTACAGTTCATGGAAGCCTGGAGGTCCCTAGGACCCATTTAGAAATCTAGAAAGTCAGAACTATTTTCATAATTAAAGGAAAACACTTTTCCTATTCACAAGACTTCTGACATCAAATGTGTGGGTTTTTTCTATATCGATGACTAATTCTCTGACGCACTAGACATCATCCTTTGTCCAATGATTCAGTTCAGTGCTGACATTAACTACCTGGCATGCAATCCCAGATGTTAAGAGCTCAGTCCCACAAGACTGCCTGAACTTCAGACACAATCACAAGCCCCAGGCCTCCCATACTTCCGATGACCAGCTACAAATTTGGGGTTCCCTGATCATCTCCTCAGGTTCGATGATTTTCTAGAAGAGCTCACAGAACTCAGGAACAGTTTACTTTCTATTACCAGTTTATTACAAAGGATGCAACTCAGACATAGCCAAATGGAAGAGATGCAGAGGGCAAGGTATGTGGAAGGGGCATGGAGTTCCCATGCCCTTTCTGGATAAGCCACACGCCCAGCACCTCAATGTGTTCACCAATCCAGATGCTTTCTGAACCCTTTTGTTTAGGAGTTTTATACAGGTTTCGTTATGTAGGCATGATTGATTAAATTATTGGCCACTGGTGTTTAACTCAACCTCCAGGCCCTCTCCCTTTCCTGAAGGGAATTTAATTTTTGTTACAGTTTATATTATAAAATAATGTACCCATGGTCTTTTTAGCATATGAAAAATGGACATCTTAAAGAAAAGAGACTGCTTAAAAGAGATCAAAATATCATGGTAAATAGTCAAGAAAAAAAAAGTTTGATTATGATGTCATCTTAAAAAAGTGAAACTATGTATTATGCAATGTTATGTATGCTGTCTTGGGACGACCAAGAATGAATCAAGATTTGATTTTGATTGGTATAATTTTTCAGACAAAATAATATGAAAGCAGATTCTCTTCATTTCATCTTTATGGATTAGAACCATGAAATGAGTCATTAGTCCTGAAGATCAATTGTCCTAAATGTCTCTTTTAGTACTTTTTTAGTCATCATTCTTGCCTCTTCCTATCATTCTTTCCATTTTCTCTAGACTGATTGTTGACTAGTCTAATTTTGCCGGACATTAATTCATCAACAACTTTGTGTATGTTTAAGTAACCTTTCAACTTCAATTTCCATTTGCAAGGGATATGCATAGTATTGAATATTATCAGATGTCACCAAATCAGCGAGAGACCTGTGCTCCCATATATCACTAGACACTAGAGTCGCCTGGGGAATGGTGTCAGTTTATTAGGGAATGTTATCAGATTAGGATGACTTTTGCTTCTGTAGGCAACCTCAGAACAGAAGGCACTCATAGAATGAATACTTGGATAATAAGTTCAAGTTTATGCTTAAGTATAGAAAATCCCAAGTATACTTAATTCCACCTTTAAAGGCAAACTTTTAGGCATTTCCAGAGCTCTGTTTTCTTGGACAGAGGGACACATCATTCATGCTGAGATAGATTGAACTGATGGATGCTCTTCTAAAATAACAGAGCATCCGGCTTCTCTGCTTAGTTATGGGTTATGGAGGATGCTCATTATTTAAAAAAAATAAGCAAATGAATATGTGTTTTACTTAAAAAATAGAAAGAAAAAAGTTTGAGAGATAAAATTTTAGAATACAAGTAGAAGATACAAATATAATCTTATTGTTCATTTTCCATAAAAAACAAATGTGTACATATCATAACTATAAGTAATCTATGTTTCTATCTCTAATCTATGGTTTTTTAAGATCAAGAACACTTTTGTTTTCCATTTGGAAGAATATCGATTTATTTATTTATTTTAAATATCTTTATTGGAGTATAATTGCTTCACAATGGTGTGATAATTTCTGCTTTATAACAAAGTGAATCAGCTATACATATACATGTATCCCCATATCTCCTCCCTCTTGCGTCTCCCTCCCCCCCTCCCTATCCCACCCCTCTAGGTCATCACAAAGCACCAGCTGATCTCCCTGTGCTATGCAGTTGCTTCCCAATAGCTATCTATTCTACATTTGGTAGTATATATTAGTCCATGCCACTCTCTCACTTCGTCCCACCTTACCCTTCTCCCGACCCCGGGTCCTCAAGTCCATTCTCTACATCTGCGCCTTTATTCCTGTCCTGCCCCTAGGTTCATCAGAACCTTTTTTTTTTTTTTCAGATTCCATATGTATGTGTTAGCATATGGTATTTGTTTTTCTCTTTCTGACTTACTTCACTCTGTATGACAGACTCTAGGTCCATCCACCTCACTACAAATAACTCAATTTCTTTTCTTTTTATGGCTAATATTCCACTGTATATATGTGCCACATCTTCTTTATCCATTCACCTGTCAATGTACACTTAGGTTGCTTCCATGTCCTGGTTATGGTAAATAGAGCTGCAATGAACATTGTGGTACATGACTCTTTTTGAATTATGGTTTTCTCAGGGTATATGCCCACTAATGGGATTGCTGGGTCATATGGTAGTTCTATTTTTAGTTTTTTAAAGAACTTCCATACTGTTCTCCATAGTGGCTGTATCAATTTACATTCCCACCAACAGTGCAAGAGGGTTCCCTTTTCTCCACACCCTCTCCAGCATTTACTGTTTGCAGATTTTTTGATGATGGCCATTCTGACTGGTGTGAGGTGATACCTCATTGTAGTTTTGATTTGCATTTCTCTAATGATTAGTGATGTTGAGCATTCTTTCATGTGTTTGTTGGCTATCTGTATAGCTTCTTTGAAGAAATGTTTATTTAGGTCTTCTGCCCATTTTTGGATTGGGTTGTTTGTTTTTTTGATATTGAGCTGAATGAGCGGCTTGTATATTTTGGAGATTAATACTTTGTCAGTTTCTTTGTTTGCAAATGTCTTCTCCCATTCTGAGGGTTGTCTTTTCGTCTTGTTTATGGTTTCCTTTGCTGCGCAAGAGCTTTTAAGTTTCATTAGGTCCCATTTATTTATTTTTATTTCCATTTCTCTAGGAGGTGGGTCAAAATGGATCTTGCTGTGATTCATGTCATAGTGTTCTGCCTATTTTCCTCTAAGAGTTTTATAGTGTCTGGCCTTACATTTAGGTCTTTAATCCATTTTGAGTTTATTTTTGTGTATGGTGTTAGGGAGTGTTCTAATTTCATTCTCTTACATGTAGCTGTCCAGTTTTCCCAGCACCACTTATTGAAGAGGCTGTCTTTTCTCCATTGTATATTCTTGCCTCCTTTATCAAAGATAAGGTGACCATATGTGCGTGGGTTTATCTCTGGGCTTTCTATCCTGTTCCATTGATCTATATTTCTGTTTTTGTGCCAGTACCATATTGCCTCGATTACTGTAGCTTTGTTAGATAGTCTGAAGTCAGGGAGCCTGATTCCTCCAGCTCTGTTTTTCTTTCTCAAGATTGCTTTGGCTATTCGGGGTCTTTTGTGTTTCCATACAAATTGTGAAAATTTTTTTCTAGTTCTGTGACAAATGCCATTGGTAGTTTGATAGGGATTGCATTGAATCTGTAGATTGCTTTGGGTAGTATAGTCATTTTCACAAAGTTGATTCTTCCAATCCAAGAACATGGTATATCTCGACATCTGTTTGTATCCTCTTTAATTTCTTTCATCAATGTCTTATAGTTTTCTGCATACAAGTTCTTTTGTCTCCTTAGGTAGGTTTATTCCTAGGTATTTTATTCTTTTTGTTGCACTGGTAAATGGGAGTGTTTCCCTAATTTCACTTTCAGAGTTTTCATCATTAGTGTATAGGAATGCAAGAGATTTCTGTGCATTAATTTTGTATCTTGCTACTTTACCAAATTCATTTATTAGCTCTAGTAGTTTTCTGGTAGCATCTTTAGGATTCTCTACTATCATGTCATCTGTAAACAGTGACAGTCTTACTTCTTCTTTCCTGATTTGGATTCCTTTTATTTCTTTTTCTTCTCTGATTGCTGTGGCTAAAACTGCCAAAACTATGTTGAAAAATAGTGGTGAGAGTGGCAACCTTGCCTTGTTCCTGATCTTAGTGGAAATGGTTTCTGTTTTTCACCATTGAGAATGATGTTGGCTGTGTGTTTGTCATATATGGTCTTTATTATGTTGAGGTAAGTTCCCTCTTTGCCTACTTTCTGGAGTGTTTTTATCATAAATTGGTGTTGAATTTTGTCAAAAGCTTTTTCTGTATCTATTGAGATTATCATATTGTTTTTACCCTTCAATTTGTTAATATGGTGTATCACATTGATAGATTGTCACATATTGAAGAATCCTTGCATTCCTGGGATAAACCCCATTTCCCACTGGGAAGTTCAGGTGTTTTGTGCACTAGCTGCTGTGGACTCCGTGCTTGGTGCCCTGCACTTTCCTTCACTACAGCCTCGTGTCACTATACTGGCTTTACTGCGTGTGGGCAAGTGGACCCAAGTTTGGTTCAGTAACACTTAAAAGGCTTTAAAAGGTATATCTCACTTTAAATATACTAAAAGATTATACAATTTAAGATTTTTATTATCAGCCTCTGGTTGAACCTCTTTGCTTAATGTTTTCTGGAGGTCAAAAAGAGTGGTTAACTGTGTACGTTGACTACAGAAGAAGCTACTGCTCATTCTAACCTACGTTTATAGGTTTTTAGGAGGGTATTCCTGGCATTTGCTGCAGTTGGCTTCTTCAAATTTAAATGGGAACCAAGATTCAGAACTGGTCTTGTTGGACCAGTGGGTAGACTCTGGAGCAAATAGGCCGTTGGTAAAGCTAAATCTGGCTTTAAAGCCAGATACTTTAAAGCCTTGGGGGCATATTTAGAAGATCATAATTTTGGACTAAAAACATCTTAAAGCTGTTTTTTCATAAGCCAATTCATAGTGAACTTTGTTATTTTTTTCCCTGAAATATCTTAATAATATGTCTTCCTTAAGGAAAGTTTATGTAGTGCCTATGTTTTCACTTATTTTATAGAATGCCCAAGTAATGTTTAACAAAGACTTTTTCAAGTGCTTACTACTTTGAAATCACTGTATTAGAGGCTATCTTTAATTTCTTTCTCAATGTTGTCCATTTTGAAACCTCCACTATTAAATATTTTGGTGTTATTTCCAATGTCACTCATTTTCTCTCATAATAAATTTGATAACAAATGTTGATTTTTGAGGTGTTATATTTGATATCCATGTGTCCACACAGAATTAATATGAGTATTGTGTGTACTCAAGGAATATTCTTTGTCCTTAGTTCTTCCAAGCTTAGAGTACTTGCAAGAATATTTTGGTGAATGATTTAATCCACGGAACGTATGGGTCTTAATAAAAATTTACTGAATGGGTAAAAAAATTAATACATTTGGACTGATTATCAGTGTATTAAAAAGAGTGGAGAATCAAGAATGGGAATATAACCACATTTTTTTGTTATTTTTTCTTAAAATTTTATCAAAGGAGTGAAAATGCAATAGTTCACAGTGCCATTATAATAGTGTGGGTGTATTTTCAGCATTTAAGAACTACTAGTTGAAATACATTGTGTGGGATATTATTTCTACAACTGCAGTTTTGCGCATAATTCAGAAAATAAACAAATATCAGAGACCTCATTTGATCACATGGAGAACAGTAAACAGGAGTTCTACTTTTTCCCCAGGGCCTTTTTCATGATTAAACAGGAATTATCCATCCAGGGATCCTGAAATAAGACATCCAATTAGAGTACCTGCTAAGTCATCATGAAACTGACAAAGGAGAGTTAAGCATAGTGGTTAAACATTACCTAAGATTGTTGGGAAAGTTTCTAGGCACTCGTTTTCAAAGCAGAAAATGTAAACTATGATAATCACTAACAGCACTATTGATGGTTAAATTCCTTCAATATTTTGCAGTTAATAGATTCTAAATAAGTATAAAATGTTGTGTACAAAAATTTTACTTGGCGAGACAGTGTTAGGTGAGATAAATGAATGGGTTATTCTTCATTCTCTTTAACATTATGAAGCCAACAAATACTTTACTGAAGTATAGAATACCTTATTCATTATTAATCTGTGTCTTATGTTTGTGATATTAAAAATGAATCAAAGTGGTTAGCTTCCTGGGTATCCACTCAAAATTCTGCTCATCTAAACTATGCATTATAAAGGAAGTTTTGAACATTTCAATAATTCCTAGGAGAGTCACTTTCTAGTTAAGGTACAAGTAATTTATATACTAATGTGAGTCAAATCATTTGGGGCAAATCCTTCCTGAAAGTTTAAACTTGACCATGAGTACTGCTTTGAAGACCTTAATTAGAGAAGTAGACCTGCATTATTTAAACCCTTCCTATATAGAGCTGTATGCAAATATATTTTTCAGGTACTCAAAGGAATTAAGAAAAGTTCTTGCAAAAGCCAACTTCAAGAACTTTGGAAAATATTCATAACTGAGTACAAATCTGCAAAATTTGCCTTGATTTTAGCCTCATTTATGAGTTTCTAACTCATCATTTGATGGCTGACTTGGGAGGTGTTGGTGTTAGTGGCGTGAATCTTTAATCTCATGCTGGGCATCACTTCCTGTTTTTAACCCAACCCTCAAGAAAAGGGCTTCAAACATCACTGTTCTGTTTTCTTATGCTTGCCAGTGAAAAACATCATCAAACAGATTAAATGAAAAACAAGATTTCCAAGAAATATTTTCTAAACAGAACAGCCAATTTCACTGATGGATAAAAAAAAAAAAAAAAAAATGGTAGCCAAGCTTTTCTCTTGTCATTATTTCACCAACCTTTCCAGATATATTATTCAGTACTCTCAGTTGTAAAGTTTTTGAAGCATCTTTTCAGCTGCTAATATTTTATGTTTTCCTACACTTCTCAACTTGTGATTAATGAACAAAGCATGTACACATAATTCCTTTAAAATAAATGTAGCACATGGGGGATTTTAGAAAATTCAGGGATTTTCAAGTAATTGAGAGCTTTGAAAAGAGCACTTTAGAAGTCAAACCTTGGAATCAGTTTGTAGTGAGGGAACTATAAGTTTTTTGGTAAAGAGACAAAAAATGGAAAGCAAGAGAATTCTTAATATATCAAGATGACTCAAATCAGTCCAAAAAAGCGATTTCTTTCTTGAATTGAGTAGCTCAATATTCATAAGAGATAGAGCTCTGTCTCCCCATTCCATCATGACCCTCACACATATATCCTACTTTTTAGTCTTAGCAGTGAACTCTTCTATAATTAACTTCTTTTATGTATGTATGAAATTAGTCATGTCTGAAATGGACTCCAGGTCTCTGGATCCTTGCTTCTCTTCCATGGAATTACTGGGGGACTATGAACTATTGCACCATAAGGGAAGAATATAAAGGCCAATTTATTAACACGTGTCTGCATATATCTTGTTATTATTTGCAAGTCTTAATGCTAACCATTCACTTCAAGTTTTATAGGATGTAATCTGGTACATGTAAATAAAATTCAGGGTTCTTGAAACAAAATCATAAAAGTAGCATATTGCAATCAAAGAGCAGATGTTTTGTGATGTCAAGCTGAGTATTTATGGTCTTGCTTCAAGCCAATCACTGAAACTGACAATTTATCACAAATTATTTGACTATCTAAAGAAGTGATTTCTTTAGAAAAATGTTTAAAACTTTACTTTTCAAACAAACTAATTTAAAAAAACTCAGATTTTTATTTTTATGGAAAGGAAAGAAAACCAGTACAAGACTGAGGTAGAAAAATTCTACAAATATATTCAAGAGCCTCTGATTAGTAGTGACTAGTGACCCATAATGACTAGCTCCCGACATCTCTTAATTAGACTGTGCTAAATACTCCAATCTACCTGAAAGTTGAAAAAATTACTCTCAGTTTGGTTCTTGCTAATTTAAATGCTCAATCAAAGTGAGTTTAGTGATCAAATTTGATATATAAAGCATGTTTGCCGAACCTCTTGTTTATTAGTTGATCCTGGAAGTGTTTCCAGTTTATTCTGGCCCTTTACAGAAGGGCTCAGAAAGGAACTTGAGAATTTACTTTCTGTAGACAAACATATCGCTTTTGCTTTTTATTTTAAATGAGGTGGGAAAGATACTATTATTCACCATGTTTCTCTTATGTTAAGACATAGAAGTTCATACTTGAGTAGAACTGTAAATAAGGTCACTTAAGTCTAAACGCTTACATGAAACCTGAGCCCTCTGTTCCACATACCTAGCACCTTGTTATTCTGTCTCTGCTGGAGTGTTCCATTAGCATATTAGTCTGATCCATCTTTAGAGAGTTGTATCATTCACAAGTTCACTCACTTAGATTTTTGAGAGCCTACTACATGACACACATAGTCCTAAGAAATGGAGATACCACATTGAACTAAACACAATCCCTGTCAATGTGGAATGTATAGACTGTTTTTTTTTAACATTGTGTGAAATCCTACCTCTCTTTGCATCTATCTTTTGTTGTCAGTTTTCATCATATCTACCTTTTGCTCCTATCATCTGCAAACTTAACCAGGCCTTCTTTTGTTTACTGATCTGTAAACTGATGATAATCTTTACATCAAATCTGATTTTTAAAACGTTTTGAAGGTGAAAAATTGAGCTAGCAGTGGTACAGGTTACCTGTAAAACATTTCAACTAAAACATGCATGATTCTGAGCCATTAAAACAGGTGCAATGAAAGTTTTGCCATTTTCCTTCCTCTGGTTCATGTTCCTAAGCTTGCTTCATTAAAGCTCAGTGAGTAAAACTGATTGACAAGTAAAGCAATGTAAATGCAAATGCCTCAATCCACAATAGGGCAGCCCCTTTAGAAGGGAATTGATGGCTCTGTAAATACAATACTCACTAAGTACTTATTCATGTATTGAGAATCACCTACAAAAACCACTATTTTGTCCATAGAAATGTTCTGTTGTTGCTTTATAGATAGTCACCAAAATTATTTTTTAAAAAGGACATAAAATAGACCTTAATTATCTGCCAGTTATATATGAGAAAGAATTCAGCATATAATCTCATGAGCCAGAAGACCAATTATTCTTTGAACCAAACCTTCCACCACCAATACCAGCCATATTTTCTTAATTGGCTCATGAATATGTTAAAGGATCTAGAGTTATGAGCCTTTGCATATTTATTAATCCTATGTTTTCCTATTTATCTAGAAAGATTAACCTTGATGAAGAAAGAACTTATATTGACTTGACTTATTTTTTAATTTACAAAAAACATATTTTATGTCTCAATTCACTATCTTCACAGTGTATACAGAATAATTAATGATTTCATCATTCCAAAGCATGGTAGATGGGTTATTACCAGACCTGATCTTTATTTTATATTAATGCAAAATCTCCGTTTCAATACTTCTAAATGTTACTTCTACCTTGTCAAGTAGATCCAGATGTTGTAACTGTCCTTATATGGAATATTCTCTATCATTGTTTTCATCATAAATGAAAGCATCCATTTTATTGGCATAATCCTCTATCAACACTCTGGTGCTAAAAATGTTCTAGTTGATAAGTATTGGCAAAAGGGATCATCTGAATAGAAGGAGGAGAATATTTCTGGAATCTCTTTATTTCTGATCTCTGTTACAATGACTATCTTTTTGCTTTCAGACCAGGAAGAACCAGAACAAGTATGGTAGCATTCGTCATCCCGGAATAGAAGGACAGGCGCCAGTCATGAGGATAATTTAGTTAATGATAGAAGAAAAAGCAGAAAGGAGAGAAAAGTTCCAAAGCACAACCAGACCTAAGTGGGGAATTGAGTCAACCAAAGAATTCTTTGCTCTGTGATTACTCTTCACTCCAAAGCACAGTTGCCACAACCAGCTGTCAGAATTAAAGGACTGTTTCCTGAGGTATTGTCCCACGCAGACTGAATCAATGGGAAACTGGCTTGTTCATATGGTAGGATCACATTTTTGCCTACTAGTGAGTGAGATGTGGAAATCATCTGTCACCACTGTGCACCAGTACAGTGCTTCTCAACATTTGTTCCAGTCATGAGCATTCTTGAAAATCAGATGAAAGATATAAACCCTCTTCTCAGAAAAGTGCACATACACACTTGAATTTCTGTAAACAATTTGAAGGGGTTCACATACTTCCTGACACCCAGTTATGATTCTCCCTTGGGCCACAGATTTCAAGTTAAGGATTTCCTACACTAGAGAAGAGGGAAGTAGTTTTTTTTTTTTTTTTGGAAGTAGTTTTTATCGGTATTCCATGTGTCAGATTTAATAATAATAATAATAATATATTATAATAAGCACTTTATATGGACTGTCTTTCAATAACCCCATGAGTTAGTTTTATTGTCCCCATTTTTTAAAAATGAGCTGGTGAGTATCAGTGACTTGACCATGGTTAAGCAACCCATAACTGAGGACTTCAGAATAGTCTGTTCATAGGTGCTTATTTCTACATTCTCCCACTCTCCTTTTTGTTTTCCATCCTGTGTAACTAATATTCCAAACTGTGTTCAGAACAGATTCCTTGCTCTCAGCTCCCTGGAGTATTGCTTAGTTTCCCCTTGTCCTTACCTAGGCCAATAATTAGTCATCTTCTCCCCACTTCAAGCTCATACTCTGCTTTATGGCTGGCCTTCTGTGTCACATTGTCTCTACTTTCACCAGCTGCCCAGAAGCTAAATCTTCTGACATACAACCTCCATACCCTCACGTACCCTCCCCCCTACCAATAACCCCTCCAGGTTTAGTTCCACATCTGTTCCTAAGCCAATACTAATTGAGGCAGGAAGTAGATCTTGGTGTAGTGGGTCTTGGAATTAAATTACTTTAACAAGATTCATTGATCTAGCCTCCAACAGCTGGGCCCCCAAGTGTCCATGTCTGCCAACCAGATGCCTTTGGGTGCCTTTGTAGTTTCCATTTCAAGGTATTCCCTTTGACAGCATGTGAAGACTTACTATCTTGCAAATTGAATTAGAGGGAATATCCCTTGAGAGTTAAAATGTTAGGTAATAGACCAGAGCAGAGATAAGTTAAGTCATGGGAAAGGTAAAGAATAGTTTTCATGCCAACAGGACCTGATCTAATGTGGTTGTCCATATAGATTTATTTAAATAAAGACTATCTCTTTCAAAATCAGGATTGGCCAGTTATAGAAATATAGAAAATGAAGAGTTACAGGAGATAAATTTTGACAATGCTAATGCAAGAACAGTCAAGGGAATGTTTGCCTTCTAAATACTCACTTTGAAACTCAAATGCTTCCTTCCCAAGAAAGACATCCTTCTTATGAAGAGAGATGCAAGGAATTGCAGGCAATGAGCACAGCATGTTCTGGATCCATTCACAACAAGAAAATTTTTTATGGCAAAGTAGATGTATTTTATGTTATCTTAGCCTAATGTCATTAAACAATTTATACATCAAATCACCCCTGCACTGATCCCATGCTTACCTAGTTACCATCTAATTATGATTTGATTTTCCAATTACTATTTTCTACCGGTAAACATTAATTGCTCATAAGATGATAAACATCATTGGTGTCTATGAGAGTGATTTTTCAAGATGACTTAATAAAGTGGTCTTTAATATTATTTGATTTCTCTTAAAGCCAGACTGCAGCTGAACACTTGCTGAGACCAGAAGTCTGCTCAGCCTGGCAGTTAGATTTCTCAACCAGCGTTTGCAAGTCAGGATTTACGTGTCTTCCCTAGTCTTAGGGGCATTTGAGTTATGATCTTTCAGGCTCTCATCACCTGTTTCTCTGACCACTGTCAAGAAGGGGAGGTTACACATTTATTGAAGAAAGCAGATCCGGGAAGTGACTTAACTAATTGAGGCAGTTCCCAGGGAGGCCCCACCCAACACCAGGTAGCCTTCCCTTTATGGTACCACAACCAATTTCATCCTTCTGAATAGATTTTTACAGTGTCTGCTCTAAGTTAGGACTGCATTTCTCTTTGCTTCCAACTCTTTGGTCAGTCTAGTTCTTTGGCTTATTATGTATCCAGCCCCTGGCTTTGCCATGAACTCTAGCCATTTGGGTGGTATCCAGATGCCTAGAAACAAAGCTTTGGCTTGACAGTGAATTGATGATAAACTTGCCAAGTGCCTGGTTCATGAACTGTGCTATATAGCTTGTTCTTGTTCCCATGTACTCTTGGCTGAGGGTCTTTCGTATAGAGAAAAAATTGCAAATGATGCCTCCTGGCCACCTAGCATTTGATGACCATCTGGATCTTCCCCTCTGGTGTCCAATATTCCTAGAAAGGTGAGCAGGCATAGTGACCTGGTTTATGCCTTAAGTTTCTATACCTTTGACAAGTCTCCTTGAACTGTCCTTGCCAAAACCAGAACCTATGGGCAGATCAGTTTTCCCAACACTTTCTTTTGCTTGGTTCTAGTTTTCTTTCCCTTTCTAACAGTCATCTTGTAGAGGGTCTTAAACACCAGTCTGAGAAGGAGGTATATACTTAAATCATATCATGTCAGCAGGGCAAGCTGTGCCCACCACATTTTCAAAATGCAGAACTGAAAAGGGAAGACATTTTTAGATAGGGTCTAGATAGTTTAAAACAGGGCTCTGACTCCCGCTTGTTTTCGTAAATAAAGTTTGCTAGAATACAACTGTACTCATTCACTTATATATTGGTATTTTCTATGGTGACTTTTGCCCTACCCCAGAAGAGTGAAGTAGTTGTGACAGAGGCTAGATAGTATGCAAAGACCGAAATATTTACTATCTGGCCCTTAACAGAAAAGGTTTGTAGACCCCTGGTCTACATGACAATTATGGAGACCTAGACTAATTAAAGGGCTAGCAGTAAGAATGAAAGAAGTAGTTTTGAGGGACATTGAAGAATTCTTATTGCAAATTCCTGATAAATGCCTAAGAGGTTTTTATGTTCAAGTTTACTTCAGATATTACATTCAAGCTTTTGGGTAGTTTTCTCAGTGTGAGTTACAGGCACTCCACCCACTCCCACACCCCCTGCCCCCCAGAAAAAAGAAAAAGAAAGAAGAAAAAAAGAAAAAGAAGAATCTATTCTGATATGCTACTATTCAGAAAATAGTAACTTATTACCTTTGAACCAATGCCTATTTTCATCTGGAATTCTATGATTTGGGGCATAAACAAGGTAACCAATAAACTTAATCACAGATAAAATGGAATAATAGTGAAGGCAGAAGAAATGTATTATGTGTTTGCTAAAGCACAGATTCAAACAAAGTGGAAAAACTGTGAAATTCTGAGAAATAAGCAACGGACATGTCTGAATTCTCTAGAGAAAAAAAAACACTCTCTAGAAAGATAAATAGGTAAGTAGGCAGATAGATAGATACATAGAATCCTATTATGTTAACTGAAATTCTCTGTGCAATACAATCTATTTCCCTTTTTCGCTCTGACCTTTCCCCTATTAATTCATTAACACGCAGTGTCTCAGGGGAGAGATTACATTGAATACAGAGGACAAAATGTCAGTACCTTGGCTTCTGAGTTCCAAAATACATTCTTGAGACTCATAGCAGAGACATATTCTTGAAAGCCAGGGCTTTTGACCTGTAAGGGTCAGAATATTGTATTTCTAAAAGGCTAAGCCAGAAGACATCCAGTTGCTTCTATAACTAATAGTTTGGAAATATAATAGGAGCCCATCCCTGGACATTAGGTAAGTACTGTCCAAACTGGGGGAGGGAGGAAACTGGAGAGGATGCAACTCTACTTTGGAAACTTGTACTGAGAAGCTGTCACTCCCCTAAGATAACCTAGAACTGAGCTGCTAGTGGGCAGAGCGCTCTAGAACCTCCAACCACATTTGGGGCAGGGTGGTGCAGGACACAGAAGGTGCCTGTGTCTTGTGTTTCAGAGAGTGACTGGGGAGTTGGTAAGCTTTGTAGAGAAGCCCTGTGTCATGCATGATCCCTAAGATGCTGAGTAGTAATGACTGCAGAATTTATCCAGGCAGAAGGGTTTCAGGCAAGCTCTACAGAATTTGAGGAGAATAGCAAATTAATTGTTTTCGTATCCCTTAAACAGGGTTGGATATTGCTGAGAGCTGGAGAATCAACAGTGTTTGCAGTTAGAAAGAGGAGGATGTAGAAGGCATGGCCTTGGGGAGGGAAACTGGATGGCATATAGGATATCTCATTAAATACCAACAAGAGTAACTGTAAACAAACAAATGTAGTGTGAACAGATGATATGGGAGAGGACCCATGTCCCCCGCAGTGTGGTACTGCGAGCTGAACCAAAAATTGGATACAATTCAAGAGATAAAGAAGAGGGTGAAAACCTAATTGACTGAAAAAATTCTAATTTGTCTGAGAAAATACTTCATTCACTTCCAAAACTCTGGTGGGAATGAGTTTACATTGAATTGAATAAGATAAGGTTTTGGCCAGTAGACAAGATGATTACCTAGAGATGAGAAATACTATTTTAAAAATATATAGTAGAGATTTTGTACTCTGAATATTTGTACTGAGTATATATATCAAGAGAATTTTCAAAATTGTTTGCCATTAGGTAGTAGAATTATGACCATTTTCTGTTTCTGTATGTTTTGTATTACGCTTAAATTTTTACAATGGATATGTATTATTTTAGCAAATATGAACACTGATATGTTCCAGAAGCACTGAGTTGGCTTTAAAGCTTAGAAAAAGTGTACAGAGATTGTCCAAAGAGAATTTTGATCCTATCTGTATACACAGACCATGACTCTCATTAGCAGCTATATTCTTGGAAAGGAGCATGGCATCTCATTCTCTGAGTGAACACACATGAAGGTGTCTCTTTCCGTCGAGCCAGATAATGGGGATACCGTGAGAGTGCACATACAGCCTGGCAACCTGAGGGAGGAAAGGTAATATAACAAAAGGGTGTTCCTTGTTGTGACTATGTATTTTGTCATTCAAGTTGATTAATGAGAGAGAGAGAGAGAGAGAGAGAGACACACGTGTGTGGGGGGGGGGGTGTGTGTGTGACACAATGACAAGGAGCCTGATAGTAAATTACACTCCCACCCAGTGCTACCTGACCAGAGGCACCCCTCACCAGAGGATACCTTAAACACCAAATACATTGCCCTGATGAATCAACTCATTGCTTGTCTTTTTAGTGTCAAAAACAACTATAAACAAAACCAAAATCTTGTTTTAGCATTTTGCAGAAGACTCATACCTTTAATATCCTCATTTAAAAATGAGAAGAACCGGGAAGCAGCCGCATAGCACAGGGAGATCAGCTCGGTGCTTTGTGACCACCGAGAGGGGTGGGAAAGGGACGGTGGGAGGGAGATGCAAGAGGGAGGAGATATGGGGATATATGTATACGTATAGCTGATTCACTTTGTTATACAGCAGAAACTAACACACCATTGTGAAGCAATTATACTCCAATAAAGACGTTAAAAAAAAAAAAATGAGAAGAACCTTGAAACTGACCTAGAGTTTCTTTTTATGGCTCATTGGGGAACTATTTTCCCAATAATCATAAAATGCCTTTATTAGTATTAATTCTCTAGGTTATTGACGATGTGAAAAATTTATTATTATAATGAGTAAAAATATTTTGAGGACATAAATTTTTTTGACATGGGGGCCGAAGTGAAACTATTTATATAGAACATTTGGCAACACATTTAGAGTGCAGTTTACTAAAATTTAATTTTGCTGTTTTTAAGTTTATTTAAAAATATAGTTATTAGAATAACAGTGTCAAATAATGACATGTAACATGTGCTTTATGATAATTTATTAAAAATTAAAATTGTGTGTGTGCAGGGGAGGGGACTAGGTAAATCACTGACATATATCCTGGGAGGTGGAGAGGTTTATTTCTGTTGAATAATAGGACACCCAAGAAATACAGAAATCAGTTATCATAAAACAAAATGAAAAGAAGCTGGAATTGAGATGTTTTCCTTTCTTCTACTTAGGTGCATATTTCAGGTATAATTATTACCCAAAGGGGCGACATTACATGGATGATTTAGGTTAGCTAAGCAAAAAGAATTTTATACTTCAAAGTTGAATAGGAATAGGCAATGACAATTTATGTCTTTACTGCCAAAGAAACAAGGAGCTTTAGGGAGAAGATTAAATGTAATGACAGTTTAAAATCTTTCAGTATTGCTAATAAAATTGTCAAAATTGAAAACTAAGACTGTATATAAGGGAACTTGCATAAACTTTAGAAATAAAATGCATAAAACTGGAGCTGGTAATGTATTTCTACCTTAAATTCATTGCTTCTATTTTATTAATCAAACTTGGTGTGTATTTTTTTCTTTTCTTTTTCCCTATATTCTTAGACTTTTTATCTGATTAGCTATAGGTTGAAGCTTACTGACAGATGTATGTTTACAAATACAAACACCAGTGACACCCATTAGATAAATTCTTTGGAAATGCAACTATTAGCTATGCATATCAATAGTGTTCGTGGAACAGTTCTGTGCCTAACATTTTGCTATGTGTTATAAAATGAGAATTTTTACATTTTCAATGATTAATCGCTTGATCCTTAAAATAGCTCTGTCAGTTAGGGAGTTGGGTGTTATTCCCATTTGATAGATGAGGAAACTGGGGCCGGAGTTATATACCTAACTGATGTTAGAGCCAGGGTAAGGGATTATATTTTCTTTCAGGGAGGAAAGAAATTGAAAGGAGAGACTGATGCTTGCTTAAAGCTGAGGAACAAAATATAAAATCATGTCCAAGCAAGGTCTTGGGGTGGATGAGAAAAATTATTCTGGGGGCCTTTCAGTCAAGTACATCATTAAAATCGATTCCCAGATATTCTTATTTCATCAAAATGGTGGATGGGCTGAGAAGATTAACTAGGTTTGCTTCTGAGAAATTGAAAAATTCTAGACCTGAAGATCTTCTCCACTTGCCATCTTTAAGAATGTAGGCAGATTTCACCTCTTGCTTAAAAGAACAATCTTGGCCTTGAAAAAGATAATTTAATATATTTGAGTGTTTTCTTTAAGACACAATTTAAGTACTATTTCAAGGGCATCTACCTACTCATTCATCAAGTATTTATTACGCATCTATAATACACCTACAATAGACCAGAAATTCTGTTAGAACCTTGGGACAGAGCACAACTCAATAGAAAAGCAATCTATGCCTTTATAGTATTTAAAAATGGGGAAGATCAATACTATACAAATAAATTATCAAACTAATATATAATTAGAAAGTACAGCTTTAATTGAAGACAGCTAAAAAGTATGATTTAGACAGCTGACTTAGATCCGGGATCATAAAGGCTCCCCTGATAAAGTGCTATGAAATTTAAAAATTGAAAGAAAAATTAGGAATTAGGCAAAGTGGGGAAAAGAATTCCCAGGAAGAGCAGGAGATGAGGCTGGAGATAAAGCCTGCACCAAGCCCCTGACAAATTTCTTTTCCCTTGAGAAAGTATTAAAGAATTTTAAACGGGAAGTTACAAAGTTAAACTAGCATTTTTAGTTAATTTAACTTCTGGAAAGAAAGTGGATTGAAGGAAAATAAAAGAAGATGCAGGGGGCCTAAATCAGAGGTTGTTATGGTGGATTGGACTAGAGCCAGGGGGAGATAGAGACATTAATCTATTTGTGATTTACCTATCTTACCAAAAGAGAAAAAAGAGAGCACTGCATAGACAAATACTGATTATTATCATTTGGTTAAGCTTATATTTTTTTCTTAATATGTAGCAACATTTTAGAATAAAATCTATAGTCTGAAATACTAATGGGATAGTATTGTTCCTTTAACTTTGCGGATCTGAGGCCAAATCTATGGAAAGCTGTTGAAAAGAAAATGCCGAATGCATGAACTTTTTGAAAAATCTGGGTGCCTGGCATAGTGTTATAAAGAAGTATGTCCCATCCTATAATATTGTAAGTCAACTATACTTCAGTTAAAAAAAAAGAAGTGTGTCCCAGACTTGCTCAGTTTTAAGGTCTCACAACAATTAAGTGACTAAAAAAAAAAAAAAAAAGTTTAAGTACCACCCTGCCAGTGTTCAGGAAGTCTAGTCTTTTACCAGTTTTATTGTCCAGGGAAAACTGACATGTTTCCCAAATCTGTCCTGGCGGCCATCTGCCACTTTAGTGAACCAAGGGTCTCTAGACCTCAGCATGGCTTTCGTGCATGTCACCACTTGTGGTCTTGAGACTGGATTCTCTCAACAGGCTGTCAGTCCTTTCCCATCTATCCCCCATAGATTACATTCCCGGGCCTCTGATTCCCCACGGTGATAAGTGAGTCCATAATCCTTAAGATTTTCCTGAAGGTTTGGGAAAAGCAGACGAGATTTTGCAACTCGGGGAGAACAAAGCTGGAAACTATAAATAACCCTTCTCAGTCCACAACCCACTCTCCCCAGCAGGGACCACCCTTTCTCCCCAGGCTGGGTACCAGCAGGTACTTCTTTCTTCCAAAGTGGCACTCCTCCACGTATTCCTCCCCAACAGGAAGTCCACCCCCTCCCCTTCCCTGCTACCAGAGAGAAATGCACGTTTCTCAGTGAAAAGTATTGGCAAGTGTACAACTCCATCCCTGGTGAAGGGCATCTCAATGTTATTTTGCAGAGGGATTTAGCCTCTTGACCTTGGGTCTTGCCATTGCAGGGTGAGATTTGTGCTTTATATTTGCCAAGGCAGAAAGATCGTAAAGTGATTACCCCATGGACAAAACCATAATTTCCCTCCAGTTTGTATTCAACCTTTAGAGAAACAGACACCTGATTAAGTCAAAATGCTTGGGTCTGTATTAGATTCCTAGGGCTGCCAAAACAAAGTACCGCAAACTGGGTGGCTTAAACCACAGAAGTTTATTGCTCACAATTCTGGAGACAATGAATAAAAATTCTAGAAGTCCATGACTGAGGTGTTGGCAGGGCTGGTTCCTTTTGAGGATTGTAAGGAACATGCTCTGCCCTTGCTTCTTTGGCTTTCTTTGGCTGGTAGAAGCATCACCCTGCTCTCTGCCTTCATCTTCACACGGTGCTCTTCCTGGGTGCGTTCACCTCATCTTCCCTCTCTGCATGTCTCTGTGTCTAAATTTCCCCTTTTTATAAGGATATCAGTCATAGTGGATAAGGGGCACCCCAATCCCACTCACCCTCCTCCCAGTATAGGCTCATTCATCCTAGTTTAACCAATTACACCCGCAACCATCCTATTTTCAAATAAGGTCATGTTCTGAGGTACTAGGGGTTAGGACTTCAAAATAGAACTTTGGGGGGGACACAATTCAAGTCCTAACAAGTTCTTACCTCAATTGGAGCACCCTGGTGGGGAGTGATTGAGAATCATGTTTCTCTATACAATGTTTTGGTGAACAAATCACTGGGAACCAAGCCTTTAAATATGTCTTTGCCCTGGAGGGAAGGAGAACCTGGGGAAAACTGCCTCCATCCTCTGAAAAAAATCAGCAAGGAAGTCCTTGCAGCGCAGGGGTTGGAGTGGCAGCCAGAGGCAGCAGCGTTATCCCAAGTTTAGTCCTTTTCTTCCTTCTAATAACCGCAATGTTTTCTTTTAGATTATGAAAGTATTATATGATTGTTACCAAACCCAAGTTCACGTGCCTGATGCACTGAGGCCAAATAAACCAAAACGTTGGAGTCTGGAGTGGAGAAAGGTTTACTGCAGGACCCAGCAGGGAGAGCAGGGTGGCTCACGTTCAGAAAGAACTGAACCCCCTAATGTTTTTCGGGGAAGAGTTTTTATAGGCAAATTTTGGGGGGAGGGCTGCAGGGTGTGTGACCTTCCTCTGATTGGTTGGTGGGGAGGTAACAGGATGGTATTCCAGGAATCTCTATCAGCCTTCTGGTTCCAACTAGTCTGGGGTCCACGTGCCTGTGCTCAGCCTGAAGTTACCTTCCTCCACTTGAGTGGGGCCCCCAGCTCCTATAGAAGAACTCAGAGATATGTATCAGATTGTTATGCACATCTCTGGAAGAGGAACCAGGACCTGCCCAATTGCTGCACTAATTTTTCTTTCCGTATTCCCTCACTCCCCTAATTAATAACTGGTTGAATCTACCCTTTGGAACTCAGGGAAGGTCTAGGAGGCTGAACCCTTTTTCCTACAAGCAAGAAATGGGGGACACAGAAAAGCTTCTGTGCCTGGGAGGGCCCCACAGGGTCCTGCTCGGTTTCATGATCATTGTAGAACATGTAGAAAATACAGGTAATTTTAGAGGAGAAAAATAATAGGTAATTGTAGAGGACGAATAATCCCAATACCTGAAATAACCATTATTTAAAAATGGAAATATCTTGTTTATTAAAAATTGAAATTATCTTGTATAAACAGTTTTATATCTTGCCTTTTCCACTTAACATTAAATTATGAACATTTAAAAGTATAATCATATGCTTCAATAGTATGATTTTTTAAAATGACTGCATGGTATTTTGTTACTGGATACATTGTAATTTATTTAACCATTCTTCTCCAGTTGGTTATTTAGATGATTTCTGTATGCATATTAAACGTAGCAGGGCAATGAAAACTTTTGTACGTAAATCTTGTGTGCATCTCTAATTATTTCCATGTGTACATTCCTAGAAGTGGAGTCTCAGGGCACATTTTTAAAGCTTTTGATTTGTACTGCAGATATAACCACCCAAAAGGGTGATTTATATGTTGTATTACATCAAATAATATTCATTTTGCTGATCCTTTATCAACATTGGACAGAGAGTAACACAAATTCCAAATAAAGAGTAAAATACCTCACTGAAATGGAGTAAGACCCTGTGGGGTCCAGGTACAAATCCTTTCTGTGTCTCCCGATTCTAGTTTGCAGGAAATAAGCTTCATTCAGCCTCCTTGACCTTCCCTGAGTTCCAAAGGGCAGATTCAAATGGTTGCTAATCAAAAAAGGGAGGGAATGTAGAAACAAAGGAGGAGCAGTCAAGAAACAACAGTGCAGCCTTGGGACAGGGTCCTGGTTCCTCCTCAAGAAATATGCATAACAATAGCTTTTGAGTTCTTCTGCAGGAACTAAGGCCCCCAACCAGGTAGAGGATGGTAACTTCAGGCTGAGCACAAAATTCCTGAAACACCACCCTGTTATCTCACCACCAACCAGTCAGAAGAAAGTCTGCACACGGTGGAAGATAAGGAAGGCTCTGACCCCCTCCCCAAGTGATTCTCCCTTTAAAAACTTTCATGGTCATGCAGAATCTTCCCAGTTGGTTTTGGGACACAAGTCCACCTTCTCCCCAGGTTGTTGGCCCCCTGAATAAAGCAGCCTTTCTTTTTCCAACCAACACTTGCCTCTTGAGTACTGGCTTTTGAGTGGCAAGCAGCTGAACCTGAGTTTGACGACATCATTGTTGTTTTATTTGCTTATTTTCCTTTATATAATGATGTTGAACTTTTTTTTTTTTTTGAAAATTCACATTCCTGATTTTGTGAAATGCCTTTCCATGTTATTTGTCCATTTTCCATTCAGGATTATTACTACTATAATAATAATAATGCTTATTATTATTATAATTTTTACTGATTTGTGAAAGCTTTTATTCTGTCATACATGACACAGTATATTTTTTCCCAGGATGTCATTTGCCTTTTAATTTTGTTTATGGTTTGTTTTAAAGTATAAAAACAATTTTTATGCGGTTGACAATGTCAGTTCTCTCCCTGTGGTTTCTATCTTTGATTTATGCCTTGAAATTCCTTTCTCAGTCCAATAGCATATAAAAATTCATCTATACTTTCTTCCTGTTTTGTGCGTGTGTGTGTGTGTGTTTAACACATTTAACTCTTTAGATTGTCTAGATTTCATTTTTTGTGTGTGGAATGAGAAAGGAGGCACATTTATATGTTTTACATATATTTATACAGCTGCCCCAACACATAGTTCGCCTTCTCTCAACAACTTGAAATGACATTTTTGTCATATACCAAATTCTTAACCGACCAGAGTTGGGTTTTGGGTTTTGCATTCTCTTCCACAGAGTGATCTTCAAGGTCTCCTATTCTGTAATTTATTTTTATATCTTAATATAGATAGACATAAATATTTGAAGAAATAATTTCCTTGTTTCTTGCAGCAACCTTGATACAAAACACTAACTCAGTTCTCTAGTGTTTGCTTCTTTCTGGGGAAGCCCTGATGCTGGGCTGCCTTTTAGCTATTGGAAGTTGCAAGTGCACCAAGGTTGAGGTAATAGGAGTGGTCAGCTTGAGTGCAGGCAATAAGGGTGTACATTGACTGCAGAGAATCCACAAACAACAAAATAACTGATGGATGTTGATATGCTTTTTATTATCCCTATGTACCAGCAAATTTAAACAATGTTAATGATAAAATACCCCTCTCTTAAAAAATCTGTTGGTTTAAGTTCTAAGCAATTGACACAGTTATGGTTGAGTTTTAATAACATAGGCAGGGCTTCAAATTAGTACATTTTAAAATGACTTACCATTGGTTAAACATTATATTCTCTATGGAAGGTAATTCAGAGAACTCCAAATTATATAGTCAGCTCTTAACACACAGAGATTAGCTACATGTGCTTGTTTGAAAAGTACATTTGTAAAGGTTCACAATAATTCAAGCTTGCTTGGGGAGCAGTTTTCCAACTCCTGAGGGACTGGATATTCCAGCATTTAAATAGTAGTTACAAAATGAACAAGTGAGCATAGTGATTGTAAACTGGAAGAAACAGAATGTAATGAATTTTCTGGTGAAGCTACTTTAGTGGAAATTTTTTGACTGCAGAGAGATTTGAGAGCTGCTTGGATCGATTTTGAAGAAACAAAGACACAGGCAGTATTGCAAGTTCTGGAATTTATTGTAAAATGAGACTTTTGTAACTATCTGCAAAACTTATCTTTATGTTTAAGGTTTTTCCTATATGTATATCAGTTGCTTTATTCAAAAAATATTTTTGAAATTAATATGAATAGTTTTTGGTCAGCTATGAACAAGTATAGCAACAAGGCTGCACTGTCTATGAACGTGAATATGTGAAGAAAAACAGTTTTGAAGATGTCATTTTCTAATTTGTAGAAGTTAAGGCCTGTTACTGTTTTTATTCCTTACTGTAACAGACCAATATGTAGATTTATGTTTTATTTCCATTTACAATATTACTCCATTATTGACTTTCCCGCTGGTATTATAATACTTATTTTTTTTTTTTTTAAACATCTTTATTGAAGTATAATTGCCTTACAATGGTGTGTTAACTTCTGCTTTATAACAAAGTGAATCACTTATACATATACAATATGTTCCCATATCTCTTCCCTCTTGCATCTCCCTCCCTCCCACCCTCCCCATCCCACCCCTCTAGGTGGTCACAAAGCACCGAGCTGATCTCCCTGTGCTATGTGGCTGCTTCCCACTAGCTATCTATTTTATATTTGGTAGTGTATATATGTCCATGCCACTCTCTCACCCTGTCACATCTCACCCCACCCCCTCCCCATATCCTCAAGTCCATTCTCTACTAGGTCTGTGTCTTTATTCCCGTCTTGCCACTAGGTTCTTCATGGCTTTTTTTTCCCTTAGATTCCGTATATATGTTAGCATACTGTATTTGTTTTTCTCTTTCTGACTTACTTCACTGTGTATGACAGACTCTAACTCCATCCACCTCATTACAAATACCTCCATTTCATTTCTTTTTATGGCTGAGTAATATTCCATTGTATATATGTGCCACCTCTTCTTTATCCATTCATCTGTCGATGGACATTTAGGTTGCTTCCATGTCCTGGCTATTGTAAATAGAGCTGCAATGAACATTTTGGTACATGACTCTTTTTGAACTATGGTTTTCTCAGGGTATATGCCCAGTAGTGGGATTGCTGGATCGTATGGTAGTTCTATTTGTAGTTTTTTAAGGAACCTCCATACTGTTCTCCATAGTGGCTGTATCAATTTACATTCCCACCAACAGTGCAAGAGAGTTCCCTTTCCTCCACACCCTCTCCAGCATTTATTGTTTCTAGATTTTTTGATGAGGGCCATTCTGACCGGTGTGAGATGATATCTCATTGTAGTTTTGATTTGCATTTCTCTAATGATTAATGATGTTGAGCATTTTTTCATGTGTCTGTAGGCCATCTGTATATCTTCTTTGGAGAAATGTCTATTTAGGTCTTCTGCCCATTTTTGGATTGGGTTGTTCGTTTTTTTGTTATTGAGCTGCATGAGCTGCTTGTAAATCTTGGAGATTAATCCTTTGTCAGTTGCTTCATTTGCAAATATTTTCTCCCATTCTGATGGTTGTCTTTTGATCTTGTTTATGGTTTCCTTTGCTGTGCAAAAGCTTTTAAGTTTCATTAGGTCCCATTTGTTTATTTGTGTTCTTATTTCCATTTCTCTGGGAGCTGGGTCAAAAAGAATCTTGCTGTGATGTATGTCATAGAGTGTTCTGCCTATGTTTTCCTCTAAGAGTTTGATAGTGTCTGGTCTTACACTTAGGTCTTTAATCCATTTTGAGTTTATTTTTGTGCATGGTGTCAGGGAGTGTTCTAATTTCATACTTTTACATGTATCTGTCCAATTTTCCCAGCACCACTTATTGAAGAGGCTGTCTTTTCTCCACTGTATATGCTTGCCTCCTTTATCAAAGATAAGGTGACCATATGAGCGTGGGTTTATCTCTGGGCTTTCTATCCTGTTCCATTGATCTATATTTCTGTTTTTGTGCCAGTACCAAACTGTCTTGATTACTGTAGCTTTGTAATATAGTCTGAAGTCAGGGAGCCTGATTCCCCCAGCTCCATTTTTCGTTCTCAAGATTGCTTTGGCTATTCGGGATCTTTTGTGTTTCCATACAAATTGTGAAATTTTTTGTTCTAGTTCTGTGAAAAATGCCAGTGGTAGTTTGATAGGGATTGCATTGAATCTGTAGATTGCTTTGGGTAGTAGAGTCATTTTCACAATGTTGATTCTTCCAATCCAAGAACATGGTATATCTCTCCATCTATTTGTATCATCTTTAATTTCTTTCATCAGTGTCTTATAATTTTCTGCATACAGGTCTTTTGTCTCCTTAGGTAGGTTTATTCCTAGATATTCTATCCTTTTTGTTGCAGTGGTAAATGGGAGTGTTTTCTTAATTTCACTTTCAGATTTTTCATCATTAGTGTATAGGAATGCAAGAGATTTCTGTGCATTAATTTTGTATCCTGCTACTTTACCAAATTCATTGATTAGCTCTAGGAGTTTTCTGGTAGCATCTTTAGGATTCTCTATGTATAGTATCATGTCATCTGCAAACAGTGACAGCTTTACTTCTTCTTTTCCGATTTGGATTCCTTTTATTTCTTTGTCTTCTCTGATTGCTGTGGCTAACACTTCCAAAACTATGTTGAATAATAGTGGTGAGAGTGGGCAACCTTGTCTTGTTCCTGATCTTAGTGGAAATGGTTTCAGTTTTTCACCATTGAGGACAATGTTGGCTGTGGGTTTGTCGTATATGGCCTTTATTATGTTGAGGAAAGTTCCCTCTATGCCTACTTTCTGCAGGGCTTTTATCATAAATGGGTGTTGAATTTTGTCGAAAGCTTTCTCTGCATCTATTGAGATGATCATATGGTTTTTCTCCTTCAATTTGTTAATATGGTGTATCACATTGATTGATTTGCGTATATTGAAGAATCCTTGCATTCCTGGGATAAACCCCACTTGATCATGGTGTATGATCCTTTTAATGTGCTGTTGGATTCTGTTTGCGAGTATTTTGTTGAGGATTTTTGCATCTATGTTCATCAGTGATATTGGCCTGTAGTTTTCTTTCTTTGTGACATCTTTGTCTGGTTTTGGTATCAGGGTGATGGTGGCCTCGTAGAATGAGTTTGGGAGTGTTCCTCCCTCTGCAATATTTTGGAAGAGTTTGAGAAGGATAGGTGTTAGCTCGTCTCTAAATGTTTGATAGAATTCACCTGTGAAGCCATCTGGTCCTGGGCTTTTGTTTGTTGGAAGGTTTTTAATCACAGTTTCAATTTCAGTGCTTGTGATTGGTCTGTTCATATTTTCTATTTCTTCCTGGTTCAGTCTCGGCAGTTTGTGCATTTCTAAGAATCTGTCCATTTCTTCCAGGTTGTCCATTTTATTGGCGTAGAGTTGCTTGTAGTAATCTCTCATGATCTTTTGTATTTCTGCAGTGTCAGTGGTTACTTCTCCTTTTTCATTTCTAATTCTATTGATTTGAGTCTTCTCCCTTTTTCTCTTGATGAGTCTGGCTAATGGTTTATCAATTTTGTTTATCTTCTCAAAGAACCAGCTTTTAGTTTTATTGATTTTTGCTATTGTTTCCTTCATTTCTTTTTCATTTATTTCTGACCTGATCTTTATGATTTCTTTCCTTCTGCTAGCTTTGGGTTTTTTTTTTTCTTCTTTCTCTAATTGCTTTAGGTGCAAGGTTAGGTTGTTTATTCGAGATGTTTCCTGTTTCTTGAGGTAGGCTTGTATTGCTATAAACTTCCCTCTTAGCACTGCTTTTGCTGCGTCCCATAGGTTTTGGGTCATCGTATCTCCATTGTCATTTGTTTCTAGGTATTTTTTGATTTCCCCTTTGATTTCTTCAGTGATCACTTCGTTATTAAGTAGTGTATTGT
This sequence comes from Balaenoptera ricei, assembly GCF_028023285.1. Lineage (NCBI taxonomy): Eukaryota > Metazoa > Chordata > Mammalia > Artiodactyla > Balaenopteridae > Balaenoptera > Balaenoptera ricei. Next base: position 52,164,432 of record NC_082656.1, read on the forward strand.
GTAGCCTCCATGTGTTTGTATTTTTTACGGATCTTTTCCTGTAATTGATATCTAGTCTCATAGCGTTGTGGTCGGAAAAGATACTTGATACGATTTCAATTTTCTTAAATTTACCAAGGCTTGATTTGTGACCCAAGATATGATCTATCCTGGAGAATGTTCCATGCGCACTTGAGAAAAATGTGTATTCTGTTGTTTTTGGGTGGAATGTCCTATAAATATCAATTAAGTCCATCTTGTTTAATGTATCATTTAAAGCTTGTGTTTCCTTATTTATTTTCATTTTGGATGATCTGTCCATTGGTGAAAGTGGGGTGTTAAAGTCCCCTACTATGATTGTGTTGCTGTCGATTTCCTCTTTTATGGCTGTTAGTATTTGCCTTATGTATTGAGGTGCTCCTATGTTGGGTGCATAAATATTTACAATTGTTATACCTTCCTCTTGGATCGATCCCTTGATCATTATATAGTGTCCTTCTTTGTCTCTTACAATATTCTTTATTTTAAAGTCTATTTTGTCTGATATGAGAATTGCTACTCCAGCTTTCTTTTGATTTCCATTTGCATGGAATATCTTTTTCCATCCCCTCACTTTCAGTCTGTATGTGTCTCTAGGTCTGAAGTGGGTCTCTTGTAGACAGCATATATATGGGTCTTGTTTTTGTATCCATTCAGCCAGTCTGTGTCTTTTGGTGGGAGCATTTAATGCATTTACATTCAAGGTAATTATCGATATGTATGTTCCTATTCCCATTTTCTTAAATGTTTTGGGTTTGTTATTGTAGGTGTTTTCCTTCTCTGGTGTTTCTTGCCTAGAGAAGTTCCTTTAGCATTTGTTGTAAAGCTGGTTTGGTGGTGCTGAACTCTCTCAGCTTTTGCTTGTCTGTAAAGGTTTTAATTTCTCCATCACATCTGAATGAGATCCTTGCTGGGTAGAGTAATCTTGGTTGTAGGTTTTTCTCCTTCATCACTTTAAGTATATCCTGCCACTCCCTTCTGGCTTGCAGAGTTTCTGCTGAAAGATCAGATGTTAACCTTATGGGGATTCCCTTGTGTGTTATTTGTTGTTTTTCCCTTGCTGCTTTTAATATGTTTTCTTTATATTTAATTTTTGACAGTTTGATTAATATGTGTCTTGGCGTGTTTCTCCTTGGGTTTTTCCTGTATGGGACTCTCTGTGCTTCCTGGACTTGATTAACTATTTCCTTTCCCATATTAGGGAAGTTTTCAACTATAATCTCTTCAAATATTTTCTCAGTCCCTTTCTTTTTCTCTTCTTTTTCTGGGACCCCTATAATTCGAATGTTGGTACGTTTAATGTTGTCCCAGAGGTCTCTGAGACTGTCCTCAGTTCTTTTCATTCTTTTTTCTTTATCCTGCTCTGCAGTAGTTATTTCCACCATTTTATCTTCCAGGTCACTTATCCTTTCTTCTGCCTCAGTTATTCTGCTATTGATCCCATCTAGAGTATTTTTAATTTCATTTATTGTGTTTTTCATCGTTGTTTGGTTCCTCTTTAGTTCTTCTACGTCCTTGTTAAATGTTTCTTGCATTTTGTCTATTCTATTTCCAAGATTTTGGATCATCCTTACTATCATTATTCTGAATTCTTTTTCAGGTAGACTACCTATTTCCTCTTCATTTGTTAGGTCTGGTGTGTTTTGACCCTGCTCCTTCATCTGCTGTGTGTTTTTCTGTCGTCTCATTTTGCTTATCTTACTGTGTTTGGGGTCTCCTTTTCACAGGCTGAAGGTTCGTAGTTCCCGTTGTTTTTGGTATCTGTCCCCAGTGGGTAAGGTTGGTTCAGTGGGTTGTGTAGGCTTCCTGGTGGAGGGGACTATTGCCTGTGTTCTGGTGGATGAGGTTGAATCTTGTCTTTCTGGTGGGCACGTCCACGTCTGGTGGTGTGTTTTGGTGTGTCTGTGGCCTTATGATTTTAGGCAGCCTCCCTGCTAATGGATGGGGCTGTGTTCCTGTCTTGCTAGTTGTTTGGCATAGGGTGTCCAGCACTGTAGCTTGCTGGTCGTTGAGTGAAGCTGGTTCTTGATGTTGAGATGGAGATCTCTGAAAGATTTTTGCCATTTGGTATTACGTGGAACTGGTAGGTCTCTTGTGGACCAGTGTCCTGAAGTTGGCTCTCCCACCTCAGAGGCACAGCCCTGATGCCTGGCTGGAGCACCAAGAGCCTTTCATCCACACAGCTCAGAATATAAGGGAGAAAAAAAATAGAAAAAAAGAAAGAGGATAAAATAAAATAAAATAAAGCTATTATAATAAAAAATAAGAAAAAAAAATTAAGAGTAAATGTATTCAGAAAAAATTTTTTTTTAATTTTTAAAAATAGATTTATTAATTTTTTATAGTAAAAAAATAAGCAAAAAATTTTTAAGAAAAAAATTTATTAAGAAAAAAGTTTTAATTTTTTAAAATAAAAAATATGAAAAAACTTATTAAAAATTTTTTTAATTTCTAAAAATAGAAAATACGGAAAAAATTATTAAGAAAACATATATTAGGAAAAAAAAAATTTTTTTAGAAAAAAAAAAAAAAAATGGACGAACCTAACCCTAGGACTAATGGTGAAAGCAAAGCTATACAGACAAAATCTCACCCAGAAGCATACACATATACACTCACAAAAAAAGGAAAAGGGGAAATTAATATATCCTGCTCCTAAAGTCCACCTTTTGAATTTGGGATGATTCGTTGTCTATTCAGGTATTCAACAGATGCAGGCACATCAAGTTGTTTGTGGAGCTTTAATCTGCTGCTTCTGAGGCTGCTGGGAGAGATTTCCCTTTCTCTTCTTTGTTCGTACAGCTCCCAGCGTTCAGCTTTGGATTTGGACCCGCCTCTGCATGTATGTCGCCTGAGGGTGTCCGTTCCCCGCCCAGACAGAACGGGGTTAAAGGAGCAGCTGCTTCCAGGGCTCTGGCTCACTCAGGCCGGGGGAGGGAGCAGTACGGAGGAGGCGGGGCGAGCCTGCGGCGTCAGAGGCCTCGTGACGTTGCAGCAGCCTGAGGCGCGCCATGTGTTCTCCCGGGGAAGTTGTCCCCGGATCACGGGAGCCTGGCAGTGGCGAGCTGCACCGGCTCCCGGGAGGGGCGGTGTGGAGAGTGACCTGTGCTCGCACACAGGCTTCTTGGTGGCGGCAGCAGCAGCCTTAGCGTCTCCTACTAGTCTCTGGGGTCCGCGCTGATGGCCGCGGCTCGCGCCCGCCTCTGGGGTCCGCGCTGTTAGCCGCGGCTCGCGCCCGCCTCTGGAGTTCGTCTAGGCGGCGCTCTGAATCCCCTCTCCTTGCCCGCCGCGAATCAAAGAGGCAAGAAAAAGTCTCTTGCCTCTTCGGTGGCTGCAGACCTCCTCTCCGGCTCCCTCCCAGCTTGCCGGCACGCCAACCCCTTCAGGCTGTGTTCACGCCGCCAACCCCAGTCCTCTCCCTGCGCTCTGACCGAAGCCCGCGCCTCAGCTCCCAGCCCAGCCCGCCCCGGCGGGTGAGCAGACAAGCCTCTCGGGCTGGTGAGCGCTGCTCGGCGCTGAGCCTCTGTGCGGGAATCTCTCCGTTTTTCCCTCTGCGCCCCTGTTGCTGTGGGATCCGCGCTGATAGCCGCGGCTCGCACCCGTCTCTGGATTTCGTTTAGGCAGCGCTCTGAATCCCCTCTCCTTGCGCGCCGCGAAACAAAGAGGCAAGAAAAAGTCTCTTGCCTCTTCGGCAGCTGCAGACTTTTTCCCGGACTCCCTCCCAGCTAGCACCAAAGCCCGAGCCTCAGCTCCCAGCCCCCGCCCGCTCCGGCGGGTGAGCAGACAAGCCTCTCGGGCTGGTGAGTGCTGGTTGGCGCCGAGCCTCTGTGAGGGAGTCTCTCCGCTTTGCCCTCCGCACCCCTGTGGCTGCGCTCTCCTCCGCGGCTCTGAAGCTTCCCCCCTCTGCCACCCGCAGTCTCTGCCCGCAAAGGGGCTTCCTAGTGCCTGGAAACCTTTCCTCCTTCACGGCTCCCTCCCACTGGCGCAGGTCCCGTCCCTATTCTTTTGTCTCTGTTATTTCTTTTTTCTTTTACCCTACCCAAGTACGTGGGGATTTTCTTGCCTTTTGGGAGGTCTGACGTCTTCTGCCAGCGTTCAGTGGGTGTTCTGTAGGAGCAGTTCCACGTGTAGATGTATTTCTACTGTATCTGTGGGAAGGAAGGTGATCTCCGCGTCTTACTCTTCCGCCATCTTGCCCCTACCTGACCTATAATACTTATTTGTTTTTAATTAATACATTTATTTTTATGGGAACAACTACGACAAAATTAATTAAAAGGAATTTTCAATATCCATGACTTTTTTCCTGGTCGTTATTGTAATTTGCTTCCTTTCATGATTATTACTGAAAATATGCACTTGCATATGTATTGCATAGAAGAAAGGGTGTTTAAAAAGTGCTCTGCTCCAATATTTAAATATGCTCTGTTCACCTGCCTCTAGGTAACACTCCTCTCTGGAGGAGAACCTTTCCCATTGTCAGCTTGTCTGGCCATTAGCTCAGAGAGGAGTCGCTACCATTTCTGTATTATTTGTACTTGTCCTGTGGTCTCCCCTCTCTCTCTGGTTTAGAGGATATAGGGATATTCTGCCATGTCTCCTCTGTTAACTTTCAAGGCATGTTAGTTGGCTAACAATGACTCCTTCAAGCCTTTCTAAACACATCAAAGTTTCTGGTATACAGACGACATTCTTCTTAGTTTCCTGTGCTATTGTACATTTCTACCACCCTCCTTTCAATTTATATTTTGTAGGTTGATCCCACGATATTACCTTTCCAATGTCTTATCTGGAAGTCAAATACTGACCATTAACAATAGGAAAGAGAAGATAGGGAAGCAAGAAACTATTTCCTACGTAAAAACGTGACCAGGGAACTCGATGCGCTTTTCTGGGCAAAAGCAAGTGGGCAAAGGGGAGTGACCTTCAGAAGGGTAAAAAGAAGGCAGCTTATCCTCCGCAATGATGCTTAAGCCTTCTGTGTTATTTCTATCTCTAGTAATAAGAATTCTAGCTTTGAAATGAGTGGCTGAAATGCATTTTCTTTGATAAAAATACGCACAGAATTTTAGAGCTACAGCTTGCTGTCTAAGCCCTTCATTTTATAGATGAGAAAATTAAGTCCCAGAGGAGCCAAGTCACTTGAGTTAATTCCTCAAGGTAGTTAGTGGCAGAATTGGAACCAGAGCTCAGATCTACTTATTCCTAATTAAGCCTATTTTCTATTAGAGATACTGTTGTGTTCACATTGACGTCACTCTTAACCTTTCTCCACAATTCCAATTGTTGTGAGGATTAAATACAATAAAACCCATTAAAAATGGGCCTGAATCTCTAACAGCCCTAGAGAAACCTGGCAGCCTTACTGTTATTCTAATAAATGTTCCAAGTGATAGAGGTTTTTAAAAGGGATGAAAATCGTGCCTTTTTTTTTTTTCCAGTTCTGTATGGGATACAGCCCTTTTTTTTCCTTCTAGAGTGATATTGACATACTTCTGCTCCCATGAACTAATGTTCCTATCTCAAATGACTGCTTTGGCAGGAAGAAAAATTAACACGTTAATGCAAAAAAAGGGATGGGGAATGGCAGTGTGTCTTAGAAAAAGTTATCAGGAGTCAAATGTCAGTGCCTCATTTTAATTTTAAATGAAAGCACTGAATGTCTATATAATAACCTGACATAGGCAGGTGATTGTCCATGACCATGACCATAACCTCTCCCCTTCTTCCTTCTACTTATCTACTTGAAGGTTTGTTAGTCTTTTTATTAGTTTCTGCATCATCCACTCCTTCCTTTCCTCAAACAACCACTTATTGAAGTACAATTATGGCCTACTTTGTGATTACAACAACAAACATGATATAAGCACAGCTTAGAGAGAGAAACAGAGGCAATTATAATAAATTATGAAAAGAATTAGGTCAACAGAACTAGAATGTTAGAGAAGCAAGGAAAACAAAATTTAGAAAACTTGCTATGTTCAGATCTGCTACAAATAAGCAATGTTGTTAAAAGTGTTTATGGGGCGATACAAGTGAAACCAAAGACTTAAAAATCATTTTTGAAATCTAGCGACTCAAACTTTTTAGTCCATCCTAACTGAGGATAATTGGGAGATGGCAACTTTTTGAAGTCACTTGAAATATAGTCTCTGAGAGCTTCTTCACTTTGCGAATGTGACTCTGGTTTCTTTGATTTGAGACATAATGAATAAGGAGCTGGATTCTACATAGCTTAGGTTTGAGAGCTCATAAAACATTTTCCATTCTGAAAACATTATCTACTGAAACTGAGAGGCTTGAGATGGAATCTTTGGAAATATCAACAGTATGATCAATGGTCAACAGTGACAGGATAAGGCAAAGACTGTTGATAAGTAGGGATTTGGAAATAAGGAAACTGAGTGCATTGCAGATAGGCAGATTAGATAGGGGTGGTAGAAAGCATTTTTATAAGAAATTATTTCATTAAAATGTGATTTTGACTGATACACTAAACTGGTTCGCTGTTCCTAAAGACAGTATATAAAATATCTTTCCAGCTGGTTAAGAAAAAGAAAAAGGTAAATAATCATCAGTGATTATCCTCAATTGTAAGAATGAGGACCAGAAGGGAATTATGGTGTAATATTCAATTATGAACTAATAAAAAGGGCATAATTTGGCGATGAACAGATAATTCCTTTTTGTGGGTGAATTCCACAGAATAATACATTTTGAGGATATGCAACCTTAATGTAGATGAATAAGAAATACCAGAAAGTAATCGAGAATAAAAGCAGAAAAGAATTAGAAATGCAACATCATAAAGGGAGGAAAGGGAGGGATGAGTGAGTCTAAGGAAAGGTAACTAAGGGCACTCAAATCTATCTTATGCTCCCATCGTGTACAATATAAATGAACAAAGTCACCAATAAAGACAATGGGAGACACTGGAGAATATTTTATGTCTTGTGCACAACTAGTTATTCAAAAATATAATGAATACATTACCCATTAAAAAAAAAAGGAGTCAAGTATTATAACTATAGATGACTAGAAATGAGTAAGACTTTCCCTAAATAAAAATAAAAAATTTGAAGTAAACTGTATAATATTAATATATATTCAAAGATTTAGGCTGCAGATTTAATCCTTGAGTCTATCATAACCCAAAGCAATATAGCAGAAGACAAGTGAGATTGAATTTTCCATGGAATCTCAAATCCTATTATTTTGAGGTCTGAATGCAGACATAAGAAATTAAATTTAGTTGTCTGTTTAGGAGGACCACTTCTTACATATTTGAACAACTTTATCATTTACTTTGTGGCATCGTTGGTGACAGATGGGGAAGGAGTTCAGAGGGAAAGAGAGAAGAATGTCTTCCATGTTCTTGACAGTGTGATCATCTCTGATTTTCACCCTCCTCAGATACACATAAACACAAACAAGTCATATACTTCATTTTAATTATCATGTAGAACTGTAGAGCCCTATCACTTTGCTAGGCATAAAATAAAGATTATCACTCTAACACAATGTTCATTGCAGCACTATTTACAATAGCCAGGACATGGAAACAACCTAAGTGTTCATTGACAGATGAATGGATAAAGAAGATGTGGCACATATATACAATGGAATATTACTCAGCCATAAAAAGGAATGATATTGGGTCATTTGTAGAGACGTGGATGCATCTAGAGACTGTCATACAGAGTGAAGTAAGCCAGAAAGAG